>NC_079318.1:81319946-81622113 GCF_029931775.1 Euleptes europaea
CACACTCTCTCAGCCCCACCTACCTCACAGGGTGTCTGTTGTGGGGAGGGGAAGGGAAGGTGATTGTAAGCCGGTTTGATTCTTCCTTAAGTGGCAGAGAAAGTTGGCATATAAAAACCAACTCTTCTTCTCCTCCTCCTCCTTGTCCTCATCCTCTTTCTCTGGCCCTCTATGTCCTGGGACTATGTGAGTAAGGACATACAGCGCCTGAGAAAGGGTCAAACCAGCCCTCCCGGGGCCGTTTCCGCTCAGGAAAATGTTGTGGGAGGGAAACCTGAAGTTCTTCCTCCCCTTTTGTAGCACTTGCAAGTTTCCACGAGCAGCGTTTTCTTTGGGAGTCGAATCCCCAATGATATGTGTGCCTATGAGCCGGGACAGAGCACCCCTTACCTGGCTCACGGCACGTGTATTGTGTATCTAGACCAACGGCCCCCAACCTTTTTGAGCCTGCAAGCATATTTGGAATTCTGACATGGCGGGGTGGGCATAGCAACAAAATGGCTGCCAAAGGTGGTAGAACCAGCCACAAAAACTATTGCCACAGCTTAAGTTCAGTAACACAGTGTAGATCCTTGTACTATGGTGGCAGCTGCTTCCAAAGCAATATAGGCAGAATCAAACTGGCTTACAAACACCTTCCGCTCCCCACAATAGACACCCTGTGAGGTAGGTGGGGCTGAGAGAGCTCTAAAAGAGCTGTGACTATCCCGAGGTCACCCAGCTGGCTTCATGTGGAGGAGTGGGGAAACCAACCCAGTTCTCCAGATTAGCCTTCGCCGCTCATGTGGAGGAGTGGGGAATCAAACCCGGTTCTCCAGATCAGAGTCCACCGCTCCAAACCACCGCTCTTAACCACTACACCACACTGGCTCCATGCACAGCCAATCAAATGTCAACCAGAAGCTTTGCTGGGCAAAAGCTCTACCAGGTCCCACCCACTTTCTAAAAAGACCTGGTGGGTGCCAGAAAAGGTGTCGGCAAGCACCATGGTGCCCACAGGCACCACTTTGTGGAGATTCCTGATGTAGACCCTAACCTGCCTACAGGGTTGTTGTTGAGAGGATAAAATAAAGGAGGGGAGAATGATGTCCATTGCTCTGAGCTCCTTGGAAGAAGGGCAGGATACAAATGTGCAAAAATAAAGTCTGTATTAGGGTGTACGTGTGGACAGAGACCCTTTGTGGGGGCTGTTCACACTACAGGGCTATAAACCCTGTTAGGACCTGGGCTCCAGGGGCAGTATGTCAACAAGAAGAAGAGGGCTTAAAGTCTAATACATGACTTTTATGGGCTAGAGCTCAGTGCGGTGCCCCTGGACCTTTTCTTGGTATAGCTCAAGCAGACCAATATGGCTTCCCCTTTGCAGGGTGCCAAGAAAGTATTTTGAACTTTTGGCTGTGGTCTACACAATGGCTTGTTTTCTCCTGCGCATCGATCCTCTATGTAATTGTATTTTTTAATAAACACCTATTTATGCCCAATTATGTTACATCGAGGGATCAATTTCACAGGATGCAGAGAATTCTGTGAATGGAGCTCCCAGTGGATTTCCTCCCCACCCCCACTAAAAACCAAATGCACGTAAGCTGATGGCAGCACAAGGAGAAAGAGGGTTTAATCCTTTTCCCTGAGCCGTTTCCTCAACTTAAGCTATGGGCAGCCACTCCATGCCCCCAACATACTACCCATATTGATTCCTGCTCCCTAGGACTGTTTCAGGTCAGGAAAACAATTGAGGGGGAGGTTGGTTTCTTCCCTCCCCTTGCACTGTGATCCTGGTCCTAAGTAGGCACCACAATTGGGAAGAACTTCAGGCCCCCAGGCCTGATGTTCCCCACCCCTGGTTTATGGTGTATGAGGAGAGCATTGACTTGAGTGCAGTGCCTAACTTGTGAAGCAGTTACAAAAGAAAGTGCCTCTGGGCATATACAGGGTGCATTCCACTCTCTGTTGAGCAACCTTAACCAACCCTCACTATATTTGTATGGAGGGAGGGAAGCGGCTACCATGGCTGGGATGTAACATTAACACATTTGAGTCTCTGCATCCCTTCTTGTAGCATTGAAGCGGCATTTGTGAAGTGTGTGCTGAGAACTGTTGTCTTAAGGGTATGTGTCGTGTCTGTGGGTGTTCCGTTCTCATGTTCCCTGTTGCTGCAAGACCAGACATAAATGCAAAGATGCCCTTGACGCTTTGTCAAGGGTCTGTCACTTCTGATAGCTTTTTATCAGGTTTTAATTGGAGCTGGAAGTTAGCCCTGTCCCTTGTTTTCAATGCCAAGCCTGAGCCAAGGGACATGAGAGTTAATAACAGTGTCTCTGAGCTTGTGCTGAGTATCTTATCCTCACTGATAGAATCCTGATTTGCTGGATTTGAGTCTTGGTATATCTCCCTCCCTCCCTCCTTCCCTCTTTTGCATTTAAAACATCAGATCTTTTGTTGATCTACTAAAATACCCTGGAATTCCCTTTCCTGCCAGGATCGCATCAGTTCCCTTCCCCTCAACCTGCAATTTCATTCGTGGTTCCTTTAGCACAGGGATGGGGAACGTCCGGCCCGGGGGCCGTATGCGGGCCCAAGGACATTTTCAGTGGCCCTCGGGAGCTCCAGGGCCCAGCCGCGGAGGTGCAGCACAGCGTGGCCCTCCCCGAGGGTGTTCCTGGGGCCGCGGCGCCCTTTGGACCTCCTCTTGTGACTGTTGGTCAGCGAGAGGAGGGGGAGGGACGCTTCCCCCAAGGCTGCCCCCTACAGTCACGGCATGCAGGAACACCGTGGCACACTGTAAGCCTCTCTCGCCACCTGTCAAGCGGCAAGGGGGGGGCGGAGAGGCCGGCGACTCCCAGTGGCAGAACATGCGCTCGGGAGCCGATTGGGCTTGGAGGGCCTTTTGTGGGCTCGTGGGGAGGGGGGAGGGCGTGGAGGCTGGGGCCCGATCGCGCGGGGCTGCATGTGCTGCCATGTGTGTGTGTGTGTGTGTGTGTTGGGGGAGGCGGGGAGCCTGGGGCCTGGTTGCATGGGGCCGGCGTGTGTGTGTGTGGGGGGAAGGCTTTTCTCTTTTCCTCTTTTTCTGTCACTCTTTCTCCTTCCCCCCTCTCTCCCTTGTCTCTTTCTTTGTCTGTCTCCTTCTGTCCTTTTCTCCCTCTTCATTTCTCATTTTTCCTTCCTTCCTTCCTTCCCTGAGGATCGGCTGTGGGCTGCGCCCCCCTGGCGCCTCGTTTGCTCGGGGCCCACCGCTGTCTGACCTCCCGCCTGGGAGGGGGGAGGGAGGGGGGAGCGGGGGTGCCTTCCAGGCCTGCTCTGTGTGGCCTCCCCTGTGGTTGCCAACCTCCAGGTGGTGGCTGGAGACCTGGCAACCATGCCTCTCCCCCCCTGCTCCGGGAGATCTACACCTGGTTATGGCCCCCGAATGATGTTATAAATGAGCAAATGGCCTTTGGCAGGAAAAAGGTTCCCCACCCCTGCTTTATCGGCTCCTTTAACTGCATTGCTGCTGCTTGTTTCTACCTATCTTTTTCATGTGATCTTCTTTCTTTCCCCCCTCTCTTTCTCTCTCTCTCTGTCTGTCTCTCTCTGTCGCTCTGTTGCCCTGCCTTTGCAGCAGCCTTTCCCTTTCCCTTCCCCCTCCCACCATACCTATGGGCAGTGCCCAAGGGGTGCCTGCCTGCCTGCCCCCGTTAGCTCTGCTCCCCGTGATGGGCACGGCTGCTTTCCCTTTTTTCCAAGTTGCTTCCGTTGTCACAGGGGGCTGCGGGCCCAGCCAGCCTCGGCGTTCCCTGCAAGGACAGCCCAAGGTCAGCTGCCAAGCTAACTGCCAGGAGACAGTAGAGGAGGGGGTTGCGTCCTCTCTTCTCCCCCATGTAGCATCTCCCGGGAGCATGGCCCCAGCCTCTTGCTCACTCATGTGTCTGTTGGGCGCCGCCAGGCAGTGATAGGAGAGCTTTTTCAAGAACTTGGGGAAGGAAGGGACTAGGCAAGAGAGTAAGACCTGTGTGCTCCCCGTCCACAACCACCCTTTCTGGGCCACAGACATTAAAAGGCACAATCGGCTGCCCTCTCGGAAGGAATGTGTGCCACCTCTGCAGGCCAGGATTGATGCCCTCTTGTGGTTGCCACCGAGATCTGATTTTGGGTTTTGTCTGGGCTGTGTTGTGAGCTAAAAAGAAAGCAGAGGGGGAGTAAAAATATTTTTAAAGGGAAGGGGACAAAAAAAAAAAACCCTTCTCATATACACTGCGTCTGAATAAAATATGCGGTTGTGCATATTTCTGCCATCTCTTATTCTATTTCTAGGCACGGGGAAGGACTGCCACTCAGCCCCTCCTCCCCGTTCAGTTCCTTTCCAGGAATGCAGATAGAAATGGAAGGTGAGAGGACCTTACAGTGCAATCCTAAGGAGAGTTACTCCAATCCACACCCATTAATTTCAATGGGCAGACTACAGTAAATGTGCATCGGATTGCACTGTTAGTGTATCTGTTTCCTTTCTTGCTGGCAAGAGGGAGGAAGCCTGCAGCTCCCCCCCCCCCCGGGTATGTGGACTGTGGCCCATTCTTCTGGGAGAGAAGAGAAGCTTTATTCAAAGTCTGGTGGGGGGAGTTATACTACCCCCCATTGTCCTTTATCCTTTATAGCCGCCATCCTTTTATTTGTGGTTGCCAAGAGACAGGCTCACTCCAGCAACTTCCTCTGAGCCTCCCTCCCTGTTTGGTGCTTGAATAAAAGCCTAGGGGGGCATCAGGGGAATTCTTAGTGCCCCCAGTGGTTGGCAACGTTGTGCCGGACAGAGGGCTCTGCCTTTAGCAGTTTGCGTGACAGGCAGGCATTCCACAGGTTCAGCAATTGCATTGCCATTTTAAATCTCTTTCTGCGATGAAGCTGAGGGGGGGGGAGAGAGATAGTATGTCTCTCAGGGAGTCAGGGAGCCTTAACAACCCTGCCAGACCCCTAATCAGTCTTTCCCGTGGTCAACCAGAGAACATGGGCATTATAGAAGAAGGAGGAGGAGGAAGAGGTTTTTATATGCCAACTTTCTCTACCACTTAAGGAAGAATCAAACCAGCTTACAATCACCTTCCCTTCCCCTTCCCACAACAGACACCCTGTGAGGTAGGTGGGGCTGAGAGAGCTCTAAGACAGCTGTGAGTAGCCCAAAGTCACCCAGCTGGCTTCATGTGTAGGAGTGGGGAAACCAACCTGGTTCACCAGATTAGAGATTGCTGCTCATGCGGAGGAGTGAGGAATCAAACTCAGTTCTCCAGATTAGAGTGGACCACTCCAAACCACTGCTCTTAACCACTACACCACACTGGCTCTTATAGGAAGAGGCTATAGAGCAAGATTCCTAGTAAGTGAGCCAAGCCACTATCCAGTGTGTTTTTAACCTACCCTTCTTCCAAGGAGCTCAGGGTGGCCTAAATGGTTCTCCCTTCCTCACAACAACCCTGTGAGGTAGGTGAGGCTGGGAGAGAGTGACTGGCCCAGTAAGCTTCATGGAAGAGTGGGGATTTGAATTCGGGTCTCCCAGAGCCTAGTTTGATGCTCTTAACTATTACACCCAGCTCAAAAGAAAATCCAGTTCACAAATCTGCTAGTCTTTTGGACTGGGGAAGAGGGAGGACTCTACCCCTGCCGCTTATTCTCCTTGGCAAAACCTAACTAATGAGTCATATCAAGGGGGGGGGTGTTAAGGGGTACAGGTCCAAGCCTCCCAGGATCCTGTTTCTAATTGTGGCTGCCCCTGTAGCCTTAGCAGAGCCGACAAGATGGTGGTGGTGCTGGAGAGTTTCTCTTCGGCCTCTCTGAAAGGCTTTCCCCCTTGCCCTGCCTGCCTCTCTGGCCTGGCTGCTGTCCATGGTACTGATGCAAGCAGACAGCCAGTTTTCTGCCTTACAGCGGGTGGGGAAATAACACGGAGAGAAGAGCTACAAAATCTCTGCTCCCCTCCCTGTTAAATTACTACAATGCTGCATGTTGTGTTGCATTCATGATTGGCTATTAATTAAAACTATTTGGGTTTTATTTTGTCCCCGTCGTGCTGCGTGAACGTGCCCTCCTCCCCTTGACCTTCCCTTGAAACCAGCCCCCAGGATGCATTGGGGTTGTGTATTCTGGTGCAGACTGTGATCTGGCAGCTGAAATCTGAGCTTCTCTGGTGGTTTTGCAGCTCTGGGCCAGGTAATTCACCACCAGGGATAATGTGCATGCATACACACATCCCAGGGTGATTTACATTCTGTGAGTGTGCATGATGCTACTGGCTTTATTTACTATTGATGCGTTTCTGCATCCAGACCATCTTCAGGGGGCTGAGTGACTCCGTTCACTGCATTTTGGCTGTGCTCTGGTATCTCAATTGCCGCTGCCTTCCTTGGCTAGCTCAGGAAATGGACAAAACTCTTCATGCGCTAGCTTGTTTTTTAAAACGAGGGGTATTTATGACTCAGTGTAGTGGTTAGAGCAGGGGTATCAAACTCATTTAATACGAGGGCTAGATATGACATCAATATCACTTGGTCGGGCCGGGCCTTGTCTACCATAACATTTCATGCCAGGGACTGGAGATACAAATTGTACAGAAGACACAGGCAAAGCCAATTAATTATATTATTTTTGACTGGGGGGACTGGGGGGGTGGCCTCTGCTGGCGAGCCTGCAGTGGGCTTGCCAGCCCTGATCGAGAGTGTGTGTGGGGGGGTGCTGCCTCAGCTGTCTTGCAGGCCAGACAACAACTCTCAAGGGTCCGGATCCAGCCCGCGGGCCTTATGTTTGACACCCCTGGGTTAGATGGTTGAACTAGGCCCTTACTGGGTAACCTCAGGCAGCATGGTGTAGTGGTTAAGAGTGGCAGACTCTAATCTGCAGAACCAGGTTTGATTCCCCGGACCTCTCCACATAAGTGGCGGACATTAATCTGGTGAACCGGGTTGGTTTCCCCACTCCTGTACATGAAGCCTGCTGGGTGACCTTGGGCTGGTCACAGTTCTCTTCGAAACCCTCACCCACCATCCATCACCATCCTCCTTGCAGATCTCCCTGCCCTGGTGGCTGGCTCAGGTGCTCCCTTCCATTCCCTGTCCTTATGCTGCTTCATATCTGTGTGTGCTCATGAGCCGTGCCAGGTAACTTTACAGGTAACTGCCATGCTAGGGACCCTGAGCAGTAGCAGAGGAAAGTGTGTGTGTGTGGGGGGGGAGTGTAAGAGCACCCTTTGAAGGATGGGGGGGAAAGACCTGGGCTCAGATGGTTGGCAGCTGGAGAGGGTTGTCTAGTTCCCTGCTGAGGAGTTCAGGCTTCCTTTCTGCCTTCTAGCTCTGAGCAACGTCTGATGTTTGCAGCATCAAAGGAGTGCTGTCAGGTGAGGAACAGCTGGCAAAGGTTGGGCCAGGTTGGGGCTTGCTGGATGGGTTTTGCTCGATATCCAACTGTGATGCAGACCACCTCTTCTCCCCTTCCCACCCATTGTGGCAAGGTGGGTGAAGAAAAAAGAAGGGGTTTCTGTCTCTCTGCTTTACAGGTGGACTCCCCCCCCCCCGTTTAAAACAAGAAACGGGACTTTGCTTCAGTCTTCCCATCAAAGATATGTATGTGAGTGGTGGACCTCCATAATCAGAGGCAGTCAACCTCTGTGCTATGAGGCAACATCAGGGTTTATCAGTGGCTGCTTGCCATAGAGTCATTGGCATTTTAAAAATCATTTTATTCAATTTATACCCCGCTCTCTTAGAATCATAGAGTTGGAAGGGACCACCAGGGTCATCTAGTCCAACCCCCTGCACAATGCAGGAAATTCCAAACTACCTCCCCCCTCCACACCCCCAGTGACCCCAACTCCATGCCCAGAAGATGGCCAAGATGCCCTCCCTCTCATGATCTGCCTAAGGTCATAGAATCAGCATTGCTGACAGATGGCCATCTAGCCTCTGCTTAAAAACCTCCAGGGAAGGAGCGCTCACCACCTCCCGAGGAAGCCTGTTCCACTGAGGAACCGCTCTAACTGTTAGAGAGATCTTCCTAATGTCTAGATGGAAACTCTTTTGATTTAATTTGAACCTGTTGGTTCTGGTCTGACCTTCTGGAGCAACAGAAAACAACTCAGCACCATCCTCTATATGACAGCCCTTCAAGTACTTGAAGTACTTCCCAGCCAAGGCCGGACTCAGAGCTGCTAACAGTTATTAAAACAACCCAAGAACATAAAATTCAGCAACGTAATACGCTAAAATCAATAAAACTTATAATAAGCTATTAAAACCAAAGTTACACCTATTGGTGCCCATTAATAAGATATTGGGCCTCAGTGAGTCAGGAGTCAGGACCCCAACTTAATCCCATAAGATGAAACAAGGACAAAAAAGGGCGGGGGGAGGACAGCCATAATGTTCGCTGTCCTCAACCATAGGCCTGGTGGAACATCTTGGTCTTACAGGCCCTGCGGAACTTCGTCAGGTCCTCCAGGGCCCTGGGTCTCACTAAAAAGAGAGTTCCACAAGGCCAGGGCCTAGCTGAGGACAGCTGGACACTCTTCGGGCCGGGGACCGCTAGTAAGTTGTTAGCAGAGCTTTGAGCTCTCTTGGGGACGTACCAGGAGATCTGAATCCTGCATAGAGCAGGGGTCACTAGGGAAGAGGGAAGATAGTTGGGAATTTTCTGCGTTGTGCTGGGGGTTGGACTAGATGACCCTTGAGGTCCCTTCCAGTTCTGTGTTTCTAAGCTCCACATCTAGTGACAGTAAGCCTCCACCAGTGCAGAAGGGATCATCACTGGCCTCTGTGCCTTGACTGCTAATCCTCCAGGGCAACTGCTTGGCCACTGTGTGAGACAGGATGCTGGACTAGATGGACCACGGCTCTGAATCCAGCAGGGTTCTGTTTATGTTCTTACGTAGTGGGTGTGGTCAGCTGTGTGAAATTCTAAAAATTAAGGGTGTGTGAAGCTTCAATAATAAGGAAGGGACAGAAAGCCGCGTCCGTCGATATACCTAAGCGATGGGAATTAAAACATTAGCTTGAAAAAGAACCTGCCTCCCCGCCCAGCAGTGCTATAAAACCCCAAACTGCAAATTCAGCTCCCAGATGCGGCTGTGTGTTTGGATCAAGGGTGTCTCTGAGTGCACTCAGGGCAACTAATGGGGCCTCTGGAAAATTAGTCAAGGTGGTGACAGCGGGGGGTTTAAAGAGGCTTGCAAACAGGTCCGACCGAGGTTCGTAATCAGAATTTAAAATATGAATCCTGTTGGCCTGGAAGCATAAACCAATAAATCGAATGGATTAAGCCATTAATCACCAACAACACGTGTGAATTTTTAATTGTCCCTGGATAATAATGGCTGATAATAGCATTGCGCTCAGGATCCTTTTCTGCCATGATGTACCTCTGTTCTTGAGAAGAGAACACGATTTATTGCTGTTATATATCATGGAGGGAAGGGTGCTCGGTGCAAGCTCAGAAGCATTCTTGTTATTAGTGCACTGTGTTGTTGGGCCTTACTTGGTGGGCGCTGAAAAGGTTGTGCAGATCTGTGAAATGGACACAGCTTTTCATTGGAAAAGGGGGAAAAGTCTTTATTTATTGACTTACTTTATTTGGGCCTGCCTTTCTTTCTTGTGCCTGTAAGAGTTTTAAATGATATGTTTTAATTTTATACTGTTTATTAATTGTTGTTGGAAGCTGCCCTGAGCCTGGCCAGGAAAGGTAGGGGTAAAAGTCAAAACAAACAAACAAAACAATTCAAATAAGATTATATTTCATATATAAAAATATTGCCTATACTTTTTATAATCTGACATATATAAAGACAAGAAGGCCTCACTGACTCACTCACTTGTGGAGTATCAGCATTGTTAGGCTCATTGCCTATGATCAGAAATTTGATGCATGCATAATTCGAGACTACAAGACAAATTGAAAGTGGAGCAGGGGTGTGCTCAGAATGGCTAAGGTAATTCCAAGGGGCTAAAGTACTTCCAGGCCATCCAGAAAGCTGAAATTCACGTTTATCCAAGGAAGACTGGTTTCCGAAAGAATCAGAAAATGGCACCAACGCTCCATGAGTCCAAAGATGTGGCACAAAGCTCTCAGTAGCAGACACGGGTGACTGTTCTGGCACTCAGCCAATGTGGTATAGTGGTTAACAGCGGTGGCTTGGAGCGGTGGACTCTGATCTGGAGAACCAGGTTTGATTCCCACTCCTCCATATGAATGGTGGACGCTAATCTGGTGAACCGGGTTGGTTTCCCCACTCCTGCGCATGAAGCCAGCTGGGTGACCTTGGGCCAGTCACACTCTCTCAGCCCCACCTACCTCACAGGGTGTCTGTTGTGGGGAGGGGAAGGGAAGGTGATTGTAAGCTGGTTTGATTCTCTCTTAAGTGGTAGAGAAAGTCGGCATATAAAAACCAACTCTTCATCTTCTTCTTCAGCTAGCCAAGCTGCAGGTGGGCCTCTGGTGTTTCTGTTTTTTTTGGGGGGAGGGGTCTTTGCGTGAGATGTCCTCAGTGTGCTTACGTTCTCCTCTCCACTTGCTTGTCTTCTCCCTCTGGTGAAAGCCAGCATGGTGTAGTGGTTAAGAGTGGCAGGCTCTAATCTGGAGAATCGAGTTCGATTCCCCACTCCTCCACATGAAGCCAGCTGGGTGACCTTGGGCTAGTCACAGTTCTCTCCAAACTCTCTCAGCCCCACCTACCTCACAAGGTGCCTGTTGTGGCGGTGGCGGGGGGAGGGAAGGTGATTGAAAGCTACTATGAGGCTCCTTAAAGGGAGAGAAAAGCAGGGTATAAAAACCAACCCTTCTTCTTCTTCCAAGCAAGAGAGCATGCCAGTGAGTAGCCAGGGAGGGGGGCTGCTCCCAGGCAGGCACCCACCCACCAATTCTCTACTGTGTGGGAAATCAAGAGGAATGGGGGATGGCTGTAAAGAGGAGCAAAATTAACCTCTCCTCTCCCTGGGTGGCAGCGGGGATCAGGCCCAGCTGGGTCCCAGTCCCACTGCTGCCCGATGGGAGAAAAGGGCAAGTGAGCGAGCAAATTGGAGCTGCTACTTTTTTCGACCACCCCCTGTTGTTCTTGCGTTTTGCCCCTTTGACCACAGTCAATGCGTGGCAACAGCAGGACTCAAGTGTCACTTATTCAGGGGAAATTTGCGTTTGGTTTGCTGCACAGTTTTCTGCTCCGAATTCTCAAACATCATATATATGAGGATGCCCCCCACCCCAAATTCCAGGAGTACCTTGTGATTAATTAGGCATCCCCAGTGAATCACGGAGCTTCTGAGTCCCTCCCCCTGAAAACATAGCCGTGTTGCACTTTACTTGGAGGGGGTGGGTCAGCTCTTAAAGAGACTGCGTGTGCTTTTGCTGAGTATTCCTCCCCACCTTTCTTCTACCTTCCAACCTTTGCAGTCTTCTTCAGTATCTTCCTGCACATTTCATGAAGGTTTAACTCCCTATTTTGTGCTTTGCTTTGAGGGAAGGGGTTGGATGGCAAGGACAGACACGTGGGAGGGAGAAGCCAAAATAGGCATGGGGAGAGAAACCCGAAGTTAAGAGCTATGCATGGAATAGGGGGGAATTTGCATTGCTTTTGCCTCGAAGCAGTATTTAAATTCGTTCTAAAACAGGCTCCTAGAACTGCGGGGGAAGAACAAGGCCAGAGCGAAGTCACGTCTGATGGTCGCTAAAATCATGAATAATGCAAAGGAAGCCTCAAAGCAGTCCAGCAGGGACTGCGAGCTAAATACCCCTGCATAAATGGCCCAGGGATGCCTCCCCCCCAGAATTGCGTTATGGTGGATGCCCAATGTTGCTGACTGCTGATGCCAGTGCTATGCTTCAGTCTCTGTGGGAGAGGCTCTGGCAGCCAGAAGGATAAATGCATACTTGAGAAAAACAAGATTCCTTTCCTACTGGAGCCCTCTAGGAGAAAAGAAAAGATCAGCAGTTTCAAGAAGGGTGTAGGGCAGTGGTTTGCAAAATTTCGGGCCACCGCCCCCTTGGTTCCACAAACTCAACTCCAGCGCCCCCTACCCTATACAACAACACAGTTGAAGGGGCCCACCTCTAGCGCTCCCTGCTGCCCCCTTGCCTCTTAGTGCCCCGCTAGGTAATCCCACCGCCCCCAGGGGGGGGGTACTACCCACTTTGGGAACCACTGGTGTATGGCAACGAGGGCAGAGCATCATCTCTCTGGCTTTGCCCATAACAGTGAGGGGATGGGTTGTCATGATGCATACCTATTCTCTTCAGGATCAGAGGAGCATGCCTATTATATTAGGTGCCGTGGAACCGAGGCAGGACAATGCTGCTGCAGGCACCTGGTTGGACCACTGTGTGAACAGACTGCTGGACTTGATGGGCCTTGGTCTGATCCAGCATGGCCTTTCTTATGTTCTTAAGTTCTTATGGTGGTGGAAGCTATCTGGAGCATGCATGGACTTTGTGTGGGTACACATGTTGCCCCCTGCTTTTGGTGACTGAGAACAGGGACAATTGGGCATGGTGGGTAGTGAGATGGAGCTGCTCTGTCAGAGCCAGAAAGCATCCATCCATCCTATGAGTCTCCTCAGGAGGGAGAAATGAGCTCCAGATGGGTGAGTGAAGGAGACCTGAGGCCAATTCCTGCTCCTGGCAGTCTTGTAAACCACTGAATGGATCCTGTTGAGCGTGAGATATTGGACACAGAGCTCCCTTCGCCCCTCACCCAACGCCTCTTCAGCCTCAAAGCAAGCCCTGGCCATTGAAGGCGTGCATCCGCACACTGTTATCTAGCACTAAGCTCCATGGCACCATGAGAACACACCTCACACTTCAGCTTTTGGAAGGGGGTCTTTGAGGGGAAGGGGTTATTTTGGTTTAAATTTATGGTTTTGTACTTCAAGGGCCTCCTGTTAGCTGGAACCTTCTCCTGCCCTCTCCCTAGTGCTGTTCGGGCACCCGATCCATCCCCAGTTTAGAAATTAGGGGGAATTATGTGCTTATCTCATATTCGCTCGGCAATTGATTCAGTCACTGGAATACCAATGTTGTTAGCATACTTCCCAGTGAGTTTGCAGTATAGTGCAGCTCTCGTCCAAAGACTCCCCAGTTTCTAGAAGTATCTGAACAAGGTAACAACCCTCACAAAATGGAGGGACTTGGAGCTTTCCCACAAAATAACTAAGTTGTTCCCACAGTTTCTGGGGAGATGGTGAGCTCCCCTTCACTGGCAGTCTCCAAGCAGTGGCTGGATGAACATTTGTCAGGGATGCTTTAGGCCAGGGGTCCTCAAACTACGGCCCACGGGCCGGATCCGGCCCCCGGAGGGCTTTTGTCTGGCCCGGGGACCGAGAAAGCCAGTCCCCCCTTGCCCCCTTCCCCAGACCTTTTCTGGGCTTATTGGCCGCGTGCGCCCAGCCGGAAGCCTCCCTCCCGCCCCAGTCGCCCCCTTCCCTGCACCCTCTCCAGCCCAAAACCCCCTTTCCTGGGCGCACGAGGCGTCTTGCCGCCTCACGCGCCGACCAGTCGCCCCCTTCGCCCTCCCTCCCCGTCCCAAAACCCCCTTTCCTGGGCGCACGAGGCGTCTTGCCGCCTCGCGCACCACCCAGTCGCCCCCTTCGCCCTCTCCCTCCCTGGTCCAAAAACCCCTTTCCTGGGCCCGGTCGCCCCCTTCTCTTCCGCAGCACGCCCCACCGGGAGACTTCTCCCATTGCCTAGCTTTGTGGCCTGGCTGGGCCTGGCCTCCTTGAGCTCCATGCAGCTGCGCCTGGTCCTTCGGACCCTCCACGATGCAGACCAACGTGGCCTTGGCGTTCCTGTTTTGGCCGCAGTCAGGCAGCGTTCTCACAGCTCGGGGCTCTCTCTCCTCCCGTGGGTATCCTTGTGGCCTGGAGGTAATTGTAGGGGCCCTGGGGATTGGGGGGGGGCTGGGCATATCTCCAGGGAGAAGAAGTAAAAGACTTGTGGCCATTTATGCACGGGAGGTTTTGCCTTGGATTTGCCGCTCTCCAGATGCACATTTTCCCCATCCGAATTCTCAGAACTCAAAAGTAAGCTCACCCCACCCCCGGGCAGAGTTTGGAGAATTTGGATGGGGAAAATGTGCATCTGGAGAGCGGCAAATCCAAGGCAAAACCTCCCGTGCATAAATGGCCTTGGTTTTTACATGCCAACTTTCTCTACCACTAAAGGGAGACTCAAATTGCCTTACAATCCCCTTCCCATACCCTCCCACAACAGATGCCCTGTGAGGCAGGTGGGGCTGAGAGAGTTCTAACAGAGCTGTAACTTGCCCAAGGTCAGCCAGCTGGCTTCGTGTGTAGGGGTGGGGAAACCAACCAGGTTCACCAGATTAGCCTCCGCTTCTCACGTGGAGGAGTGGGGAATCAAACCCGGTTCTCTAGATCAGAGTCCACCGCTCCAAACCGCCACTCTTAACCACTACATTGGTAAGGCGCAGGCACTTGCCGTGGACTCCAGCTTCTTTATTCCCCATTAACTCGCCTCTGTGCGTGCGGAGAGTGCAAGGGAGGCCGGGGCAGGGGTGAGGCTGCGTCTGCCGAGGGAAGGCCTAGCCCCAGCCGCAGAGCGAAGGTGGAAGGTCCGGGCTCTGGAGGAGGATGCTTTTCCGGAGAGCCCCCTTGCGCCGCCGCCTCCTCCCCCGCACACGCGGGGAATTTGTTCATATTTTTTTCAAACTATAGTCCGGCCCCCAACAGTGTTTGAGGGACAGTGAACTGGCCCCGTTTTAAAAGTTTGAGGACCCCTGCTTTAGGCTGATCCTGCATTGAGCAGGGGGTTGGACTAGATGGCCTGTATGGCCCCTTCCAGCTCTGTGATTCTATGAAGTTTGTCACACTTTTAGTCTCAGGCTTGGAGTACGCATGTAGCTGAATGTGTGTGCTGAGGTGGTAGAAAGGACTGAACTGCTACACACTGCAGGGGGGGTGATTATATATATTTTTTCAAAAGTACGCACGTTAATAATTCCTAAAATGGCAAATAAGAACAGGATATGATGGGCTGGAGTACAGTTTTTTTCTCCAAGACGTGTGTTAATTTTTGTTTGTGTTTGTGATGAAGTTTTTACTTGGGGGAGCATCAAAAGCGAGAATTCCCCCCCTACCATCTGTGGTAGAGCCCATGCAGTCAGAATTAATACCACCTCACTGTACTGCATGACCTCAGACACTGTGATTACTGTGTTTTGAAGGATCTGTGTCCCTCCAAACAGGGAGCTCAAAGTGGGCCTGCAATCACTCAAGGCCCTCTCGGAGAGCCCAGCCCAACACACACTGATTACTAGAGAAGACTAAAAGGGAAACATTCGTAAGCCCTGAAAATGGAGCTGTGGAGGGATCTGTGTGTGTGTGTGGGGGGGGGGGGAAGATGCTCCATATAATTATGATCCTGAAATTGTTATACGCATAACCCAAACTTTCCTGAGTGCAGTGTAGTGGTTAAGAACAGTGGTTTGGAGTGGTGGAGTCTGATCTGGAGAACTGGGTTTGTTTCCCCACTGGGTTTGTTTCTCCACATGAAGCCAGCTGGGTGACCTTGGGCTAGTCACAGCTCTCTCAGCCCCACCTACCTCACAGGGTGTCTGTTGTGGGGAGGGGAAGGGAAGGTGATTGTAAGCCAGTTTGATTCTTCCTTAAGTGGTAGAGAAAGTCAGCATAAAACCAACTTCTCTTCTTCTTCTGGTGCTTATGTTGAAGGGTCCCGGTGCTCTGTCTCCACCATTTTTCCTCTCCTATATCCAGTTCTTGTGTGTGTGTGCGCACACACATTGCTCTGGTGGGTGCTTTGTGGTACACATGGATGCTTGCATACTATGATGAAAACCCAACTTAAGCTCCCAGTTACCTGAGGTATGGTCTGGTGCATGGCTCAGTCATGGTGAACATGGCCCCTTGGGGTGGTTTTAGAGATGCCTCCAGGATACTGTTGTACATGTGTGCAGCTGAGAAGCATGCAAGTGCACCACAAGAGGCTTCAGTACCATCATGAAACAGGACAAGCAGACCCAGCACATACAGCGTGCAGGTGGGACAGTTTAGGGTGTCGCAGACTTGGGACAACTGCCCCAATTCACATCCCACAAGGCAGTGGCTTCATCCTGCCTTATGTTAAGACTGCCTTTGCCATACAATTCTCTCTCTCTCCCCACCCCCCTGTCCCATTGTCTGTTTGCCAGATGATACCCCTCAGCATTACTGACTTTCTCTTTCTTTCTTCCCCAACTATGTCTTGCTGGATCCCTGTAGAAGAATTCACGATGGAAGGTGAGTATACCTTGTCCCTTTGCACTTTGACGCCGGTGCTTTGGATGGTTTCTGAGGGTGGGGTTTGCTGTGGGGTCTGCAGAGGTTGCTGTGAGTAGCAAATACTTGTCTCATGGAATGGGGGGTGCTGTTTTGTTGCCCTCTCCACGTAGGGCCTGATGTGTGCTCCGCAGTATGCAAGGGGCATCATTCTCTTTGGGGAATGTCCTTTCATTTTGTGTATTGTATTGGGGACCGGGAGGTGTCTCTGTGGATACTTCCTTTGGGGCAGCTGAGATTTTGGGGGGTGTCTTCATGCAGATGAGTGGGGCATTTAATGCCCCAAATCTTACTCTTAAAAAACACACACCAGGGTTTGGAAGTGCTGTGACAGAAGAGGGAAAGGTGTGGAAAACATCCAGCAACATTACCTCCTCCACCACTTTGATAAATATCTCCAGTCCTTCCAATTGCGAGCTAAGGTGGGGACCAGGAGATGGCTGTTTACCATAGCTGTGAGTCAGCAACTTTTCCCTGTACTGCCAAATCAGTTGGTGGCCTTTTTTGGGGTGGGGGGTACATTGCTTGTCAGTTGCATAAAGGGGATAGAGGCCAGGGGTCTCTTTTAAAGGGCCAAAATGTCTCTCTCCTCCTACTCCATCTAGAATAACCCAGTGCTCCAGGGGAAGAGTGGTTGGGGCAGACCCTCCTGTTCATTTCTGTCCCCAATCACTCGCAGGGTTCGGTTTGTTTCACTTGGGAAAGGCAGCCTTGGTGTGACCTCAACAGACAGCTCCCTCTCTGCCAGTTGGTGGTCCTCTCCAGTGTACCGTCTTCTCAGAAAAGACATAAACTGTGCGCTTTGAGAAGCTGGAGGTGGGGAGTGTCCGTTGTTTCCCTGCAGAATTCACTTTGGAAGGCAATGTATGCGTGTGTATTCATACATGCAGGACTGGCCTTCCTGATAATTTTTTTCCCACATTTAAGGTGTGTGTGTGTGTGTGTGTGTGTGTGTGTGTGTGTGTGTGTAAAGTGCCGTCAAGTCGCAGCCGACTTATGGCGACCCCTTTTTGGGGTTTTCATGGCAAGAGACTAACAGAGGTGGTTTGCCAGTGCCTTCCTCTGCACAGCAACCCTGGTATTCCTTGGTCAGGTCCCCCATCCAAATACTAACCAGGGCTGACCCTGCTTAGCTTCTGAGATCTGACGAGATCAGGATAGGTAACAACCATTAAAATACATAAAAGCATCAAACATCAATAAAAAATCAGCAACTTCAATAAGACATCATAATACAATCATAAACAGGTAACCTTAAAATTACCCAGGTGCCACCATGTGACAGAATTTCAGCAGGCCAACCCCCCCACAGATGCCAAGAGTGAGGGGGAGGGATGGGGAGGCCAGTAATGTTGGATCCACTTGCTGCTGCCCTCATTTATAGGCCTGGCAGAATAGCCCCGTTGAACTCCTTAAGATTCCGCAGGGCCCTGATGTCACCAGGAAGACTATTCCACCAGGCTGGGTCCGGGGCCGAAAAAGCCCTGGCCCTTGTTGAGGGCAGCCACACATTCTTCGGGCCAGGGATTGCTGTTGGTAGAGCATAAGAATCCGCATGAAGTGGTTGCATTAGGGAGCAGATTCCAGAGAGGAACCCATTTTCCTGCCTCCAGCCTCCATCTGGTTGTCATTAAGATAAGAGAACTCCAGAGATGGAATAGCATGAGTGATTTTGACTCAGTGCTGCTGATGTGAAAATATCTAGGGCTAGTGTGTGTGTGTGTGTGTGTGTGTGTGTGTGTGTGTGTGTGTGTGTGTGGCAGTTATATAGCTGACTGGTCAAAAAGGCACATTTGGGATCACCTCCAATGAGGAAGTGAGTATCTTTCCCCTGTTTTGAAATATTTTCTTAGTCACAAGAAACAGTAAGCGCTGCAGAAAATACAGGAGTCATGCAGTTGATGCATGGGGTGAGGTGGGGGCTGCTTCTTACCTCCATGAGCCTAAGTTTCAAAAACTTCCTCCGTACCCTGATCTTTAGGTTCCAGCTGTGCCCCAGTCCCTCTTCAAAGGAGCATCTGAGCATCTTGGCCAGTTTTTTTTTTGGGGGGGGGGGAGAAAGGAGAGACTTTTGGAGGGTGGTGGGGATAGAGCATAGTGCCCCAGTTGTGATGTGCCCGTACACATTGGTGGGCGTGAGAAACATTACACTGTAACTGATGGTCTGTAAGGATTTTGTGAACAGCAATTGAGCATTCCCTGTGGATTTTCGGGTTCGCTATAACATTTTCTACAGCTGTTCTTCTGCAGTATTAATTCCATAGGTACCTCTTGAAACTCAGAGCACTGCAAGCAAATGCTGAGGCTGTGTGACATGGGTGTGTGTGTGTGATAGGCCACTTCAGTGCCGCGCCCATTTAAACCAATGGTCTTTGCTTTGGAAGAACTTTGGAAAACTCGCAGTTTTGTGAGAGTGATAAAAATGCATGGAACGGATTATCTCGTTTGGTCACAGAAGAATAATTCACAGTGCTCTTTGGCTGGTAGATGCGACAGTTAAACAGGGAGATGATCCCAGCACCAGATGGGACCTGCCTAGAGGCAACATCCTGTGTCCCCAGATGCTCGGCTGAGTGTGTTTCTTTCTTGCACACTCGGGCACATCATCGGAGCTGCTCCCAGCCCACAGCCATCGTTTTCCTTCTGATTACAAGAAATGGCTAGTAGAGAGCAAAGGATGACTGGGTAATGTGTTTGTGTAGGGCAGTGGTCTCAAACTCATCTTGGCCCTAAGATGGGTAGTGGAACCTCCACTCCAAGGATGGAAACCCTGTGGATCAACCATTTTTTCCCCTTCTGCTTTGAAGCCTGCACATTTACTCACTGTGGCCTGCTGCTTGTGGGCATGTTCAGACTAAGGGCAACATGTCCCCTGCCACTCCTTGCATGCTCATGTTGAGGAGAAGCAGCATGGCACACTGGTAGGTTGAGATCTCCCCTAAATGCCATCTACTCTTTTCTCTCTTTCTTTCTACCCAGCACACCCCCAGCCCCTGCCCGCCCCAATCAGTCTCCATGTTTGCCCTGTGGCTTGGCTGGGTTCCTGCCCCAGTCGCCATAGGTCTAGTCCTTAGCTTCTTCTTCATGATGGTTCATTTCCTAGTTCACACTCAGCTTGCGTTTCTTGTCCCCGGATTCTTGATCAGCTATCCATGGTCCTGCCCCCCCCAGCGCTTGTGAGGTGACAACACTGTCCCCTCTTCTTTTTGTCACATGACTATGATGTCATGTGACTTCCTGCTTCATGCTTGCAGCACAGTGGGCCCCATGCTGTGGTTCTAGGTCAGGAAAGGGTGATTACTGGCGGTGCAGAAGATTACTGAAGGCAGTGTTCTGCAAGCAGAGATGCTCATCCCTGACCACTGCTGGGAATCCCGCCGCACCGTCACTCAGCCTGACATTTTGTGCTTTTGAAGTGGAAAATAATTTCCGCAGTTCACTGTTGTATCTGCGTGTGGCTGGGCATGCTCTTGTGCTGGACAGCTGGCTCAACATGTGCCCTTTTCGCTCTCCTAGTACTCAGAGATGTTGAGTTACGCATGTTCCAAACACCAAGTTCCTATTCAGTGAGGAAGTACCCTAAGACATTGAAATAAATAAATAAATAAAAGTAGTAGAAGAAGGAAAGTTGGTTTTTATAGGCTGAATTTCTCTACCACTTAAGGAAGAATAAAACCGGCTTAAAATCACCTTCCCTTCCCCTCCCCACAACAGACACCCTGTGAGGTAGATGAGGCTGAGAGAGCGTGACTAGCCCAAGGTCACCCAGCTAGCTTCATTTGTAGGAGTGGGGAAACCAACCCGGTTCTCCAGATTAGCATCCGCTGGTCATGTGGAGGAGTGGGGAAACCAACCCGGTTCTCCAGATTAGAGTGGAGGAGTGAGGAATCAAACCCGGTTCTCCAGATCAGAGTCCACCGCTCCAAACCACCGCTGTTAACCACTACACCCTCCTTTCTCTCAGGCATCCCAAGATCCAAGGTGCGTAGCAACAATTTAAACACAAAACTATTTTATAAGGCAAATTTTAAAATACACGTCAAAAAAGACTAGCAACCACTTGTGCCTATCCAGCAGAGTATTCCCCCAACGTCCCCCTATTTAGAAAGAGAGACATACCACTGCCCCAGGGTCAAACTTGTGCATTAATCCAGTGTCTTTGGCTATGCTTGTATCAAATTTCAGCAGCTTTAGCTGGTGGGAATACCCCCATGTATCCAAAGCACACTTACTTAGAGGTTGACAGTCTTCTTGTGGGCATGATGAACACCTCAATCTGGCATTTCAAGAGGCAGCCTTGTGCATCTACCCAGAAGTAGGTTTAGTATCGAGCAAGTGCTACAACTGCTGTTTGTCTCCTTTAATTATTTCTGTGTTCTTTGCACATCTGCGGACATAAGTTGTTTGGAATAAACACATCTGTTTATTCTGGTGGTTCATTTAGAGAAGGTTGCGGCTGTGGCCTGAGAATCTGGAGAGAGCTTCAAAGGTTGAACTATGAACTGAACAACATAACAAAATAATTACATTTATTTCTAGGTGTACACAGTAAAATTGTTAAAAACACAGGCTACGTATAAATATCAGTTATAAAATTCTTATGCACAGTTGATACAACAATGTAAATGACCAATGCTTAGCCAGATACGTTTTGGCCTGAATAGGCCTTCCTCACTGATCATAGATAAAATTATAAAAACACATCCAAAAATAAACCTATGAAATATTTTTATTTTGAAAATAGAAAACCATAAGAAGAGGGAGACACAAAAAGAAAGCCAAATTAATTTTACTCATATGATAACTATAAAAAATTTTTTTAAAAAAAATAATTGGATGTAAGATGCCATATAATACTTAATATTTTGTGTGGCTTGATGTGAATTCTTAACCCAGATTGTGGGTCTTGCCACATGGACAGTTGCTCTGAGACTCTGGAGAGCCACAACTAGTCAGAATACACAATAATGAGCAAGATGGAGTAATGACGAAACTGCTGTTTGTTTCTATGAGTCCCAGATGTTGCCTCCAGAGCAGGTGGAGCTGCTTTCCTGTCAACCTATTTAAGCCTTGGGCGGGGAGGGGAAGCTTGCTGGATCAACCAGTCCACCAGGCGTAAGTCTAGCATTTCCTGCTCCTGCTCCCCGAGCCTGGCCAGCCTCAAGGCCAAAGCTCTGGCACCCCTAGAGGAGACCTGACTGACGCTGCCTGCACAGTACAGGGCACACAGAATTTGGAGAGCAGCTGAGAGTCTGTTAAAAAGTGGTGGGGAAAGAAGAAAGCCTATTGAACACACATGAACACATGAAGCTGCCTTATACTGAATCAGACCCTCGGTCCATCAAAGTCAGTATTGTCTACTCAGTCTGGCAGTGGCTCTCCAAGGTCTCAGGCAGGGGTCTTTCACATCACCTGCTTGCCTGGTTCCTTTAACGGGAGATACCGGGGATTGAACCTGGGACCTTCTGCATGCCAAGCAGATGCTCTACCACTGACCCACAGCCCCTCCCTCTGGCCCCTTAGAGCTTAGAGAATCCCGAAATGTACTGGTTTGGGAGATTTGCTGGGATTTCCAAATTGTTCCCTTCAAGGAACCCCAGCTTATATGTGTGTACATAAGTCACAATACAAGGAGGAGAATTTCGGAAAAGCTACTAATGTTTTCACATTTCTGACAGTTCCTAGCCGGTTTTGTTAAATGCTGACATTTCCCAATAAAAGTGGAAATGAGGGAAAGTCATTTATTGCTCAAATAAAGCAGGAGTCCAGTGGACTCTGGTTTTATTTTACTGCTATGAACTAAGATAGCTCCCCACTTGGAATTATCATTTATTGTAGAGTTATGCTGATGAATGCGAAAAACAGTTGGATTGAAAGATCTGTTTTCATAAATCACCAGTTCACATCAGAATTTTCTGACCTTTCCCACTAGTTTCCCAAAATATTAAGAATGGCCAGTATATAGCAACATTCACCAATGTTTGGGCATTTACCATGGCTTTTATACGTAGCATATGAGTGGGTGCAGGCTGTTCTTTGTGCCTCCACTCCCTCTGTGTTCCTTTCTGCTCCTGGCAATTTCCTGGCCTTGTCCACAATCGATGATTATGACAAAAATCCTGAAGGTCAAATGAGATGCTCAAGAATGTCTCTCGCAACTGCAGAGTGAATCGGGGGGAGGGGGGGCGGTAGGGGAGTGGGGGGGATCATGCTCTTGCCTATCCAAGAGAGGCTGGAGAAAATCAAAACTTTGATACGATGGACATATTAAACTTCCTTCCAGCAATGTCACACTGTTTGGTTCCTCTAGCCCAGAACTGCCTACTCTGGTCACTTACATAAGCACATATTTCTCCCCCTGCCTTCCCACACCCTTGTGGTGCTTTCATGCAGTGCTTGGGTTTTCCTCATCATTTCTGCAATCCTTTGCTGTGATGTTTTGAAAAAGATTGCAGTAATGCCAGGGTGGCGTGGGTGTGGGCAGAAAGACAGGAAGGCCTAGAGAGCCGGCGTGTAATGGTTAAGAGCGGTGGTTTGGAGTGGTGGACTCTGATCAGGAGAACCAGGTTTGATTCCCCACTTCTCCACATGAGTGGCGGAGGCTAATCTGGCGAACTGGATTTGTTCCCCTACTCCTACACATGAAGCCACCTGAGTGACCTTGGGCTAGTCACACTCTCTCAGTCTCTCCTATCTCACAGGGTGTCTGTTGTGGGGAGGGGAAGGGAAGGTGATTGTAAGCCAGTCTGATTCTTTCTCTTCCTCTTCCTCCTCACAGTCCTGCCCACATTGGCACCATTTTCACCTCCCCAGTCTCTGTTGTGACTGTTCAGATCCCCCCTTCCCATGCACAACCAGGGGGGCTTTGAAGTTTTTAAAATCTGTAACTGATGTAGTGATTGTATCCTGATAATCAGTATATCAATATGTCACTTATAAGTTTTTTAAAAAAATCCTAAGGAGTCTTCCTCTCCTGGTGGCATGGCAGCCATGGGGAACATGCCAGGAACATGTCATGTGGAAGCCCCATTGCTGACGTGCTGCGTCACAGCTGCAGCGGCACTGGAGCTTCTGCAGGTGAACGTGGCCATGTGGAAAAAGATCTCTGACTGTCAGTGGCTGTCAGTTCAGTTCAAGGTGTTAGGCAGGGAGAGGTCTTCCCTAACACCTGCGATGTGAGATCCTGTAACTGGAGACCCCAGGGATTGAACTGGGAGTCTTCAACATGCAGCGCACATTCTCCCCCACTGAGCAGGGAGCATCTTGTGTTCACGGTGCCGTGTCTGGAAGAACTGGAATTGCAAAGCTCAGTCCAAACGAGGCGGAACTCCAGACCCTCATCTGTACACCTCTGGCCGACTAGCAGATGGGCCAGGAAGTTGCAGAGGAACCGTTGTGGGCCTGGAGGTATTATGTGCAGTAAAGGAATGGTTATTTAGAGATGACCTCGTCTCCTACCCTCCCGCTAAAACAACTGCAACTCTTTTTAAAATCAATGCCTTATCTATTTCCATTTCTTGTGGCTTGCAGTTCTTTCACAAGGGAAGAGCTTTGGGGCTATCCTTCTGGAGGAGGGCTTGTGGAAAATGTTGTTGTATCGGTGCTGGAGATGATTGGTGTGTTTGTATGACAGGCGATCTGTGCTTGGCTGTCCTTGAGTGTCTTCTTTTGTGAGGAAATGTGTACAAGAGCAGGTGGATCTGATCCATTACTACTATTACATGATAAGAAGTAGCTTCCATTTCTGGCTCTTCCTCAACCAGAGCAGCCAAAATCTCTTCCGCCTCCCTCCCTCCACTCCCTTGCCTCAGTTGAAAAATGCTAGGAAATCACAAACACAGCCCGAACCAAAATACGATCCTCTCTATAAAGATGCTTGCCGCTTGAGCTAAATTACCCCCTAACGAGCGGAGTTGGCAATCAAATCTGACATACGCTCAGACAACCGCTCTGAGAGCTGGAAGCGTCAGGGTCGGCGTGATCGGGAAGACGCAGCAACAAAAGCCTGTGACTCTTCTGGAAGGACTGCCTGGAAGGTTTGGGACAGCAGATGCTGCTAGCTTTTTTTTAGTGCAATGCACGAGCTTGCGCAGGCTCTCACCCATCAACTGTGTGATCCTTCTGCAAGAACAAGATGGGTATCTGTAGGGAACAGCAGTCAGCTGCCAAGGTAAGCTGGATGTGCCTTCAGTTCCCTTCTCCAGTGTGGTGTAGTGGTTAAGAGGGGTGGTTTGGAGTGGTGGACTCTGATCTGGAGAGCCAGGTTTGATTCCCCACTCCTCCACAGGAGCAGCGGACGCTAATCTGGTGAACCAGGTTGGTTTCCCCACTCCTACACATGAAGCCAGCTGGGTAAGCTTGGGCTAGTCACAGCTCTCTCAGCCCCACTTACCTCACAGGGGCCATTTATGCTTGGTAATTAGCAGTGCGTTCCAGGCTGAATTGCCCCGCATATTTTTTTGAGTTTTTCATGCTGAACCATCGTTCTGGAAGTGACTGTGAAGCCGATGCATACCTGCTTCGCATTACTGAAGAGCCCCTTTAATGCAACCTTTGGTGTTTGCTCTGCCCCCACCGCGAAGAATCCCCTGAAGGAACCATGCAAAATAACAGCGGCGCATTAGCTATGCACATGCTAATGGCTATGCAAACAGGAACGAAGGAGCAGGCGAGTGTAGGGGGTGGAATTTCTCCTTTTGTGTTGGGACCGTGAATAGGCATTTTTAAAGTTGCATTTAAAAAAAGAGCTTTGAGCGAGCATCAAAATTGACCCTGCATAAATGGCCAGGGTGTCTGTTGTGGGGAGAAGGGAAGGTGATTGAAAGCTGGTTTGATTCTCCCTTAAATGGTAGAGAAAGTCGGCATATAAAAACCAACTCTTCTTCTTCTTCAAAATGTCTGGATTGGGAAAAAACCCAGAGAAGGAGTCACGGGAAGCCATCGCTTCCTTCCTCCCAAAAGCATTCTGTTCTGGCTTCTGCTCTTCCCCCCACTTCATAATTGTTTAATTAAAACATGTTGTGTGCCAATTAACCTTTCTCTGGTCCATTTATCTTTCATCTGGTTTCCTCTAAGGACACGTTTGCTCTTCATTACAGGTATAATGCAGTTGTAAAGTAGCTCAAATGTCATGGATTCCCCCCTAAAAATACCCTGGGAATGATAGTTCCTGTGAGAATGCTGAGAACCCTAGATGTCTTCATCGAACTACAACTCCCAGTATTCCTTGGCTTGGAGCATAGTGGCTTTCACCCAGGCTTGGCAGCTCGCTTACAATTGTAGTAAACGCTGTAAGAGGAATGCTGCCAGTTGTTTATTTTTAAACCTTGCATTGCATCTTGCTTTTGGGGGCAATGTGAGAAAATTCAAGGACTTCTTTTGTAAGATTCCTCAGACCTGATGAGGTATGGCAGCAGGGAGGGCATAATGCTGATTCCAGTAATAGAAAGTATGAACCGAGATCCAGGGCATCTCAGGTCTGAAAAAAGATCTGTATAACCCAGTCTGGCCACCAAGATCAAGTTAATTCATGTCATCGTATTCCCTATTACTATGTATGGGTGTGAAAGCTGGACATTGAAAAAAGCTGATAGGAAGAAAGTATATTCCTTTGAAATGTGGTGTTGGAGGAGAGTGTTATGGATACCGTGTACTGCCAAAAACAACAACAAATTAGCGGGTTATAGATCAAATCAATCTTGAACTGACCCTAGAAGCTAAAATGACTAAACTGAGGCTATCGTATTTTGGTCACATTATGAGAAGACAAGAGTCACTGGAAAAGACAATCCTGCTAGGAAAAGTTGAGGGCAGCAGGAAAAGAGGAAGACCCAACAAAGATGGACTGACTCAATAAAGGAAGCCACAGCCCTCAATTTGCAAGACCTGAGCAAGGCTGTCAAAGACAGGACATTCTGGAGGACTTTGATTCATAGGGTCGCCATGAGTCAGAAGCGACTTGACGGCACTTAACACACATAACCCAGTCTTCTGTCTCTTATAGTAAATTTCAAAATTTCTTTTTTGTTTGTTTGTAGCATTTGTGTACTGCCAGAATATGCCACGCTTGGCTATTCATTCACTTTATAGATCTTCACAGCATTGGGGTTCCCCTAAGTTGCAAATGCAAATTAGTTTTAACATGATGATAAGTTTAAATCTTTGTAGCTGAGTTCTGCCCCAAGTGTACCAAGCCTTGGAAATCCTCTTTTCTTCATGCAAATATTCCTGTTTTCTGGGGATTAATGTCAGTGTGTGTTTTGAAGTCTTCTACGTCATTTGTTTTGCTTGTTCTAGTACTAGGGAGTTCCATACATTGGTCTGTGAGTGTAAAATGTCGTCAAGTCGCAGCTGGTTTATGGGCGACCTTGTAGGATTTTCAAGGCAAGTGATTAAGCAGAGGTGATTTTGTCATTGCCTTCCTCTGCAAAGTTGTCCTTGGTGGTCTCCCATCCAAGTACTGACCCTGTTTAGCTTCTGAGATCTGACAAGATCAGGCCATACTGTACCATTTCCACATCTCTATATATTGGTAGGGAATACCAATTTTAAAAATTCATACAGCGCTGCTTAACTTCACTAATCCAAAGGTCACTCGTTGTGGTGGTGTGCCTTCTGAAGTTGGCAGCAGGGTGGAAGAGAGTTGTTGTAAGGAAGGGTTTAGAAAGAGCTGCCCCTATCCTGAGCGAACTTTCAGAGAGGTGAGACAAGGACTTCTTACATTGCTGCAGAAGAGACTCCAGAGGAACCAGAGCTCTTGGGTTCCCCCAAATCCCATGTTCTGGGAGTGTTGCCTGAGATGAAATGTTTAGAACATTGAATTAGGGGTGTGCAAAACAAAAATTTGAGAAAATTCGAATCTGGGTATTTCGGAGCCAAATGTTGTCGGGATACCTGAATGAAAATTCCTGAATTCCCATACTAGTATGGGTTTTTTTCCTGGTTTTTTTTTGGGGGGGGGGATCTGAAAAAATTTGGCTCCATTGTAGCCTATGGGAAAGCTTTCTGGGACTCTGAGGGGACCTTTTTTTTAAGGTAGAGGCACCAAACTTTCAGCACAGCTGCTGATGACTCACTTTAGAAGAACCCCCAAGTTTGGTAAAGACTGGGTCAGGGTGTCCAATTTTATGGGCCCCAAAGAGAGTGCCCCAACCATCCTCCACTGGAAACAATGGAAGAACAATGGGGGCCCATAAAATTGGACCCCGACTCAATATTTACCAAACTTGGGGGTTCTTCTGAAAGAGATGAGGTCGCCATGAGTCTTGATGGCACACAATTATTATTTTATGCTGGTTGAAGTGGTTGGAGGGAGGAGATTTGAACTCTCAGAACAGTGGCATGGGGCAAGATGGGGGCAGTTGTCTCCGGGCCTGGGGACTCTAGGGGCCCAGCCCAGTGGTGCAACTGCCACTAAGTGTTGGTGTTCGCTTTATGGATATGTTAAGTTTGTTAACTCCATCCCTGACTGGAGCAGCAGCAAAATAAAAGCCCAGTGGTACTAGGGTTGCCAACTCTGTGTTGGGAAATTCCTGGAGATATGATGGTGGAGCCTGGGGAGAGCAGGGTTTGAGGAGGGGAGGGACCTCAGTAGGGGTATAATGCCATAGAATCCACCCTCCGAAGAAGTAATTTTCGCCAGAGGAACTGAACTCTGTTGTCTATAAACCAGTTATCATTCCACAAAATCTCCAGGCCTCACCTGGAGGTTGGCATCCTTAAGTGAGACACTGCTCAACAGCAGCGGCCTGGTAGTGGACCTGCATTTCCTACCCTGCAGTGACTCATCCCCACCACTTGGGAGCACTGTGGTTGCCTGCCCTGGTTGCTACAGAGCAGCAGCAGCTAGGCCTCCCAGACTGAGGGTGGCAGCGCCTAGCAACACAACTTGGCAACACTGATGGAGGCCTACCTGGAGCTATTCTGGCCTGCAGGAGGGATAGAGCTGCCTTACAAAAGGATATGTTCTTGGCGTCCCTCTTTGCATATGGCATTATACTATGGAAGCATTTAGTACTTTCAGTATATATTATCAAGGGTCATTTGTTCTTAATTGTGTTTAAAATGGTAAACTGAGTAGTGAAGAAGATTTTGCAACTTTGGGATTTTATCTTTCCTTGTAGTTTATGCAGTGACGGGTGCTATGCACGCAGCAAATGGGTCCCAGAAAAGGAAGCTGAACCTGGTGGGAAGGGGAAGGAAGGAGACACAAATCTGAAATAACATGTTTGCTTTGTATGCATGCAAAGGGCGTGGGGATTGTGTGCGTGTGTGAGAATTAATAGACCTTGCCCCAGGGTTCCCAATCCCTAGTGATGTTACTCTCTTAGACCCAGGAGACTGGGATTTCTGGGCTTCCTAAGGCTCAGTGGATCATTGTTAAGGTTTTCAAACTCCAGGTGGGGCCTGGAGATCTTTTGGAATTACAACTGATCAGTCCCCCTGGAGAAAATAAATAGATTTGAGTCCAGTAGAACTTTAGAGACCAACAAGGGTTTCAGGGTATAAGCTTTCAAGAGTCAAAGCTCCCTTCGTCAGACATGACTCTTGTTGAAGAAGAAGAAGAAGAAGAGTTGGTTTTTATATGCTGACTTTCTCTACCACTTAAGGAAGAATCAAACCGGCCCACAATCAGCTTCCCTTCCCCTCCCCACAACAGACACCCTGTGAGGTCGGCGGGGCTGAGAGAGCTGTGACTAGCCCAAGGTCACCCAGCTGGCTTCGTGTGTAGGATTGGGGAAACAAATCCAGTTCACCAGATTAGCCTCTGCCACTCATGTGGAGTAGTGGGGAATCGAACCTGGTTCTCCAGATCAGAGTCCACCACTCCACCACTCTTAACCACTCCACCATGCTGGCTCTCTAAGGTGCTACTGGACTAGAACGTACTACTACAGACCAACTCGGCTACCCTCTGAAACTATCTTGCTGGAGAAAATAGCTGCTGTGGAGGGTGGAATTTATGGCATTATATCTGGTGAAGTACCTCCACTTACCAAACCCCACCCTTCCCAGGTTCCATCCCCAAATTCCCAGGCATTCCCCACCCAGAGCTGGCAACCCTAGTTATTGTGAGTGTGTGTGTGGGGAGTCATTGTTGGTCCCTGGACTCTTGTCCACAGCTGTGGAAAGAGAGTGGGGCCTAGTGGCAAGAGTCCAGCATCCACCCCTGAGCTGGCTCTGAGTGATGCAGAGGGCCTGCAGGGCGGGGGTTTTCCCCAGTGCCTCTTGTGTTACTCTGCCCCTCCTGCTGCTGCGCTGAGCGGAGGCTGTCGCTGCCAGAGCTCCACATTCATCTCTAAGA
This sequence comes from Euleptes europaea, assembly GCF_029931775.1. Taxonomy (NCBI): domain Eukaryota; kingdom Metazoa; phylum Chordata; class Lepidosauria; order Squamata; family Sphaerodactylidae; genus Euleptes; species Euleptes europaea. The sequence continues at coordinate 81,349,539 of NC_079318.1, forward strand.
AAAATGACCCTCCGTGCCGCCTGGGGCAGGGGGACCTGAGATTAAACCCGCAGACGGCGCCTCACACTCCATCACCTGGCGCTTATCTCCCAGACGCTCCTTCCTGCGTTGTCTTGTTGGTGGCATCTTGACTTCTCTCTCCAGAAGCTTGCTGGCTTCCTTGTTCCTACAGACAGAACAATTTTTATTAAAAAGGCTGGACACGGCTGGAGAAAATGGGCCCGGGATGGATTCCTGTTCCCACCACCATCCAAGGCCCAGAGGTTGTACTTCTCCTGAAAGCAGTGCCTCTTAATCATCCCAAATGTGCGGGGATGGGCTGTGATTACAGTAGTACAGGGGAATTGCACTCAGTATGTGTTCAGAGGCACCCTTGATTATCCTCACACACATTCTGTTAATCAAGACGTGAGCTGTGACTCACGAAAGTTCATACCCTGCCAAAAATTTTGTTAGTCTTTAAGGTGCTACTGGACTCTTGCTCTTTTCTACTGTTACTCTGTATTTTTAATTCATTTAATTATTCCAGTTCTATATTGTTTTTCCTCTAAATATTATCTTTTTTTTTACGTGCCAGGCAAAGTCTGTCTAGGCTTTAGTCTCCCCCCCCCCCCCGCCCCCACAATTCCTTTCCTGCTGTTGCCTCCTCCATTAGCAATCCAGTTGTTATGCTTCTCCTGGCCTGGTTTTAAACTTCTGTTCAGTTTTACAGTGGCGTTCTTTAAAGTTTTTTAATGGGTTTTAATGTACTGTGTTAAAAGTGTTTTGCTTCACTGATTATTTGTAGGCTGCCTTGGATTCCGTATTAAGAGAAAGGCAGCAAGGAGATGTTTTCAGTATAAACAAATAAAGGGTTGGCCATGTCTTCGAAGACAGGTTCTGGGGCACAGGCCTTTCTTCCTCCGACTGAGACCTGACCTTTCTGTCTCCTGTGGACTTAAATTGAGCCAGGGCTGTGAAGCATGAGAAGTAAAAATGAAGTGCTACTGAGCATGTGCAGAAGGTCCATCTCTCACCCATTGTATAGCCACAACTAGACCCCCTGCCTCTTCCACATTCACACCTGGCATTAACAAGAAGGGGTTTTTCAGAGCAGCACGAGCTCTTCAGTTAGGAATCGAGCATTTCCTCCCGAGTCCCCAAACATATTCTAGAACTTCATGGCCATGTTGTTCCCTTAGGTGTGCCCCAGTGTGCTCTCCCCCCCCCGGGTTGCATTGTGTTGCTTTCTGATTTACGTGCAAAGAAATGATGCAGGCTGCATGTTTTTAGCATGCTGTTGCCAATTAGCGTTCCTGGTGGTGGGTGTAACCGGCGAAGTGCGCACATGTGAGCGTGTGCATCTCTTGCTGGCCCTGTGCCTTTCAGCACTCCTGCATAGCGAGGTGGGGGGGGGCAGGCAGAGTCTGCGCCAGCGAGATAAGATTTGGTGCCTTGTGCTTTGACTTTGACTTGCTCTTGATGTCGTGTCTTCCTGGAACAAAAAACAAAGGGAAAAAGTAAAAGGGGGAACAAGGTGCGGATTGAGCTAGGGAGGGTGAGCCAGGAGGGGCTTGCCAGTTGCCCGGCCTCACTTCCCACCCCCCAAATTGAAAGGGGCTTGTCCCGCTCCTTTGCCACCCTGCCTAAGTAGACCAGCTGGACAGCTGCCTGCATCTTTGTTTGAAACAAAGACAGCATTGCAAGCATTGTGTGTAGTAGGCGCATGCGTGTATAGAGCCGTCCGTGCCGGAATGCTGATTCCAGTTTGTTTTGTGTACAGGCAGTGAGGGGTGGGACGGGCATGTTGCAGTGTGCATGTTTCTGTGCGCGCCCAGCCATCTCTGTGGTGTGAAGGTGAAGCAGCGAGGGAGCCACTCAATCAAGGCTCCCAGTTACAACTTGCAAACTGTTAATTTGCACACTCCCAGTTCTATCCGAATGTGGGTAAACATTGGAGAAACCAAGCAGGAATCTTTGCATAAGACTTTGGCCTCATCCTGCTTCCCTTTGCCTGTTTTTTGTCTTCTCTCCTGTGTGAGGGGTTGACATTCCTGTCCTGTAGAACACCTTCCTTCCATTTCTGTCTTTTCCTTGAGTGGTTGTGAGAGTGGGAAGGGCTGTGCTTCATGCCTTTTTGCATATAGATGAAATGTTGTCCAGGGCTCCTGTGTGTTCTAGGTAGGCCATCATATTGTCCTAGGAAGCTGTATTCTCCAGTTCCCCTGGAAAATATAGTAGGGTAGAAATGTCGCCCCCCTTCCCCACAGCTATGTTTCCAAATGCTGAAGATTCTCTTCTTTGCCTGCATCATTACTGTGAGTGCAGGGGCATGTGCATTGGCAATAGAGCTTCCATGTGGACTAGGATTGCCAGGTCCCTCTTTGCCACCGGTGGGAGGGTTTTGAGGCGGAGCCTGAGAAGGGCAGGGTTTGGGGAGGGGAGGGACTTCAATGCCATAGAGTCCAATTGCCAAAGAGGCCATTTTCTCCAGGTGAACTGATCTCTATCGGCTGGAGATCAGTTGTAATAAGCAGATCTCCAGCTACTACCTGAAGGTTGGTAACCCTAATATGGAGAGCTTTTTGTTCACTTTGCTCAATTTTTTGGGGACTTTTTCCACGCCTGCTCTGCAATGACTCCGTATTGAGTGTCAGGGGCATGGTCATCATGGCTGCTGTGGTGCTGCCACTTTTTTTTTTTTGCTTTTTTCTTCATGCATGCACTGTAGTGTAATATTGATATACAAATAGTATCCTTCCACCTGAAGTGCTGCCTTGCACCTTTCATTTCCTTTACTTGGTATGCAGAGAAATCACTTCATGGTGGAGTTTAAAACAGTTGACTGAGTAGTGAATTTCTGTGGCCAGCTGCCTTGCAGCTTCCTGTCCATATGCCTTTCCAGGCAAACAGGACATAAACTGCCTTCCTTTTCCCCCTTATATCTCCACAGCAAAAAGGGATCCGGCCGTCATTTTAAAAAAAGTTTAAACTGTAAATTCAGAAGATCTAAAATTTGAAATGGAAACAGATAAGTGGCAATAGATTGTTATAACATTATTGAGCTATAGCCCATTGCCATTTACTGGGGAGCAGAGAAGAGTTTGTTTTTTATATGCCAACTTTCTCTACCACTTAAGGGAGACTCAAACCGGCTTACAATCACCTTCCCTTCCCCTCCCCACAACAGACACCCTGTGAGGTAGGTGGGGTTGAGAGAGCTCTAACAGAGCTGTAACTTGCCCAAGGTCACCCAGCTGGCTTCGTGTGTAGGAGTGGGGAATCAAACCCAGCTCACCTAGTCTTTGGGTCCTAAAGGGTCAGGTAGGTTAGAAATGTGGTGCTCCTTTGGTGTAGCTTTGAACTCATGGGAGCTTGCATGGGTTGGGATTTTGGCTCACCCGGTGCTTTTTCACACGTTTGGATGGGACAGGGCCCATGCTTCTACATCCAATAATCTCTGGCTTTTCCACTATAAGGGAGGGGGAATCAAAACTCTAATAGCACCCGAAAGACTAATGATATTTATTTCAATATGTAGTCACAGCCTACTCCATCGGGTAGATATCTACCTGATGGAATAGGCTGTGACCTACAAAAGCTCATGTGGAAATAAATATCATTAGTCTTCAAAGTGCCACTAGAGTTTTTGATTATTTCTTGCTAAGAAAGACTAAAACAGCTACCCCTTTGCAATTTTTCTAATATGAGGACTGTCATGTTTTTTGCTGCTGCTCTCTGCATTACAAGGGACCCAATTAGTGGTGGGGAGACATTAGATTGGATCCAGAATAAATTTTCCAGTGGCAGAATGGAACTTTCGTTCTTCCCCTCTCCCGCTGAAGAAGAAGAGTTGGTTTTTATACCCCGCTTTTCTCTACTGTAAGGAGTCTCAAAGCAGCTTACAGTCGCCTTCCCTCTTCCCCCCACAATGGGCACCTTGTGCAGTAGGTGGGGCTGAGAGAGTTCTGAGAGAACTGTGACTGGTCCAAGGTCACCCAACAGGCTTCATGTGGAGGAGTGGGGAATCAAACCCAGTTCTCCAGATTAGAGTCCGTCGCTCTTAAACACTACATCTCGCTGGCTCTGAAACCCCCTGATCTCCACAAAATGCTGCTGAGATTCAGGGGAATGTGAGGAATGACACGAGGGGGGCAGTAGCAGGAAGTGGATATTGGTGGAAATTGCCAGTTTGGATCTGACCCATTGCCTTACTGCAGCTTTTATGCCATTTCCCCCATTGAGCCTGCCTTCCAGTCTTTTGTTATCACAGACTCATTCAGTGAAGAGGCGTAAAAAATGTCCACACCCACATGTTCGCAGACACGTACTGCAGACAACATACACATCTTTCATTCAGTGCCTAAGAGCCAGCATGGTGTAGTGGTTAAGAGCGGTGGTTTGGAGCGGTAGACTCTGATCTGGAGAACCAGGTTTGATTCTCCACTCCTCCACATGAATAGCGGACTCCAATCTGGTGTACCGGGTTGGTTTCCCCACTCCTACACATGAAGCCAGCTGGGTGACCTTGGGCTAGTCACAGAGCTCTCTCAGCCCCCCCCCCCCACCTCATAGTGTGACTGTTGTGGGGAGGGGAAGGTGATTGTAAGGCGGTTTGAATCTTCCTTTAGTGGTAGAGAAAATTGGCTTATAAAAACCAACTGTTCTTCTTGCTGTGATGCTGGATGGCACTGTTCAGGTTCAGAGCCGCACCCTTGAGTGGCTTCAGAGGAGCCAACTCTTCTTCTTCTTCTTCTTCTCCTCCTTCTCGTTCTCCTTCTCCTCCTTCTCCACATCCTCCTTCTCCTCCTCCTCCTCCTTTGAATATTCTATCTGCATTTGTGATCATGAGACTGTTAAGTGGCCACTGTTTAGTCATAAGAATGAAACGGGTCTGACTTTTTGGTGTCCAGGTGTATTGTGGGGCTTCCAGCTTTGTTTCAGTTTGCATTCACGGGTGCCTTGAGGATGCTACTCCAAGCTAGTGAGTTGTGAACAGAGAACCAGAAGGTGTTTGTTTTCCTCCCTTACATTAATTTAATCCAGAGCCCATAAGAGCACTCTGCTCCTCTCAGCAGGATTGACTTAACTATCCGTTCAGTATGGGAGAGTGGATCTACAGCAGATCGAACAGGGGATTTCTCTGTGGCGGCCCCATTCCTATGGGACGGGCTGCCAAAGGATGTAAGGGCTGTGAAGTCTTCATTGCTTTTCAGAAAGCAGAAAGCTTTTGGTTAAATTGCTGTGATCGTTTATTCCCTTGCTGGTGTTGTCGCTTTGGATTATGGTTTTAATACATGACTGTCATGTGGGAAACCACTTTTGAGCCACACGGAAACGTGGTCTGCAGAACTTTTAATAGAATCGCAGCCCAGTCTTTAGACCCTCCCCTGCTGCTGGCGTATTGTCAACTATGCCCACTCAACAGAGTGAGAATATGTGTACAAAACACCCACCTACCCCAAAAGATGCAGAGCCCTGACCTGGATGGCCCAGGCTAGCCTGATCTCATTAGATCTCAGAAGCTAAGCAGGGTTGGCCCTGGTTAGTATTTGGATGGGAGACCACCAAGAAAGTCCAGGGTCACTACACAGAGGCAGGCAGTGGCAAACTACCTCTTTCATCTCTTGCCATTAAAACCCTATGGGGTCACCATAAGTTGGCTGCCACCTGGCAGCACTTTACACCACCAAAACATGCAGAGAGCATAGCAGTTGCACTGGAGTTCATAGCAACGCCACTGCAACCACGAGTCATAGAGTAGCATTCTGCCAATGCCCTTGCCCCATGACAGTCAGACAGAGAAAGACAACCTGCATATGCTGATAGGGCCACGCACCCTCCCGTAAATGGGACATGCCAAGGGAAGGAATAAAGGGAACATAGAACCTTCCTCTGGAAGGAGAACTATGGCATGGTTGGGAGGAGCTTTGGAATGCTCTACGAAGCTCTGCCGATATGGGCTTCGGTCCTCTTCAGTAATCAGGTTCTCTTTTAGAACATAAGTAGAGCCTGCTGGATCAGACCAGTGGTCCATCTGGTCCAGAATACTGTTTCACACAGTGGCAAACCACTTGCCCTGGAGGGTCAAAAAACAACAACAGGGCATATCGGCTGAGGCCTTCCCCTGCTGCTGCCTCCCAGCCCTGGTATTCAGGTGTTTGCTGCCTCTGTATAGAGAGGCTCCTTTCAGTCACCACAGCTAGTTGCTGTTAGTGGACCTCTTCTCCATATATCAGTCCTTTTAAAGCCATCTGTGCCCATGGCCATCACTGCCTCCGCTGGCAGAGAATTCCACAGTTCAGTTACTTGTTGGCTAAAGAAGTATTTCCTTTTGTCAGTCCTGAACCTATTTCCCAACAATTTAATTGGGTGCCTCCGAGTCCCTAGTATAATGAAGAAGGGAGAAAAAACTCCCTCTCTCCATTTTCCCCACCCCATGCATAATTTTACAAATCTCTATAATATCTTCCCTTAAAGGTAAAGGTTGTCCCCTGTGCAAGCACTGGGTCATTACTGACCCATAGGGTGACGTCACATCCTGACATTTACTAGGCAGACTGTGTATACATGGTGGTTTGCCATTGCCTTCCCCAGTCGTCTACACCAGTGGTTCCCAAACTGTGCTCCACGGAGCACTTGGTGCTCCATGAAACATCTCCTAGTGCTCCGTGAAGAGATTGGAAAGAAAAATACTGCTGTCGTTCAGTTTAGTATATAGGTGCTAGGTGATAATTAGTGCTCTGTGATTAATTTCTCTCCATGATTAAGTGCTCCATGACTCAAAAAGTTTGGGAACCGCTGGTCTACACTTTACCCCCAGCAAGCTGGGTACTCATTTTAGCGACCTCAGAAGGATGGAAGGCTGAGTCAACCTTGAGCCGCCTACCTGAAACCGACTTCCGTCTGGATCGAACTCAAGCTGTGAGCAGAGCTTTGACAGCAGTACTGCAGCTTAACACTGCGCCACGGGGCTCACTGTTTCCCCTTAGCTGCCTTTTCTCTAGACTGTGAAGTCCCAGCCTGCCCTGCCCTGGGTTGCCCAAGCTACTTTGATCTCGTCAGATCCTGGAAGCTAAGGAGGGTCAACAATCAGCCCTGGACACTAAAAGGCATTCCTGTCATCCCCCCCCCCCCACATAGTTCACTGGGGGAAGGCACCAGTGTGGCAAATAGGAATCATGGATTCAGATCGGAGTTTGCCAAAAGCAAGCGGGTCTCACTGGTCTGTATGCTCTTGCAGAGCCCACAGCTCTCCATTCTACCTTGGCGGGATCTCCCATCATGGCGAACACGGTGTTACCACTGAGCCAACCCATCCCTTTTAGGGAACTGCGTTGGAACTGCATTGCCTAGAGGGGCTCCTCCATGGGGCTGTGATCCTGCCAGATACTGGGCATCACAGGCATTAGGGCAACAGCAACACAGATTAGAGTGGAGTGGTGTAGTTGCCACAGACTGTAGCTGTGCTTCCTGTCTCCTCCTCCTTGCAAGAGAGGTGGTTACGCCTGTATGGTGTCTTGCCAGCATCTCCACCCCCCCCCCCCAGTTGTGGGAGGCAGTAAGCAGAGCAGACGTGGTGGGGCAGGGTGAAACAGATGCCGAAGTTCCAGTTTGAGGCATGGACTCTCCCTCCGTCACTTAGCTGTGTGTGGTGCAATCTTCTTGCACCTCCCCCCCACCGGTGGAGTAAAGACTCCCTTTTGGTGTCTGTGTCCTGAAATGGCATGCCTGTAAAGGTTCCGAACAGAGCAGCATTAGACTTAGGCGACAACAGTCTTTGTTTTCTCCCTTGGCTGTTTGTGCTTAGTGTCCCCTTGCTGTGCAAACTACCCTTTCTGTGGGGTTTCTACCACCAGATCCCCCCTCATGCGTGTTCTAAGTGTGCCAGACGTGAAGCCAGAGAGATATAACCTGGTCCTTCTCCCCTTCCCGCTGCTGAGCCTTTTCCCCCATTTAGGGGGGAGGTCAGTTCCATCTGCCGTGCTGCAGACAATTATTATGTGATTGTAGCGCCATCGGGGGGAGTATTACTCCCTACTTATTGAATGATTTGGGCTATTTTACATGTATTTAAATTATATTTTAAGGTTTTATTGGTTTTATTGTTCTGGACTTGTAAGCTGCTCTGAGCCTGGCCTTTGGGCTGGGGAGGGCCGGGTAAAAGTGTAATTAAATAAATAAACCCCATACCCTATTATCTGAGCTATGGGTGTCCTGGCTGTGGTTTAGGTAGTGCGTTGAAGGGCTGTGAATGTTTTCAGACTTATCATCAGCTATGCCAGGGCTTGTAGGTGGTGTTGGAGCTGGGGACGCTCCCCCGCCATGGCTGATGGGATCTTATTGAGGTGTGCCAGGTTTTTCAGTGGTGTAACATGGTGCCAGTTGTAGGTGCATGCCCAGGGCCAGAGACACTTAGGAAACCAATTAAATCTAACTCCGCTTATAACTACCATGAGAGCAATGGGGTTACATCAGCACAGTTCTGGCACAGCTTGGCACTGACGTTATCTCCTGATTAAGCCAGCGTAGGGCTTAGTAGCCATCCTAAACTGTTCGGAGGTGAGGCTTAGGATTACTCCATAAATATGCTTGGTATCGAGTCTGTAAATATAACTCCCCTCCCCTCCACAAACTCTTCCCTTTCCCATAGACGCCCTCTTCTCTAATGAACTGTTGTATGCAAATGAAACACTGCACATTGTAACCAATGGGTCAGTGATATGCAGATAAGCAGGCACACCGCAGCCAATGGGGAAGTGTTTTAGCAAATCTCCCTGGGACGTGATTTACATGTGTCCGGTGCCAGCTCCGTTATTAATCACCTGAGCAGCAGCTACGTCCTGATTAAGGGCCCTGTCATTAAGGCGACACGCTCAGATAAGGCAGGGCATGTTATCATGGCCACCCTGTGCCTGGCAGGCTGCTGATGGGCACATTCATTATTCACTTGGGCGATGCCAGCAAATGAGGCCCTGGCTGGAATGGTTTGCAGGGTTTTTCTCGTGGTAGTGTTTCTCAAACTTTTTGAACTTGCATACCCCCACCCCCCAACCACCCCATTCCCACCTACCTCCTGCTTCTCTGGTGATTGTGTCTCATGGGTCTCTCAAGCCTGGTGAGGTGTTCCACAGGTGAGTGGGTAGAGGTTACTATGTGTAGTGTGCAGCTCTCCCCCCTTGCTGCATGTGCTGACCTCTTGTGCTAATGGCAGCTTAGATCTGCTCCAAAGCTGGCATTAGCAGAACTACGGAACAGGACGTTTCTGTCCCCATCCCAAAACCATACACCTTAGCTCAAAGTCTCTGCCTATCCTTCCCAAATCAGATTGTGGGGTGTTGGGGCACAGTTACATTTACCCATGGAATATGAATTAGTGAGGGTCTGTTACCAGTGGGTATTCTGCCCACTCAAGATTTGGCTTGTGGTGGCAGAAGCTCCATCCCCTCAGGAGAAAGCTCCACCTACCTACCCACCTTGCAACTCTGCACTAGCTCCCTACTTCTGGTCTTTCCCACCACCATGGTGTAGTGGTTGAGAGCGGTGGTTTGGAGCGGTGGACTCTGATCTGGAGAACCAGGTTTGATTCCCCACTCCTCCACATGAGTGGCGGAGGTTAATCTGGTGAACTGGGTTGGTTTCCCCACTCCTACACACGAAGCCAGCTGGGTGAACTTGGACTAGTCATAGTTCTCTTAGAGCTCTCTCAGCCCCACCTACCTCACAGGGTGTCTGTTGTGGGGAGGGGAAGGGAAGGTGATTGTAAGCCAGTCTGATTCTTCCTTAAGTGGTAGAGAAAGTCGGCATATAAAAACCGACTCTTCTTCTTAAAGTGAGAATTCAGGACCTTGGATACGGGAGGACCTGTGCATGAATATGGATGCCTGTGATGCAGTTTGTGAGTGTGCAGAAAGAGGAGGTGTGTGTGTGTTTCTAGTATGCACACATGTGGCTGCAGTGTTTGTGACAGCCACAGTTTGTGATAATGCGCAGCTGTACAGAGATTTGGCAGGCGGGTGTGTTCAGCGCTTGGAAACAATGTGGGGAAAGATCCTGTGGGCTGTAGTATTGCAGGAGTGTGTGGGTGTGTACACTTGGTAGGAGTTGTGGTAGTAAAGGAATACATGTGCATGAGGTCATTACAACAGTGTGCAAGGCAGGTCTTGACCAAAGACTGTGTGGTGGGTGTGGTGTGACGTGCATTCTCACACAGTACACAGTTGCGAAGCGCTTTGCTGAAATGGCGCAATGGGAACATATGTGTGTAATGCAGGGCCTCTCTCTGCTGAAAGATGGGATTTAGCTGCCGGTTTCTTCTGCCTTGTCTCCGTTCCCTGCCTTGAGGAATGATAGACTTCTCAGCAGCTCCTTTGGGATTTATTCTTTCCACTACACTATGCAGATTGGATTTCGGGGCAGGGGGAGGGAGGGAACGTGCGCTTTTGAGTTTTGGTCAAAATTGTGTGTGCGAGAGACAGGGAAAAAGGGGGGGATGAACTAGCAGAAGGCTAGGGGGCTATGGGACAGAGTGTACAACAATAGCCGAGCGAGTATGTACATAGTAGAGAAAGAGAGAAAATGAAAAAAGGAAAGGGGTCTTTCCCCTACCTCTCCCTCCCAGGCTAGTTGGCTCTGAGAGCATCCCCTTAAATCCCCCCTGCTACAAGACCACCCCTTCTTTTCTACCCAGAAACAAATCTAGTTTGTTAATGGGAGGAGGGGGGCTGCAGCAGTCAGAACAATATGGCCGCCACCGTCATGCCTGAGGGATCATTGGAGTGGTCTCCATGGCAACGGGAGGAGAGAGCAGCATCCTAATGTGCCCAGCCTCCTTTTCCTCCTCCGTGCAGCTCAGGCGCCTGGCAAGATGGGTCAGGTCAGCACCCCCACAGGCGCTGAGGCTTCCAGACCCCTCCAGCAAGAGCCAGGCATGCCTTTTTCCCCTTTCCAGAGTGCATCCACCAAGAGTTCTTCCAGTCATTCAGATCGGTCCTCTTTTTTGGTGGTGGTGGTTGTTGGCAGCTGGAAAAAGGCTGGGTGTCCCAGCAATGCTTGATCTGTGAAGAAAAGGCCAGGCCTTTGGAACCTGAGGCAATAGCTTGGCTGGAGTAACTGATACCCTGCCCCCATGCCGCCCTTTCAAATCGGCTATGGATGTGAGGGGTGAGAGGGTGGATGGGAATGGCTGTGTGAATTGGCTCACTTGCTCATCCAGGGCTATTTGCCACATTGGTCCCCTCCCCCCCATTCCTGGATTGCATGGTTACGGGCTGGTTGGCTATTAGAGGGAGGATCTTGAGCCATTTTCTGGCTTTTTTGTCATACATACCATCTCCCCCACCCACAGGCTTTGGAGAATCAGAGAATCATAGAGTTGGAAGGGACCACCAGGGTCATCTAGTCCAACCCCCTGCACAGTGCAGGAAATTCACAACTACCTCCCCCCCACACCCCCAGTGACCCCTACTCCATGCCCAGAAGATGGCCAAGATGCCCTCCCTCTCATCATCTGCCTAAGGTCATAGAATCAGCATTGCTGACAGATGGCCGTCTAGCTTCTGCTTAAAAACCTTTCGGGAAGAAGAGCCCACCACCTCCCGAGGAAGCCTGTTCCACTGAGGAACCACTCTTAACTGTTAGAAAATTCTTCCTACTGTCTAGACGGAAACTCTTTTGATTTAATTTCAACCCGTTGGTTCTGATCCAACCTTCTAGGGCAACAGAAAACAACTCGGCATCCTCCTCTCTATGACAGCCCTTCAAGTACTTGAAGATCGAAGTCTTCTTCTCTTCAGGCTAAGCACACCCAGCTCCTTCAACCTTTTCTCACAGTACTTGGTCTCCAGTAGGGGCATTGAGTTACAAGCCCCGCTTTCATTCCTTCCTGGAACTAGACTAAGAGCTTTCTGATTTAGGATGAGCCTCTCATTATTGGGAAGGAAGTGTTGGGTGGAACTGGGAACCTGAACTCCTGAATCCTTTGACTGGGGAGGGGATGTTTGGCTGCTTATTATTTGGGCTCCTGTCAAAGCTTATGAGGGGATCAATAGGTTGGAGAGAGTGGGAATCAGGACTCCTGGGTCCAGTTTTGGATTCTGGAAGGGAAGGGGAGTTGTCCGGCTGAGCAAAGATGATCAGATTCAGGGTTCTGACCACAACTTTGATGTGCTGTCCAGAGGATGCCGCGAACATGTGCCTTGTGCTGAGTCAGGCCAGTGTCTCCTGTAATGTGCACAGCTTTCCAGAGTCCCAGGCAGAGGTCTTTCACATCACCTACTGCCTGATCCTTTTAGTTGGATGTTTTGGGGATTGAACCTGGGATTTCCAGCATGATAAACTGATGCTGTACCGCTGAGTCTTGGCCCCACCCTACAAACCTTTTTAGAATGTCAAGGCTTTAAAATGTGAAATAGGACTTCTTACCGTCTACTGCATGTTCTTATCACCCGGAAACCTCTGCCAGTTCCCTATACATCTGGTTTTAGAGCTACTTGCTTCCAAGTAGAGCCAGGGCCTTATGGCTTTAATCTCCAGTTTAATGGAGGAGGGTAGGGCCGATTCCTAACAGGCTACGGACGATGTATATGATCTTTTTTTCTTCTTCTGCAGTTGTAGTGCTTGGTGTTTACCCTGTTATCGGTTCCAATCCAGATGATATCCGACCCAACCTGCTGGTTTCCCACGTCCCCCTCATCCCATTTCCCCCTGGAGTTGGTTTGTAGCGATTTATTCACTGTCAAGCACAATTACGGGGCCATCGGAACCCATGTGGGCAGCTGGGGCACCTGTTTTGTCCTCCAATCAGAAGAAAGTGTTTCTTAGAAAGGACCTCACAAAACCCCACATCACTCCCAGCATTAATGCCTCGTCCACCTGGGCACACCTTCCCGTCACTGTCGGACCTCGCCTTGGCTTCTGTTTCAGCAGTACCTGCATGAACCTGGCCTCTTGCGAGGACTTTTTGCCCTTGTCCGACCCGTCCAACCTCTCCCATTCTAGTAACAACCAGACAGTTGTAATCTTATGTTTTCCCTCCTCCTTTACTGAGTTTGCAGCTTTTAATCTCTGCAGTTAATACCTGGAAACTGGAACTATAGATGTTTCCATTCACCCGGCAGGTTAGAGAAGGAGTGAGCGATGAGAGAGTGCATTACGGATGGGTGGCTTCTGATGCCTCCTGTGGGGCAGGATCAGGTAAACCCCCCTTTCTAATTTTGTTTGAAGCGCCATCCATAATACACTATCCCCTTTGACAATCTGCGTTGACAGGAAATGCAGATTCTCAACAGAGGATAAAATGCAATATTGCCCGTTGCGTGAATCTACCATGATAGATAGCTTTCTCATGCAAGTGGAAGAGACTAGCCCCCCTCTTAGAAGCAGGTCAGGGAATGAGAGGAGGCCTGAGTTAACACTCCCTGCCCCAGGATGTGGTGGTGGCTGCCAATCTGGAAGGCTTTAAGAGGGGAGTAGACATGTTCATGGAAGAGAGGGCTATGCATGGCTACTAGTCAAAATGGATGCTAGTCATGATGCATACTTATTCTCTTTAGTATCAGAGGAGTAGGCCTATTCTATTAGGGGAGGGGCTGTAGCTCAGTGGTAAAGCATCTGCTTGGCATGCAGAAGGTCCCAGGTTCAATCCCCGGCATCTCCAGTTAGAAGAAGAAGAGTTGGTTTTTATATGCTGACTTTCTCTACCACTTAAGGGAGACTCAGACTGGCTTACAATCACCTTCCCCTCCCCACAAGAGACACCTGTGAGGTAGGTGGGGCTGAGAGAGTTTTAACAGAGCTGTAACTTGCCCAAAGTCACCCAGCTGGCTTCGTGTGAAGGAGTGGGGAAACAAACCCGGTTCTCCAGATCATACTCCACTGCTCCAAACCACCACTCTTAACCACTATACCACACTGGCTCAATTAAAGGGACTAGGCAAGTAGGTGATGTGAAAGACCTCTACCTGAGACCCTGGAGAGCCACTGTGAATAGACAATACTGACTTTGATGGACCAAGAGTCTGGTTCAGTATAAGACAGTATAAGACAGCTTCATGTATTCATGTGTTCATTAGGTGCTGTGGATCACAGGCAGGACAATACTGCTGCAGTCGTCTTGCCTGTGGGCTTCCTAGAGGCACCTGTCTGGTCACTGTGTGAACAGACTGCTGGACTTGCTGGGCCTTGGTCTGATCCAGCATGGCTTTTCTTATGCCCCTGCGTCCTTAACGGTCCCGGCCCGTGTGTGGTTCTGTCTCCACACAGCAGCCTGTTCTGTTTTCCTGTTGTGTGTGCTTCAGACATTTTGCTGCTCTGTGTGTGTTTGCATAGGGAGCGTCTGAGAGTGGGGAAGGAGAGCAGCCACTTTGGGGCTGAGGATGCTTGGCAGGGGGTTGGCTGAATGTGCGTGTGCTTTTGAGGGGAGGGGGGTGAAGTGAGAACTCCTCATTTACATGAAATTGGGTGCTTGTCGGAAACAGGTGCCAGCACAGGGTCTGAAGCTGACGTGGTGACGAATGCTGGCAAAGGCAGTGCCCCCCTTACTCTGCTCCTGCCCTTATCCTGAAGCAGTAGAGAAGGGGATGTGTGGCCGGCCCTCCTCCCGGTGTCTGTCCCTCTGGTTTGACCTGCTCCAGTGATCAAGCCCCTGCCTCTCATGCCATGGGGGGCTCCTGGTCTACCTTACAAGCTTTACAAGCCAGGAAGTCAGCACAGATCCCACAAATAATGTCTCTCTCTCTCTGTGTGTGCATAACTAGCTCTTTGCCATGTACCCAGTGGAGGGAGTGTGCTCTGGGGGGCAGTCTTCACCTAAAAAGGACATTGGAGGGTCAGTCCTATCTTATGTTTGGGGTACAGCTAAAGACTGGCTTCAGGCAAGAGAGCTCTTCAAATCCCATGATCAGAAAGATGGGATACCGCCACTTTGCAGTGGAGAAATATGAATGGCGCACAGCGTCTGTGGGTGAAATTCTGCTTAGTAACAAAAGCCCTAACAATTGAGGAGGTGTTTCCTTCCCCCTTTTCCCCAGACAAGGTAACTGCATGCTGGGTTTGGTACTCTGCTCCTCACTGGATAACATGCTTGTGGGTGGAAGGAAGGATGGGTACTTGCAGTCAGGGTATTATTGTTAACAGCCTTTAACTCCACCCGTGCAAAGAAGTCCTCAGAAGGAACCAGACCACCGCCACGTTTAGTAACCTGCCCGCACACATGTACGTTTGTCACTTCCCTGCTCGATTGCCTGGAGGCCAGGCTTACTCACCTCGGGTGACCAGGCTTGGTGCTGTTGAGGAGAAGCTCTCTGTCTGCGTTGCAGTTGGGGGAAAACCTTCTGCATGTTACAGTTCACGCTTGTGACAAAATGGGGAGAAGTGAGGTATTCTCATCTGTCTTGATTGTGACTCCTGGGCTATGGGTGGAGATGGCAGGTGGGAATAGTAGTGACTGCAGATTGTAGCACAGAATACAAGAACGTGATCTTGTGGTATGTGCATATATGAGCCTGGTCTCTCCCTTTCACAGCTGGAGGCTCTCCATCTTCCCTCCCTGAGAAGAGCTCCATTCCCCTACGAACCTCCGCTCTCGGTTGACTCTGGCTCTTCAGAACCTGTGGCTCCCTACATTGGTGGGGGTGGGGGTGGATGGTGGTAGCAGTGGTACCTGGGGCATTTATGCGAAGTTCCTCTTATCCAAAGGGTGTTACAGACAGAATGGTGGGTGAGATACTTTGGTTTGGGGGAAATTGCGTCCCGATTTCATTGACAATGAGGGTGGGTCTCTCCCTGCCACTGACCTCCACCCCCAGTAGAGTGACAGAGTTTTAACGGGGGGGGGGGCTGTCCCTGGGCTTGTTACCACTAACATATTTTCTTCCTGGAGCAGCGTGCTCAATTCCGAGGCTCGCAGGCCGCAAACACAACACTCTCCCCTCAAGGCTGCTTGGTTTGTGTGTTTGTTTCTTCCATTTTTGTTGTTTTCGCCTGGAAAAAAAAAAGCATTTCCTCTCCCTGGGCGATGCAGCTATTTGCCCTAAATGCTTTTTTTTTTAAACCCTAAAAGAAACCAAATTTTCTTTTTTTCCCCCTGTCCCCCTCTTGTTATTGCTTTGGTTCTGTCCGGGTTTTTAAGTTTCTTCTCCTCTCCTTTCTGTTTGTTTCGGCATCCGACCCTCAACCCCCTTCCCTCTCTCTCTCTGCCGGGGGCCTGGATGTCTGTCACAAGTTAAAAAAAGCTTTTAAATTGTGGCAAAGAGGGGAAAAAACCCTCCTTTTTTCCGTGCGTTTATATGACTCGTCTTTTTTCTTTCTTTCTTTTTTTCCTTTCCTTCCCCCTCAAGGTCCAGCTCACCTGACGTTAAACAGCCAAGGTATGGTTTTAAGTTTCTTTCAACAAATGAGTTTTTAATTTCTTCTGTCCTCCTCCCCCTCCTCCCCAGTCTCTTTCCATCTCTCTCCTCCTCCATTTCTCTCCTCCTCGCACTCTTGATTTCTCTCCTCCCATTCGCTTCCGCCCATCTCATCCCACGTTGGTTTCTGACATTGCCTAGATCTCTTGCTTATGAAGCTGATTTTTTTCTTTATTTTGTTATTTTGTACATCAACGTTTATTAGGAAGGGAAAAAAGCATGTTTTGCAGAGAAAGGCAAAGAAAACTGTATTTCATCTCTGCGTCGCTGTGGAGCTTTGATGAACTGTGTGACTTATGCTGATGATCTGATTATTAACAGCTTTGTGTGGCTTGCTTCAGTGATTGCATTCTTGGGGACTCATCCTGGAGCTGGCACAAACTGGCATCGCCCGCCAAAGGCATAGCGGGCGGCTGGGCTGGCTTATGGCAGCCAGAAGGTGGATTAGTTTGCTGGCCGGCTGAAACTGGACAGACGTTTTGTGCGATGGGTAGCGCCCCCCCCCCTTCGCAGGTGGCAAAGAGAAGGCCCTTGATTTGTCACTCAGCAGGACTGCAGGGTGTGCTTCCTCCCTTTATTTATTTAAATACTTATATGCCGCTTTTCTTCTGCATAAAAATACACAACTGATGCTGCAAAACTTACAGTAAAGAAAAAACAGCACCACGAGGCCACTATATATATAGTTTAGGAGATATATATATCTCCTAAACTTCAATTTTATGATTTTATAATGCAGTCCTAAAATGTACATACAGAACTCTATAAACATGCTACTAAGGATAAGAATACAGAAGCCATTATTCTGAGAACAGATTAAAAGAAGCTTGTATGTATAAACTGCCATCAAGTCACAGCCGACTTATGGCGACCCCTTATGGGGCTTTCAAGGCAAGAGACTAGCCGAGGTGGTTTGCCAGTGCCTTCCTCTGCATAGCAACCCTGGTATTCCTTGGTGGTCTCCCATCCAACTACTAACCAGAGACGACCCTCCTTATAGGGTTGCCAGGAACCTCTTCGACATCAGTGGGAGGTTTTTGGGGTGGAGCCTAAGGAGGGCGGGGCTTGGAGAAGGGAGGGACTTCAATGCCATAGAGCCCAATTGCCAAAGCGGCCATTTTCTCCAGGGGAACATATCTCTATCATCTGGAGATCAGTTGTAATATCAGGAGATCTCGTGCCGCTACCTGGAGGTTGGCAACCCTACCTGCTTAGCTTCCAGGTTCTGATGAGATCAGGCTAGCCTGGGCTATCCAGGCCAGGGCCCAAAGAAGCTAACTGGGGGGTGGGGTAGGCTTACCAGGTCCCTCTTCTTCTTCGGCGGGAGGCTTTTAGAATGGAGGTGCGGGGGGGGGGGGGGTCACATGCGCCCAGAAGTGCTTCTGGGTGTAAAACGCATCACAAGGGGGCATTTTCCACTCAAACTCCCAGTTTAAGTGTAAAACGGCCACTTGCGATGCATTTTACACCTGGAAGCGCTGCATCGCAACAGGCCTTTACCACTCAAACTGGGAGTTTGAGTGGAAACCGGCCCTTTGCAATGCAGCACTTCCGGATATGAACCGGAAGTGACGTGTCGCTGGTTGCCCGAATTGCCCGCCGATCCTCACCTGGTCAGCGGGCAGCCAGGTGGATTGGCAGGGGTTTGCCCGCCACCACCTGGCACTTGGCAACCCTGGGGTGGGGGGAGAGCCACAACCAAAATTATACAAAGAACCAACTAAAGAAAAAGAATTCAGCTCACTCTAGGGCTGGTCTGCAATCTTTCAGGCAGGCTCACTCAAAGCCAGAGGCCGTGAGCCAAGGACCAAAAGCATCATGCTTCAAGCCTAATACCTAAAAAAAAAAAAAGGCTCTGATCTGGAGAACCAGGTTTGATTCCCCACTCCACATGATCAGTGGAGGCTAATCTGGTGAACTGGCTTTGTTTCCCCACTCCTACGCATGAAGCCAGCTGAGTGACCTTGGGCTAGTCACAGCTGTCTCAGCCTCACCTACCTCACAAGGTGTCTGTTGTGGGGAGGAGAGGGGAAGGTGATTGTAAGCCGGTTTGATTTTTCCTTTAGTGGTAGAGAAAGTCGGCATATAAAAAACAATTCTTCTTCTACTGCTGTAGCTTATACCCACGTCGACTGCAGTTCTGTGTGGTTAGGGACTAAATGCTTACACTTCTTCAAGAGGAAAAGGAGTGGTTGCCCCACGCTCTAGTGTCATGGGAAGATGGAAAATGCCTGGCTTGAATAAGTCCACTCTAGCCAAATCTTTTTCCTGCCCGTGAACAGAACGGCAGTAGGGACATATTCAGCAGTCCATTAGTGACACAGTGCCGAGTGTTTATGTTCCTGTTATTGGCTCAATAATGCCCAGGGGATCTACTGATCCCAAATAGTCCAACTGTTTCCCCCAGGAGATAATTCCAGTTAGATTGGTTAGGAAGAGGAAGCCACCTTTCACTACCCCATTGGCAACTACTGAAAATTCCATGCCCTCTATGCATCAAATGTAGGTTTACCAGGTCTTGCAGATCCACCGGCGGGAGGTTTTCTTTGGCGCGCGATGTGAGCGTGCAGCACAACACACCTACATCAATTCCGGTTTTACCTGGAAGCAATGTGGACGCTCTATCATTCTCTGCCGAAACTCTATGGTTTCCATAGAGTTTCAGCGGAGGCTGTTAGAGCGTCTGTGTCACATCCGGGTAAAACCAAAAAGGACGTGGATGCGTTGCACGGGTGCGTGTGCACACGCTGCCCACTGGTCCTCAGGTGGTCGGCGGGCAACCCTAATCAAATGCCAGGCCAGAGAGAAAAGTCTGTGAAAGGTGCTGCAGTCTAGGGAGCAGAAATTAATGGTTACAGGACAGCCGCCTTCTCTCTGTTGAGGGCCTAACTACACAGTACACAGTCTTCAGATCCAGTTCAGGTCCTCCGTGAGGACTGTCAGTCAGATGTGTGTGTGTGAGTTTACCACTGGAAACTCCGTTCCCACATGCACATATCCTGGTAAAGACTGGAACTGTGGCACATGGAGAGAAGATGCTTGTGCCTCTGCCTGTTTTGTGTTCCAGTCACTGGATGAATGCCATTAGGCCCTGTAGGTGAACCTGCATGTACCACATCAGTTCACATGGAGCCTTCAATGGGCAAATAGTGACCCACCACCACCACCACCACCATGGGCTACTTCTGGTTAGGAAAAACAGCACGAGGGAGGCTGAAGCCCTTTCTTCTCGCACACCATATTCCCAGTGCAAATCACTATGTTCCCAATTTGAATTGAGTTCCCAGTAAAGAACTCATAAAAGCATGTGGATCGCAAGAACCTGGGTAAAAACGTAATGTGTAGCCAGGCTCAGAGGGTGCTCTTGTGTGGGCAGAGATCTATTGGGCCAACGCTATAAATAAGTCCACAGACTTCAAAAACAACAACAACCCAAACCACCCACAAATATTTGCGTGACTGGGAGGCCCGTTTCCTCTTTAAGATGTTTTAACCATACGATTAAGAGAGCCACCGTGGTGTAGTGGTTAAGAGCGGTGGTTTGGAGCGGTGGACTCTAATCTGGGGAACCGGGTTTGATTCCCCACTCCTCTGCATGAGCGGTGGACGCTAATCTGGTGAACCAGGTGGTTTCCCCACTCCTCTGCATGAAGCCAGCTGGGTGACCTTGGGCTAGTCACAGCTCTCTTAGAGCTCTCTCAGCCCCACCTACCTCACAGAGGAGAGGGGAAGGGAAGGTGATTGTAAGCCGGTTTGATTCTTCCTTCAGCGGTAGAGAAAGTCGGCATATAAAAACCAATTCTTCTTTTTCTTCTTCAAGGTAGTTACATAGCAATAGGGCTGTTGAATTAAAATTTTTTTGGTATAGTTCGGATTCGGCCGAATTCAGCCCGTTTAGATTCGGGATATGCCGAAGTCCGAACTCCCCCACTTCGGGTCCGTTCAATTCGGCGGGAATTCAAAGTTCGGAAAAAAATTCGGCCGAATAAAGCCATTAAAAACACAATCGCCCCTTTCCGCGGCTCTGGGGGGGGCATTTTTGGGGTTAGAGGTCCCAAACTTTCGGCAGAGCTTCAAAGGACGTTTATTGAAAGACTCCCCAAGTTTTGTAAAGATTGGGTCAGGGGGGGCTGAGATATGGGCCCTGAAAGGGGTCCCCCCACCCTTAATGTGCATCTCTCAGCAGAGCTTGCCGCCCACGCACAAAGCTCCCAGCCCCGACAACAGCTGAGAAATTTGCAAAACAACTGCAAAACAACACAACCTTGTTAAACAACACCTTTGCAACACACAACTGAAACCTCCCCCCTCAAACCAGGGAGCGAGAGACTCGAGGGGGAACACACACCCCAGGCAGAACCGACGAAAGCCCCCTTTGGCTTCCCCCCCACCCACAGAAACTGCTCCCTCCACACACACACACAGACTCTGCTTTCCCCCCCCCCACACACATACACAGGAGAAAAATTATAGATTAAAGCCCCCAAAGGGGTCTTACTGTCTTCTGTTCCATCAAGAGGGGCTGAAGAGGACTTGTAATCCAAGATGATTCCAATTAGGCACGGGACGTTTTGCTCTGGAGATGCACAGGATTGGCTGATCCATTCATCCCAATAGGGGAAAGGGGAAAGCCCATATCTCGGGACCCCCTGACCCAATGTTCACAAAACTTGGGGGGTATCTTAAGAACACTGGTCTGAAACTCCGCTCAAAGTTTGGGATCTGCACCCCAAAAATGCGCCCCCTGCAGCCATGGAAAGAGAAAAGGGGGGAGGCGATATTTCTGCCCCCACTGAACCCATCTTTACAAAACTTGGGTAGTATCTTAAGAATAATTGACTGAAGCTATGCTAAAAGTTTGGGGGCTATATCCCCAAAAAAGTGCCCCCTGCAGCCACATAAATGGAAAAGGGAGGGAAAAGGGGGAGAGCCCATATCTCGAGACCCCCTGACCCAATGTTTACAAAACTTGGGGGGTATCTTAAGAACACTGGTCTGAAACTCCGCTCAAAGTTTGGGATCTGTACCCCCAAAAATGCGCCCCCTGCAGCCATGGAAAGAAAAAGGGGGGAGCCCATATCTCGGGACCCCCTGACCCAATGTTTACAAAACTTGGGGGGTATCTTAAGAAGCTTCATCTGAAGCTCCAGTGAAAGTTTTGTGTCTGTACCCCAAAAAATACGTCCCCTGCAGCCACAGAAAGGAGCGAATGTGCACAAGCACCCCCACACACACACACGAGGATTTCGCTCTCTCTCTCTCTCTCCCTGGCCGGGCCGCACATCAGCTGATTCCTCCAGTACTCAATCCTGACTGATTGGCCAGAAGAAGACCCAGCTTAGCCACCGATTGGCCGGGGGAGGAGAATGCTGCTTACTGACGGCCCTGAATTTGCCGAATTTATTCGCGAACTCCCGAACTCGCTGAATTCGGCCCCCCCGGTTGCCCGCCAGTTTTTTTTTTTATATATATAAATTTTATTGGGTTTTATACTAGAAATTTTCCATTGCATTAAACAACATCTATGACAATATAAAGTTTCAATTCTAACCTAAAGTTGTTATAATTCCATAACATATAATAAAGAAAAAAAAAAGAAAAGAAAAAGAAATGGAAAATTTTTGACTTCCCCTTCACCTCTATCTTCCTCTTAATAAAAAGTTCATCCCGTCGTAGTTAATCTAATCTTAATAAACTATCAATACCATATATAAAAAAAAACCATAATCTGTTAGTAAATATAATTATGCTTATTCATTATAAAAAAGACCAAAAATAATCCTCTGGATCAGATTAGAAAATATTCTTCCATTCTTCCCAATTTTAACTCATATTCACAATAATGCATCCACGCCCCCCATTCCCCCAGAAACCGAGCGTCATTTTCTTCATTTAGAATAACTGTGAGTTTTGCCATTTCTGCCACTTCAAACATTTTAACAATCCAGTCTTTTTTCTCAGGAATTTCTAACCCTTTCCATTTTGCTGCATAAAGCAGTCTCGCAGCTGTTGTGGCATAAATCAAAAAGGTTCTTTGTGTTGATAAGTCGTCTGGAATCATACTCAATAACATCATTTCTGGTGTTTTGGGTATATTCTTTTGTAGTATTAGTCTCAATTCATTATAGATCATGTCCCAAAAGTCTTTAGCTTTGTCACAGGTCCACCACATGTGATAAAAGGAACCAATTTCTTTGTTACATTTCCAACAGATAGGGGACATTGTTTTATAAATCTTTGCAATTTTCTTAGGTGTTAAATACCATCTATACATCATTTTATAAATGTTTTCTCGCACTGACTGTGCTTTTATTCCTTTTAGATCTTTGGACCATAGTCGTTCCCATTTATTTAAAGCAATATCATGTCCCACATTTTGAGCCCAGTCGATCATAGTTGGTTTAATCGTATCCTGCTCACAATATATTGTTATCGGTTGCCCGCCAGTTTTGAGTTCGGTTCCTCCCGAACTAAAAACCACCGAATCAGGGGAAATTTGGCTGATTTTCAGTTCGGGCCAAACCGAATCAACAGCCCTACATAGCAAACCTCCCACAATTAGAAGATTTGGAGATAGGCAGCAAAGTCCTGCAAAATAGAACACCTGCTGCAGCCATAGACAGGGGCAGTCGTGTGTACCAGGTGGCATGGGGTTTTTTTCCCTCCACTATGGGAAGTCAGACTGAACAGAGAAGCTTTTGTAAGATTGGGTTGTAGTTACTGTTAAGAGGCAGGGAGCTCTAACATTATGGGGCAGCCACTGTGAATATCTCTGTGTGCTGTTGCCTTGTGGACACGGCTCTAATGCGGGGGTCCACAACCTTTTGGAGCCTGCAGTCACCTCTGGAATTCTGCCAGAGGGTGGTGGGTAGGGTTGCCAAGTGCCCGGTGGTGGCGGGTAAAATCCCGCCGATCCACCGGGATGCCCGTCGGCCAGCTGATGGCCAGCGGGCACTCTGTGCACATGCGTGCACACATCGCTTTAGGGTAATCCTGAAAGTGACGCGGGCGCTCTGGCAATCTTGGATAAAAACTCTATGGAAACCATAGTTTTAGCCAAGATCGCTAGAGCGTCCGCGTCGCTTCCAGGTAAACCCGGAAGTGACGTAGGCGCGTTGTGCGGGGTGCGCGTCGCACGAGGTGTGTGCATCCCGCGCCACAGTCACAACCCCAGAAAGCTCCCACTAGCGGAGCTACGGGGCCTGGCAAGCCTAGTGGTGGGTGTGCAACCACAAAATGGCTGCCACAGAAGAAGAGTTGGTTTTTATAGGCCGACTTCCTCTACCACTTAAGGGAGACTCAAACCGGCTTACACAGGAGGTGGAGAACTAACTACATGATGTCAGGAAGTGTAAATTGTCAAGCTGAATAGCCCAGACCAGCTTCAGCTCATCAGATCTTAGAAGGGAAGCAGGGTTGGCCCTGGTTAGTACTTGGATGGGAGACCACCAAGGAAGTCCAGGATTGCTATGCAGAGGGAAGACAGAAGCAACGGCAAACCACCTGTGCTCATCTGGTGCCTTGAAAACCCCATGGTTGCCATAAGTGAGTTGTGAGTTATGGCACTGACTATTAATTAAATCTTCAACATTTCAGGCAGAAGCTCTGTTTAACAGGGTGCCTTTTAAAATGAACATATTGTTTAACGTTTTATTTTCGCATACACAGGCTGAGCTTTAGTTAAGGTGCAGTGAAGATCCTTGTGCTGTGGTGGCCGTTGCTGCCAGAGTAGCATGTTTAAAAATATGCACAGCCAATCAAATCTCCCTGCTGCACAAAAGCTCCCTCTGGCCCCGCCCATGTTTTAAAAACATGCCTATGGGCCCCGCTTTGGGGACCTCTGCTCTAAAGGGTTGCCCTTCTGCACTTCAGCCTAACTAACTGCAAATGTTGGGATCACTTTAAATGTCCTGGCTCCTCCCAAAGCACCCTGGGAACTTCAGTCTTGTGAGGGTGTTGAGGATTATCTTTGTTGGAGAGATCTTTTCCTTTTACAAACCTGCCCCTCCCAGTGCTCCTTAGCTGGGGAGTGTTTGTGGGGAAGTAGGCTGGAAATAAAGAGACTGAAGAATGGAAGAGATGCACGCCTCCATGTGCAATGCCCAGGACTGTAGGTCCAAGTCCGGAATCGCCTCCCAGTCTTTAGCAGAGGCTGGGCAAACACTTGTCAGGGATGCTCAAGGCTGATCCTGCATTAAGCAGAGGGTTAGACTAAATGGCCTGTATGGCCCCTTCCAACTAGGGTTGCCAGGTTCCTCTTTGCCACCGGTGGGAGGTTTTTGGGGCGGAGCCTGAGGACAGAGTTTGGGGAGGGGAGGGACTTCAATGCCACAGAGTCCAATTGCCAAATCAGCCATTTTCGCCAGGTGAAGCTGATCTCTATCGGTTGGAGATCAGTTGAATAGCAGGAGATCTCCAGTTAGTGCCTGGAAGTTGGCAGCCCTACTTCCAACTCTATGATTCTATTTGTGAGCTGAGCCTGAAAGGCGGTGGGCAGGCATGCTGAGTAGATATAGGATGTCTTTCAAGGTGTGAATGACCTTGTTCCCTGCCACTTGAGTAATAGAGACTGCTTCTCTGGGTGGAACTCAACATGCCTCCAATTTTATGGGGAGCCTCCACACAATTTATACTCTTTGTGTAC
Organism: Euleptes europaea; assembly: GCF_029931775.1. Taxonomy (NCBI): domain Eukaryota; kingdom Metazoa; phylum Chordata; class Lepidosauria; order Squamata; family Sphaerodactylidae; genus Euleptes; species Euleptes europaea. The sequence continues at coordinate 81,374,568 of NC_079318.1, forward strand.
ATGAAGCATGGGGCTCCTGGGACTTCCCTAAGCCAAGGCAAAGGAAGAACTTCTTTTGCTCTGACTTATGCTCAGGTGGGTGTGGGAGGAACCTCCTATGGAAGCTCCGCCCACAGCCAATCTTGGGGGAGGGGGCGGAGCTGGACTTCACCTGCAAAATGGTAAATCTAAACTCAGCTTTTTCCCCCACACACCTAGGATTGCCAGGTCCCTCTTCGCCACTGGTGGGAGGTTTTTGGGGTGGAGCCTGAGGCGGGTGGGGTTTGGGGAGGGGACTTCAATGCCATCGAGTTCAATTGCCAAAGCAGCCATTTTCTCTAGGTGAATTGGTCTCTATCGGCTGGAGATGAGTTGTATTAGCAGGAGATCTCCAGCTGGTACCTGGAAGGTGGCAACCCTACACACACCCCTTCAGCCCTTTAATGAGCTTTTGAAAAATCTCACACCTTAGCTCAGCTGTGAGCCACATTAATCTGTAAATGGGGAGGGGGGGGTGTAGCCAGGCCACTTGGGCCAACAAGACTGTTATCTTGCTGGCACTTTTGCACCAACATGACAGAGGAGGCACAGAGGTGAGGACAGCAGCAAGTAATGCCAGGACAGGGTGGCAAGTGGCACAGACCCATTCCACCTCACTTGTTGCTGCTTCCATGGTGGAGTCAGCTTCTCCCATACTATGTGTGGAAATGGCCTTAGACTAGGATTCCCAACCTCCAGGTGGCACCTGGAGATTTCCTGCTATTACAATTGATCCTCAGATGACTAAGATCAGTTCCCCTGGAGAAAATGGCTGCTTTGGAGGGTGGACTCCATGGTATTATACCCTGCTGAGGTACCTCCCCTCCTAAGTCCCCACCCTCCCAGTGTGGCGTAATGGTTAGGTTTGATTCCCCACTTCTCCACATGAGCGGTGAATGCTAATCTGGTGAACCGGGTTGGTTTCCCCACTCCTCCACATGAAGCCAGCTGGGTGACCTTGGGCTAGACACAGTTCTCTTCAAACTCTCTCAGCCTCACCTACCTCACAAGGTGTCTGTTTTGGTGAGAGGAAGGGAAGGAGATTGTAAACTGGTTTGATTCTCCTTTTAAAAAGGTAGAGAAAATTGGCATATAAAAACCAACTCTTTTTCCTCTCCCCAGAGTCCACCCCCCAAATCTGCAGATATTTCCCAACCCAGAGTTGGCAACCCTACTTTAAACAGCAAATAGCCCCAACTTCAGTGCATTTAGTAGCAGCCTAGCTTAGAGATTGGGAAGACATGAATGATGGTTAACTTGGACTGCCAGGCCTAGCAACTGGCGGGAGATGGGAGAAGCAGTGACTTCCATCTTGCAGGGTTTAACCATAGAGTTTTGGATGAGTGCTAGAGTGTCCCCCAGCGTGATGACCCAGACATCATCACACAGGGGGCACTCTACAATTCACCCCAAACTCTATGGGTGCTGACAGCACCCCCCCCCCCCATTTCACCCAGGCATTTCCTCCTGCTACCCAGCTAAGCAGTGTCAGGCAACAGGAACTGGGGGCAGAAAATTCCCTGCCCCCAGGGGGGAGCTGCCAATCCTAATGGTTACTGGGTCCAGATCAGAAAGAAACTGTTGAGGCCACTTTGCCATATGCATTAATTGCATTTGTATCCCACCTTTCTTCCCAGAAAGTCAGGGTGGCATACACAGAAATTATTGCGTTGTCCTTGCAACAACCCAGATGGTAAGCTTTGTAGCTGAAGCGGAGTTGGAATTTGAACTCGGGGCTGCTAGGTTCAATGTGGTCTCCACTTGCTGCTCTAGCATTCTGTGCCCGCTGGACAGCGTCAGTCTATTGTATTTAAATTTAAATTTTACCCATGAATATAGGTAAATATACATGGGAATCACCTGTGCCTCCAATGTCTTCTGGTAACATTCGGCCCAAGCATGCTGCTGCTACTCATGACTTAGGGGTGCCCTGCAGGCTCACATACTCCTGCCTTTTGCTCTGCCCCTCATGTGAGGGCACATCTTGCCAACCCGCATCCTGACAATGTTAGCAAACTGTGTTTTGGCGAACTGTGGTCAGCAAAAAATGCCAGCATAGGCATGATGCCAACTGTAGTGCCCATGTAATACTGGCTGAAGTTCAGTCCCATACTGTAAGGTGGTATGCCCGGACATGGGCAAGACTGCTGGAAGGGAAAGAAGCAAGTGAAGGGTGGGCTCTTCTAAAACAAGAGCTCTTGCAAGCTCAAGCCCTCACTATTCCAACAAGAAGGAAACATGGTAGGGGGTCCAAGAAGCCAATGTGGATGAACAGAGAGCTCCGTGATGAGCTCAGGGAGAAAAAAGAAATGTTCAAGAAATGGAGGCAAAGACATACCTCTAAAGAAGAGTATCTGCGGGTTGCTAGGCACTATAGGTCAGCCATCAGAGGTGTCAAACCTCACAGTGAGCTGATGCTGGCCAGGGAAGCTCGCTACAAGAAAAGCTTCTTCAGATATGTGAGGAGCAAACGCAAGGGAAAAGAGGACATAGGCCCACTGTTGGGTGAAAATGGAGAAACTCTGACAGAGGACAGAGAGAAAGCAGAGAGGCTCTATGCCTATTTTGCCTCAGTTTTTCCCCTGAAGAAAACAAGCTCATCTAGAGATGGTAGTAGGCAAGGCACGGTGTCGGGGCTGCTGGCTGACATGAACTAAGAGGTAGTTGAGAGGTTGCACTGGATGAGCACAAATCCCCCAGGCCAGACGGTATGCACCCGAGAGTGCTCAAAGAACTTTCTAGCGAGCTTGCAGAGCCTTTGTCCATCGTCTTCCAGACCTCTTGGAGGACGGGAGACATGCCACAAGACTGGAGGAGGGCTAATGTTGCTCCTTTTTTCAAAAAAGGGAGGAGGGATGACCCATGATACTACTGGCCAGTCAGTTTTACCTTGATCCCAGGGAAGATTCCAGAGCAGATTTTAAAGAGATCAATCTGTGAGCATCTGAAGGACAACTTGGTGATCCAGGGAAGCCAGCACTGATTTGTCCCCAACAGATCCTGCCAGACCAACGTTGCTTCCTTCTGTGATCTAGTGACAAGCTTACTGGATCGAGGGAATGCTTTTGATGTTTACCTGGATTTCAGAAAAGCTTTTACCCATGATGTTCTGATGGGTAAACTACAGGATGTGGGCTGAACTCTAGGATAATCAGGTGGATAGGGAACTGGTTGGAGAACCTCACTCAAAGAGTAGTTTTCAGGGGCATTTCATCAGAATGGAGAGAGGTGTCCAGTGGGGTGCCACAGGGTTCAGTTTTGGGCCCGGTCCTTTTCAATATTTTTTATAACTGATCTGGGTGAGGGTGTGGAGGGACTACAGCTTAAATTTGCAGATGACACCAAATTGGGAGGGAGGAGCAGCGAACACACCAAAAGATAGAGATAGAATTCAACAAGATCTGAACTCACTGGAAAAGTGGGCGGATGTGAACAAGATGCACTTCAACAAGGATAAGTGCCAAGTTCTACATCTGGGTAATAAAAATGAGGGACATTCACACTGGATGGGGGAGATGCTTTTAGGTAGCAGTGTGTGTGTGAATAAGATCTTGGGGTACGAGTGGACCATAAATTAAATATGAGCAGCTAGTTTGATGCAGTGACAAAAAAAAAGGCTAATGCGATATTGGGATGTATCAACAGAGACATAACATCAAAATCTCAAGATGTCATACTTCCACTGTACACTGCATTGGTCAGGCCGCACCTGGAGTATTGTGTGCAGTTCTGGAGGCTCACTTCAGAAAGAATGTGGACAGAATGGAGCAGGTGCAGAGGAGAGCGATGAGGATGATCAGGGGCCTGGAGACCAAGCCCTATGAGGAAAGGCTGAGGGAGCTGGGCATGTTTAGTCTGGAGAAGAGGAGGTTGAGGGGGGACATGATTGCTCTCTTTAAGTATTTGAAGGGCTGTAACTTAGAGGAGGGCAGGGAGCTTTTCCTGTTGGCAACAGACTTGCAATAATGGGTTTAAATTGCTGGCAGAAAGGTACCGGCTGGATATTAGGAAAAACATTTTTACAGTAAGATTTGTTCGATAGTGGAATCAGCTACCTAGGGAGATGGTGAGCTCCCCCTCACTGGCAGTCTTTAAGTAGAGGCTGGACAAACACTTGTCAGGGGTGCTCTAGGCTGATCCTGTATTGAGCAGGGGGTTGGACTAGATGGCCTGTATGGCCCCTTCCAACTCTATGATTCTACAAAGAGAGGACAACAGGTGCAAAGCTCCTAAGATTCTTCCAGTCAGCTCACCACGGCTACCTAAGTGCTGTCAAGTTGCAGCTAACCTATGGTGACCGCAGCAAGGGGCTTTCAAGTAGAGTTCTCTAAGAATTACAACTGATCTCCAGACTACAGAAATCAGTTCCCCTGGAGGAAACAGCAGCTTCGGAGGGCATCACATCCCTGCCGAGGGCATCACATCCCTGCCGAGCTCCCACTCCTAAAACTCCGACTTTCAAAAACTTCACCCCCAAAATCTCCAGGAATTTCCCAAGCCAGAGTTGGTAACCCTGCTTTCAAGGCAGGTGAGCAGCACAGCTGTTCTGGCATTGTCTTTCTTGGTGGTCTCCCATCTAAGCACTGGCCCTGCTTAGCTTCTGAGATCTGAGAAGAGTGGGGTATATATACCATGCCGACCTCTCTCTCCTGTCTAGGCTTGTAGGCAGCCTTTCTTGTCTGGATTGAGCCTTAACCTCTGAAACTCCAGCTTCTTCTACGTGAGGATTTCCCTTGCATGGAGAGCGGGAAGCCCCCACGTGCAAAGGAAACGTCCTCATTAGGCTGTTGCTCATTCTGAGCACGACTCGTGGACTTTGCAGGGATTCCCGCTTTAAACCAGATCAAACGTGAACTGGGGTGGCTGCCGGTGGAGCATCCGTTTTGAGAGCTCAGCGTCTCTTTCAAAATGGCGCTGGGTAGCTCTCTGCCATGCACCAGTCCTCCCCCCTCCCCATTTTCCCTTCCCCATAGGGAAGCCAGCATATAGGTGGGACCTGGGGATCCCCCAGAATGACAGCTCATCTCCAGACTACAGAAATCAGTTCCTCTGGGGAAAAAATGGATGCTTTGGAGGATATATTCTGTGACATTGTACCCCATGGAGGTCCCTGTCCTCCCCAGGCTCCATCCCCAAATCTACCTGAGTTTCCCAACCTGGATCTGACAACCCTACCCACCCCAATTCCCTGCCAGTGACTGGGGGGGGGGGGATCTGCTGGTGGCCTGGGGACCTTCCCCTGCCCAGCTGTGCTGTACTGTTGGGCTGCAAATGAGAAGGAAGTGAGAGGAAAGGCCTGGTTCCAGGCTGGAGGGTGGGGAGTAGAGTTAGGGTTGCCAGCCTCCAGGTGGTGGCTGGAGATCTCCCGCTATTACAACTGATCACCAGGCGACAGAGGTCAGTTCCCCTGGAGAAAATGGCCGCTTTGGCAATTGGACACTATGGCATTGAAGTCCCTTCCCTCTCCACATGAACACATGACGTTGCCTTATACTGAATCAAACCTTTGGTCCATCACAGTGGCTCTCCAGGGTCTCAGGCAGGGGTCTTTCACATTGCCTAGTCCCTTGAGCTGGAGATGCTGGGGATTGAACCTGGGACCTTCTGCATGCCAAGCAGATGCTCCACCACTGAGCCACAGCCCCTCCCCTCCAAACCCCACCCTCCTCAGGCTCCACCCCCAAACTCTCCAGGTATTTCCCAACCCGGAGCTGGCAACCCTAAGCAGATCAGTTGTTATCATTCTGCACTTTTGCACATGTGCCACAGAAGAAAAGGGAGGAGCAGGGCAGGAGGTAGCGGCAGCAGCGAGTGGAGCAAGAACAGATGTGTGTGAACTAGGATTGCTGAAAGTCCTGAAAAATACTACAACGTCCTGTCCCTTTAAGAGAGGCTTAATGCGTGGAAATGGGCAGCTGAAGCTTTTCATGACATGGAGGGTTCACATCACCTGGCAAACAACATTTCTTTTAGCCACTATTAAAGGGACATTTCTCTCCCCCCCCCCCGCTCTCCAGCCAGTTAGCAGCTTTAGAGTTCTCACCTGTTTCCTGTCCTACTTGCTGCTGCAAGGATAGCAGGGTGTGTGCTTTCACACCCCTGTGTAGATGTTAGCAAAAATAAGGACATGAGAAAGGCCATGCTGGATCAGACCAAGACCCATTAAGTCCAGCAGTCTATTCACACAGTGGCCTACCAGATGCCTCTAGGAAGCCCACAAACAAGACGACTGCAGCAGCACCATCCTGCCTGTGTTCCACAGCACCTAAGATAATAGGCATGCTCCTCTGATCCTGGAGAGAATAGGTATGCATCACGACTAGTACCCATTTTTACTAGTAGCCATGAATACCCCTCTCCTCCATGAACATGTCCACTCCCCTCTTAAAGCCTTCCAGGTTGGCAGCCATCACCACATCCTGGGGCAGGGAGTTCCACAATGTAACTATGCATTGTGTGAAGAAATACCTCCTTTTATCAGTTTTGAATCCCTCACTCTCCAGCTTCAGCAGATGACCCCGCATTCTAGTATTATGAGAGAGGGGAAAAAGCTTCTCCCTATCCACTCTCCAAACCATGCATAATTTTATAAACCGCTGTCATGTTTCTCCTTAACCGCCTTCTTTCCAAGCTAAACAGCCCTAAGCGTTTTAACCGCTCCTCACAGGGCAGTTGCTCTAGACCCCTGATTGTTTTGGTTTCTCTTTTCTGCACCTTCTCAAGCTCTGCAATATCCTTTTTTAGGTGTGGTGACCAGAACTGTACACAGTATCCCAAGTGTGGTCTCACCATAGATTTGTACAAGGGCAGTATGATAGCAGTTTTGTTCTCTATTCCTTGTCTAATTGTGGCCAGCATGGAAAATGCTGGTGGAGACATAATGACAGCAATAACGTAAATGTAACATTGACTAATGTTACATTCAGATTTGAAAGCGGTGGTGGGTAGGGATGCCCACACTAGAGGGGAGCAGGGGGCAAGCTGCCAGCACACTCCCAGTTTAACTAACCGTGGTTAGGCGGTTAGGTAGCAGTTTTGTCAGCACTGAGCCTTAACATGCAAAATACTGACACAACAGATCTTGGTCAGATGAACAAACAATTTTATGCCTTTAAGGCAAATGTAGGGCTGCAGAGAAAGAGAGCGCAAGTTGCACAGTCCACGATTCCCACTCTTCTGCGAAGCTTGCTGGGAAGCCTTAGGCCAGTCACTCTCTGTCTCAGCCTGCCCTACCTCATATGGCTGCTGGGAGTAGGGTTGCTAATTGCCTTAGAGAGAGAAAATGCCCTGTTCCTTTAATAGAGGCTTAATAGGATGTTATTTACCTCCATGCCACTAAAAGCTTGAGCTGCCTATTTCCATACGTTAAAGGTACAGGAAACATTTCTCCAGACCTCTTGGGAGAATAAAATGGGGAGAGAAAACCAGGTCACATGAAGCTGCCTTATACTGAGTCAGACCATGAATGTCAGTATTGTCTACTCAGGCTGGCAGCAACTCTCCAGAGTCTCGGTGGAGGTCTTTCCCATCACCTGCTACCTGATTTAGGGTTGCCAGGTCCCCCTTCACCATCGGTGGGAGATTTTGGGGGGCGGAGCCTGAAGAGGGAGGGGTTTGGGGAGGGGAGGGACTTCAATGCCATAGAGCCCAATTGCCAAAGCAGCCATTTTCTTCAGGTGAACGGATCTCTATCGGCTGGAGATCAGTTGTAATAGCAAGAGATCTCCAGCTAGTACCTGGAGGTTGGCAACCCTAACCTGATCTTTTTATTGGGAGGTGTAGGGGATGAAACCTGGGACCTTCTACGTGCCAAGCAGATGCTCTGTCACCGAGCTGCAGCCCCTCAGCCAAGTATGCCACCCTGAGCTCCTTGGAGGAGAGCAGGATAAAAATGTACTTGACAGAAAGATAGAACTCTGGAGGTGCTGTCATCGGGCACCGACATCTTGGCCCTCTTCTCCATTCACTTTACCTGATTGCTTTGTGGGTTAGGGAAATGCACTCTTTGCATGCACTGAGATATTCTTGGACAATGCTGATTAAGTGATGAATGACAAAACAGACTCTCAGGGCTAGGCCCCAACGCAGATGAAGCCATAAGCAAAATTGCCCACTGTGCATGCTGGTTGGTGAGCTGCCTGATCCAAGTCAGCCATTGACAAAGGCCGGCTTAGACGCCCTCAGTTCTTGTAAGGCGAATGCAGATGAACATAGTGTTGGGTGTAGACTGCTTTGTTTGTGCCCCATGATATTTTCAAGTTACAACAGTCCACAGGCTGATAATAGGCCAAACACTGGGGGGGGGGTAGGGTTGCCAGCTCCGGGTTGGGAAATACCTGGAGATTTTGGGGGCGGAGCCTGGGGAGGGCGGGGTTTGGAGAGGGGAAGGACTGCAGTGTCATAGAGTCCAATTGCCAAAGCGGCCATTTTTCCCAGGTGAACTGATCTCTGTTAGCTGGAGATCAGTTGCAATAGTGGGAGATCTCCAGCCATGACCTGGAGGTTGGCAATTGGGGAGAGTAAAAACAAAGGCAATGCAGAGCCTTGCATAAAATTTTGGTACAATTTGGTGCCTCTTGTGTACAGCATCTCTCCCCCCCCCCCCCCACTGTGTAACCAGCTTGGGGGAGGACTGCCATTTGGCCACATTCTAATTCTTGTGTGGTCTGTGGCTCTCCTGTGTTGGGAAAGGGCTGGAACTGGTGATGTTGCCATTTGCTGGAACCAAATGGAGAAAACTCAGAAATTCCCAACTTTGTAATTAGAAAGGACCATGTGAACCTGGTTTGTGTTCTTTGCGCTTAAATGTTTCTTCCAGATTTTGCAACGTGAATGCAAATTGAACATTGCTTTCATTGCATGACTGGATTAGTCTTCTGCTTCTGGGCACAGTAATGTTTTGGCCACTTTCTTTTAGTACCCTAAAATGTAAAGATAGTTCCCTGCTCAAGCACCGGGTCAATATTGACCCATGGGGTGACGTCACATCCCTACGTTTTCTAGGCAGACTATGTTTATGGGGTGGCTTGCCATTGCCTTCCCCAGTCATCTACACTTTACCCCCAGCAAGCTGGATACTCATTTTACTGACCTCGGAAGGATGGAAGGCTGAGTCAACCTTGAGCCGGCTACCTGAAACCGACTTCCATCGGGATCGAACTCAGGTCGTGAGCAGAGTTTTGTCTGCAATACTGCAGCTTACCACTCTGCACCACCCTACAGATTTCAAGTGTACGTAAATAGATTGCTGGAGCAGGTGGGAGAATTAGCCAAGTTACAAGCGGGGTCTGCCTGGCATGCTGGCATTCACCCCAGTTTCATACCAGGAAGATTCTAGCCCTTTCACCATGCAGGAAAGCGTGAACTGTGGAACAATTAGACGGGAAAAGAGGAGACGCAAGGATCCTTCAAAAGAAGAAAAGGTTTTGAAAATAATAGCAACATTTATTATGATTGCCAGCTCCGAGTTGGGAAATACCTGGAGATTTTGGGGGCGGAGCCTGGGGAGGGCAGGGTTTGGAGAAGGGAAGGACTGCAATGCCATAGAGTCCAATTGCCAAAGCGGCCATTTTCTCCAGGGGAACTGATCTCTGTCGGCTGGAGATCAGTTGTAATCCCAGGAGATCTCCAGCTACTACCTGGAGGTTGAGAAAACAAGTACAGGAGCAATGCTGATAACAATGCCAATATATTATAGCTACATATACACTAATGCCACAATTAATTTGAAATATAAATTATATCAGGTAAGTATCAAGTAATTCCTTTGAAATAACTATCTTGGTCTTTTCTCAAAACAGCTGCTGCAAGATGAATAGTCAAGGAGAATTCGATCGTTTTGGAGCATCTGTTTTGAGAAGAGACCAAGATAGTTATTTCAAAGGACTTACTTGATACTTACCTGATAGAATTTATATTTCAGATTAATTGTGGCATTTTTGCACATCCACTGTTGTACTGAATGTATTGTGGTTGGTGGTTTCATTACCACATACTGTAAAGTGTATATGTAGCTATAATATGTTGGCATTGTTATCAGCATTGCTCCTGTACTGGTTTTCTCATCCTCCTGATAATAGTACAGAGGTGTCTTTTTTCCTCCTTCACTACCTGGAGGTTGGCAACCCTAATGTTTCTATCTCTCTGCCTGACCTTGCTGCTAGTTACAGTGCCAAAGGGGGGGAGGAGAGGCCACTACGTAAATCACTACACAGGTGATTTGTGCACCTCTAAAGAGTTAAAATAAACAAAAAACATATATCAGGGTTTACAAAGTAGTGTGATAATGGGACAGGGGAATCAGTAATACTCAGTGATGTTCCAGGCAGAAGTAACAACGGCAGTTGATAACTGGGGCAGGGAATGGTTTTGTAGTATATTAAGAACATAAAATGAGCCCTACTGGGGGCATGTAGTTCAACTGGGGGGGAGCATCTAGTCCAACATCCTGTTTGTAACATTAACCAGCCAAATGCTGTGGGGCTGGGTAGCCTTTAAGCATCTCCTGGCTGTTCACCTTTTACATTTTCCCAGGCACAAAATGTTGCTCCTTCACCACCTGGAAAATGCCTGCCACTGAAGCACCTCGCGGAGGGAAGACCTACCAAGCATGGGCATCCATTGCACATTTGCAATTGAACATCTGCAAAGATTTCCGATTGCTTTAAAGCATACCTTCATGTTCATGAGAGCTAGAACTTGCTTGGTTTAAAAAAATAAAAATAAAAAGCTCTATGATGCTGTATGGAGTGATGAATGCTCCCCCTGGTATGAGCTGTATTGCTGGCTCCTATGAAAAAGCCGTGCCTCCCTTTTTCTTTTCTTCTTCCTTGCAAATGAGATTTCCTGTTTTGTGTCTGGAGAAGGCTTGAATAGCTGTGCTTTTGCTGTCGGCCCCACAATGGGAGTCTGCTCTGGTAGCAGTTGATTACATAACCTGTAGCAAGGTCAAGAGCCCTGATTCTTCTGATTAACTACCCGCTCTGTGTGTGCTCAGAGGAACTTTGCTTCCCATGGTCTAAGGGCTCCACTCAGGCATTATAGGCGGCGACCTGGGGCCAAGCCCAGCTGTAGTGAAGCTCTGCATCCTGGGCTCCCAACTACCTCTGCAAAGTAAAACTGCTGGTCAGAATTCGTGCATAGGGAAGTGATTACGTGGTTGTGCGGCCTTTGGCTGACAGTATGTGGGACATCCACCTTTGCCTGGGATGTGTGGGGGGATGATATCCTGGGTCTTTTTCCTCCCTAATGCTGTGGTTCTGCTTCTCCAGTAGGGTCCCTACTGTACTCGGAAGGGGGGGCAGGGAGAGGAGCCAGTGAGGTGCACCAGACATCAAAAGGTCAGTGTAACACCCTCCCCAAATCTGTCCCCCCCCACACAGACCCAAAACATCCAGAGTGAATTAGGAGGTGCAAATTAGACAAAATGGTACCTTTTCATAGAATCATAGAGTTGGAAGGGACCACCAGGGTCATCTAGTCCAACCCCCTGCACAATTCACAACTACCTCACCCCCCACACCCCCAGTGACCCCCTACTCTATGTCCAGAAGATGGCCAAGATGCCCTCCCTCTCATGATCTGCCTATGGTCATAGAATCAGCATTGCTGACAGATGGCCATCTAGCCTCTTTTCTTAAATTAGCTTAAGTTGCTTTAGAGCAGGGGTGTCAAACATTAGGCCTGTGGGCTGGATCTGGTACCTTGAGAGCTCTTATCCGGCCCGCGAGCCAGCCAAGGCAGCCCCCTCCCCCCCAGTCCCAATCTGGGTTGGCAAGGCATGGCCCATTCCAACCAAGTGACGTCATATCCAGCCCTCATAACAAATGAGTTTGACACCCCTGCTCTAGAGTATGTAAACTTCTGGAATCCATAGTACTCTTTGTCAGGCAAAATGTATATTGCTCATAACTAACTATTTTTATGGATGGAAGGCAGCATGGTATAGCCCAATCTTGGCAGCTCACGGAAGCTAAGCAGGGTTATTACTTGGAAGGGAGACCACCAAGGAAGACTGTGCAGAGGAAGGCAAGGGCAAACCACCTCTTCTTCTCACTTGCCTTGAAAGCTGTTTGCTGGGGACGCCATAAGTTAGCTGTGACTTGATGGTACTTTACACTCACAGCTATTTATATGTGTTCGTTCACTTGTAATCAGCCTTGCTAAATACATGCTTTACTCTTTTCCTGTGCTGTCTGTTGATGGAAGAGTTTTGTGAAACTCAAAAAAACTTGCATATTTCAATATCAAACTAAGTTGGCCCTAAAGGCGCTGTTTGTAATGACTTTGACCTTCCTGCCCACTGGGATTAACACATCCATCTTTGTCGACTAAAACGTCACGGAATTGCCTTTGTGGGGTTTATGCCTGTTTTTGTTGGTTCAGTTTGCTTGAGCTCCCGATTTTGTGCTGCTCATCCCCTAACAGCTAGATTTGAAGAACTTTGGTTGGATCAGTGATTTGGGTGGACCCCAAATAGGCAGAAAGACCTGAAAGTTCCCAGCCTTGAATTTTTGGCACTGCTTTTTGCTAAAGCGTGGACAATATTCCAGAGGCTAGAAAATTTGCTTTGGGGTGCTTAGGTATTTCAAGTATTTTTGAGCCTTCCCTAGGGGCTGATTCCTTAACAATGTGATGTTCTGTTGACTATGAAATGTTTTCCAGCCCTATTCCTACACTTGAAGCTAAGGTGAAGTGCTGAAGGACTCCATGTGTGTAGCCTTTTGTGGAGCAGGGGTGGGATGAGTGCCGTCTCTGACCTGGAGCCGAATCTGCTTCAAGTACGAGTAGCACTGGTGGACCCTGCACGGAGTGTTTTATTTCTTTTGGGAGCTTTTTAGTTGGTGGACGGTGTGGTTTTTCAAACCTTGGTTGGGCTGTGAGGTTCTGGCTCCTGCATTTCGTGTAACATTTCTCAGGTGCGTGAAGAATTTTTAAAGACCTGGTGTACCCCTCTACCCCAACACTGAGTAAGGCCTCTGCAGGGGATGGTGTGCCCAGGGCATGGGATGGGATGCTCAACATAGTCCACCCTAGACATGTGTCGTTCTTCGTCCGAGCATGGAGAGCCAGCATGGTGTAGTGGATAAGAGTGGTGGTTTGGAGCGGTGGAGTCTGATCTGGAGAACCGGGTTTGATTCTCCACTCCTCCGCATGAGCGGTAGAGGCTAATCTGGTGAACTGGATTTGTTTCCCCACTCCTACACATGAAGCCAGCTGGGTGACTTTGGGCTAGTCATGCTCTCTCAGCCCCACCTACCTCACAAGGTGTCTGTCGTGGGAAGGGGAAGGTGATTGTAAGCCAGTTTGATTCTCCCTTAAGTGGCAGAGAAAGTCAGCATATAAAAACCAACTCTTCTTCTTCTTCCCATCCCACATAACAGCACCCATACAATGCCCCATATAAGGGGGGGATTTACGTTTTGATGTTCTGTTTGTAGTCAGAGACAAGATGGGGCATTGTTTGGGTACACATCCGCATGCCTGTAGTAGCAGTGGTGGTAGGGTTGCCAAGTCCCCCCCTGGCCACAAGCAGGGGATTGGTGGTGGTGGTGGGGGAGTTGCCAGATCCAGGTTGGGAAACTCCTGGAGATTTGGGGATGGAGCCTGGGGAGGACAGGGACCTCAGTGGGGTGCAAGGCCATCGAGTCCACCCTCCAAAGCATCCATTTTCTCCAGGGGAACTGATTTTTGTAGTCTGGAGACGAGCTGTGATTCCAGGGGATCCCCAGGCCGCACCTGGAGGCTGGCATCCCTAGGTGGTGGCCAGGGGTGAATGTTTCTGTGTGTGCAAGAAGGAATCCATGTTATGGTCCGAGTGGGAGTGATGGGGACCTGTGCTGTGATTTTGTCTGCAGGAGGAAGTAGTTATTCCAGATGGTCAGATTTCCCCAAGAAGGATGAAGAATTTTTGTGGGTGTGTAATGTATGGATGGCCCAGGCTAGCCTGATCTCGTCAGATCTCAGAAGCTAAGCAGAGTTAGTATTTGCCCTGGTTAGTATTTGGATGGGAGACCACCAAGGAATACCAGGGTTGCTGTGCAGAGGAAGGCACTGGCAAAACCACCTCTGTTAGTCTCTTGCCATGAAAACCCCAAAAGGGGTCGCCATAAGTCGGCTGCGACTTGACACACACACAATGTATGGGGAGAAGTTGTGTTGACTGGCCAAACTGCTCATTTTGGGGGCTTCTGGAGAGCAGCACTGCAGCATTTGTGTGGAGGCAAGAAAGTGTTTGTGGCATCACACCCTTCCCCTAAAAACACTACATGGAAGTTATTCCCATGGATGTTTGTAGACTCCCTACAGTTGCCAGTTTTGGGTTGGGAAATTCCTGGAGATTTTGGGGGTGGAGCCTGGAGAAGGCGGGATTTGAGGTGGGGAGGGGCTTCAGTGGGGTATAATGCCATAGAGTCCACCCTCCAAAGGAGCCCTGTGGCGCAGAGTGTTAAGCTGCAGTACTGCAGTCAAAAGCTCTGCTCACGACCTGAGTTCGATCCCAACGGAAGTTGGTTTCAGGTAGCCGGCTCAAGGTTGACTCAGCCTTCCATCCTTCCGAGGTCGGTGAAATGAGTACCCAGCTTGCTGGGGGTAAAGGGAAGATGACTGGGGAAGGCACTGGCAAACCACCCCGCAAACAAAGTCTGCCTTGGAAACGTCGGGATGTGACGTCATCCCATGGGTCAGGAATGACCCGGTGCTTGCACAGGGGACCTTTACCTTTACCTTTTACCACCTTCCAAAGTAGTCATTTTTTCCAGAGGAACTGGTCAGGGTCATCTGGAAATCAATTGTGATAGCGGGAGATCTCCAGGTGCCACCTGGAGGTTGGCAACCCTGCCAGTCCTGCGCTGTGTGTGTGTGTGTGTAAATGATGGGGTAGGAAAGGGCACTTTCAGGAGCAACACATGGATGGGCAGGGGGTGCTTAGCTCCTCTTCCACTTTCTGGTGCTCTGTGCAGATGCCTCTCCTGAAGCCCAGCTGTTTCAATTATTTCTTTCCCCACAGCTGGACTGCAGAAATCGAAGACAGCTCGGCTTGTGGGGGGGAGAGCATTTGGCAGGGACAATCCACAGTGGCAGGAGGGGTTCATCATCCCTTCCTCCCTCTCGCTTTCCTTCCTCCTGGTTTTGCCCTGCAAGCGATCCTCACCTGCCACATCCTCATTACCTTGTAAAGCTCAGGTTTGGACCAAGACCACTTGGTCCCCTCCCTCGGGGAGGGGCTGTGGCTCAGTGGTAGAGCATCTGCTTGGCATGCAGAAGGTCCCAGGTTCAATCCCCGGCATCTCCAGTTAAAGAGACTAGGCAAGTAGGTGATGTGAGCCGCTGCCGGTCTGAGTAGACAATATTGACTTTCATGGACCAAGGGTCTGATTCAGTATAAGGCAGCTTCATGTGTTCATGTGTTCATTAGGTGCTGTGGAACACAGGCAGAATGGTGCTGCTGCAGTTGTCTTGTTTGTGGGCTTCCTAGAGGCACCTGGCTAGCCACTGTGTGAACAGACTGCTGGACTTGCTGGGCCTTGGTCTGATCCAGCAGGGCTTTTCTTATGCCCCTGTGCCCTTAACACTCCCGGCCCGTGTGTGGTTCTGTCTCCACCCAGCAGCCTGTTCTGCTTTCCTGGTGTGTGTGCTTCAGACATTTTGCTGCTCTGTGTCTGAGTAGACAATACTGACTTTGATGGACCAACGGTCTGACTCAGTATAAGGCAGCTTCATGTGTTCAACTTCTAATACTATCTTTAATTCTTTGTAAACAAACTTAGGTAAGATGTTGTCCGGAGCCTGGCCTTGGCCAGGAAAGGGCGGCCCATAAATCTAATTAATCATCGTCATCATTATCTACATGGCTGTGTCTGTATAGTGAATGCCTGTTACAACATGGTGTATGTGTGTGTGTGGTACCCTTGCCTCTGCTCTTGAATGGCTGGGTGCCATTCTTTTCCACGCTGTGGTGCGATTGCATACCTCATTGCTTCTGAGCACCGATGCGTGTGCGCATCTTTGGGAGGCGCTTTGACATTGTGCAAGCATGTCAGCTTGCCCACTTTGCAACCGTGACTCTCCCGAGGCGCCCCTTGCTTCCGAGCTGCTCACACCAGCCCCTGCCCCCCAGTCACACACACACACACTCTCCCCATGCCAGCTGTGCGGTGCGTGAAAAATCCCAGCCTTAATATTTAATTACAACGTGAGCAATTAATACGCTTCGTCCAGGGAGAGTAGGGGAAAACTCCCAGGAATCGTTAACATTAATGATGCATTCAATACAAATAAGATGCCATTAATATACAAAAGGCCATGATTGATTTCAATCAGGATGCTCTGGGAGGAAGGGCAGAAAATGGGCAGCTTGCGCCGTTCGCAGCAGGGGCATCACAGGGCAAGATGGGCAGAACGAGCTTTGTCCGAGCCAGGCTAAAGAGCCCTTTGCGTAACGCCATTGTCTGGATACAATACCCAGGCCCCACATCCCACCCACAGCACCTGCCTGGAGGAATGGCAGAAGGCTGTTGGGGAAAAATAAATAAAACAGAAATCCATGGGCACCTTATAGACTATCAATATTTATTTGGGGAGGGGCCGTGGCTCAGTGGTAGAGCATCTGCTTGGCATGCAGAAGGTCCCAGGTACAATCCCCTGCATCTCCAGTTAAAGGGACTAGGAAAGTAGGTGATGTGAAAGACCTCTGCCTGAGACCCTGGAGAGCTGCTGCCGGTCTGAGTAGACAATACTGACTTTGATGGACCAAGGGTCTGATTCAGTATAAGGCAGCTTCATGTGTTCATGTGTATTCCAGTAGGCACTTTTGTGAGTCAGAGCTCACGTCTTTAGGTGCTATTCATCTGGTTTGCAGTCCACCTTGCCCGCCCGGTTTCCCTGTAGCCATCGTGGCTTTCTGCCTAAGGAGCTCAGGGAAAGGGGGGGGGGTTTGTAGTTCAACATGGAATGAAAAGGGTCTCTCTGGGCTACTTTAGGATTGCCAGCCTCCAAGTCGAGGCTTGAAGTTCTTCTGGAATTACAATTGATATCCAGATTACATAGATCCACCCCCCTGAAGGAAATGGGCAGTTTCAGACATCAGATTCTGGCAGGAGTCCACGACTTTTTTGAGCCTGAGGGCACCTTTGAAATTTCTGACACTGGATGGCTGCCACAAGATGGCTGCCACAAGAGAAGAGTTGGTTTTTATACCCCTATTTTCATTCATTCATTACCTTTATCAGGCATTAACATAAATGGACAAAATTACAGAATAAAGTAAAACAGACTACATTCAAATAGCATTACTTAAAAGTATGAACAAGGTGTTCGCGTATCCTTTGTACAGACAGCAAAAATCTGGCAATTTGTTGGGTGACAGAAGAGACTCTATCGGATAAAAGGTACATTACTAGCTCTGAACACTAAGCAGGAGGGGTTTAATATAAATATTTCTCAGCCTCATATAAAACTTACAATACAACAGCACATGGGTTAAGTGTTCAGGGACCCGCTCCGATTTTCTGTACCTTTTAAGGAGACTCAAACCAGCTTACAATCACCTTCCCTTTCAACCTGTTGGTTCTGGTCCGACCTTCTGGGGCAACAGAAAACAACTCGGCACCATCCTTCATATGACAGCCCTTCAAATACTTGAAGATGGTTATCATATTCCCTCTCAGTCTTCTCCTCTTCAGGCTAAACAAACCCAGCTCCTTCAACCTTTGCAGGATACTGTCCATTTCCTGATCATTCTGCACCAGAGTGCAGCATCCTGCATGTGGAGAGCATGGTTCTTTGACAGGCAGCTGCACATACAGATTGTGTCTGTAATGTAGGGATTGGGACGAATGGCATCTCCCCCCCCCCTTTTTGGTACACACTGTGATCTTGTGGCTTTTTAAAATTCAAAATCTTTTGGAGAACTGATGATCCTCTGATGATCCTTTGGAGAACTGATGATGATTTTCTCTCGTATCAGAGGAGCATGCCTATTATATATGGAACACAGGCAGGACAATGCTGGTGCAGTCATTGTCTTGCTTGTGGACTTCCTAGAGGCACCTGGTTGGCCACTGTGCGAACAGACTGCTAGACTTGGTGGGCCTTGGTCTGATCCAGCATGGCCTTTCTTATGTTCTTATCCATCCCTTGCTCATCCATTCCAGCCTTTTACCAAAATGCTACAAACACCAGCACCCTCTTTCCTTCCCTCAACCAGGCCTGCCAGTCTGCAGATCTCTAGCATTTTTCTCCTTTTAGTTAATTCTGTTTTGCTCAGTTCTTTGAAGCCTGTGTGCTCCTATCTCCAACCCTAGAGTTCTTACGTGTCAGTAATATAGTTTTTTACTGTGTGTCAATGTCTATCCTCCCATCTCGACATTATGTGTGCTCTAGATATATTTTTAATTTATTTAAAACAGCCGTAGCCCAACTTCATTCCTAAAATTGGGTGGCTTTATGTAAAGGTTTATGTGAAGAGTCCCATGGCGCAGAGTGGCAAGCTGCAGTCCAAGCTCTGCTCGTGACCTGAGTTCGATCCCAACGGAAGTTGGTTTTAGGTAGCTGGCTCAAGGTTGGCTCAGCCTTACATCCTTCCGAGGTCGGTAAAATGAGTACCCAGCTTGCTGGGGGTAAAGGGAAGATGACTGGGGAAGGCACTGGCAAACCGCCCCCGTAAACAAAGTCTGCCTAGGAAAGGTCAGGATGTGACGTCACCCCATGGGTCAGGAATGACCCGGTGCTTGCACAGGGAACCTTTACCTTTTTATGTAAAGGTTGTTTATAAAATCGCAAAGGTGGGAATAAAACATCACAGGTTGACAAGTGAAGGGCTGACTGATGTACTACAGTTCCTGTTGTAAACAGAGAACATTGTGTATGCCAAGGGTACATAAAATATGGCCCTGAGCTATATGTGGCCCATGCCCCCACTGCAGATTCTGGTACATATTTCTGGACCTTGTCTCTCTGTCTAGTTCTTTCAATATCCAGGATCTAGTCTCAGTGATTGATGTGTACCTACAGTGATATGTACATTCTCTCTAGCAAGAATAAGGGTAACCGGCTGTTTTGCTGAATAGCCTGGCACCATAGCCAAGAGTGGAGCAGTTACATCATCCTTTTTAGTTTCAGAAGGGTAGGCATGTTCGTCTGCAGTAGAAGAGCGAGATCTGAGTCCTGTAGCACCTTAGAGACCAACCAGATTTTGGGGATATAAGCTTTTGAGAGTCAAAGCGATCTGACGAAGGGCGCTTTGACTCTTGAAAGCTTATACGCTGAAAATCTCGCTGGTCTCTAAAGAGCAATTGGACTCGAATCTGGCTCATCATCCTTTATAATAATTACAGAACAACAGCACATGGGAAACAGTATCACCCTAGCACCACAAGGACACAGTTGATGATTCGAAGGGATGTGCTTGTAATGATCCCTCAAGAATCATTTATGTCTCTGTCTCTCAATGTCTATCTAGCCACCCCTCCAGAGACCGACCTAAGGTGACTCACAAAATAAAAAACAACATACAGTTATTTAAAGCAGCAACAGAAAACTTATCAACAATAAAAAGCCATAAACACAAAACAGGGGCATAAAAACAACATAAAACAAAATGCAGCAGCTTAAAATGATACTCGTAATACAGTTCTCTGCCTAGAAGCAGACCATTAAAAAGCTTAAAACCCTCCTGTTACAAGGCTCCTGCTGGTGGACCGTGCCATCGCGTCGCAGTTGATTTGTGGAGTCAAGGCAAGAGATGAACAGAGGTGGTTTGCCATTGCCTGCCTGGGTGTATCAACCCAGGATTCCCTTTGTGGTCTCCTATCCAAGTTCTAACCAGGGCTACCCCTGCTTAGCTTCGGAGATCGAGCTAGCCTGGGCCACCCAGGTCAGGGTGTTACAAGCC
Source organism: Euleptes europaea (assembly GCF_029931775.1). Lineage (NCBI taxonomy): Eukaryota > Metazoa > Chordata > Lepidosauria > Squamata > Sphaerodactylidae > Euleptes > Euleptes europaea. The sequence continues at coordinate 81,394,477 of NC_079318.1, forward strand.
TGGGTAAGGAGAATAAATGCCGAGTGCGTACAAGCAAGGTGCCACCACTGGAAAAAAAGCTTGGCACTGATCTCCAGCTTCCCCGCTTCTGCAGATCGGAGTAGATAGCAGGACTTGGGATTTGAATGAGAGGGCTGGCTGGTGGCAGCTCCGTGGTGTGATGGCAACCTCTGGGCCACTGAGGAAGCAGCACTACCAGAGGTGCGGGGCAAGTCTTAGGCCATTTATGCATGGGAGGTTTTGCTTTGGATTTGCCACTCTCTAGATGCACATTGTCCCCATCTGAATTCTCAAACTTAAAAAATAAGTGCCTGTGCAGAATTTTGAGAATTTGGTTGGGGGAAAATGTGCATCTAGAGAACAGCAAACCCAAGACAAAACCTCCCATGCATAAATGGCCTTAGACAACCTGCCAAGCGGTGCAGATGCCTAGGATGGTGAGTGAACCTGGGACCTTCTGCATGCCAAGCAGATGCTTTACCACTGAGCCACAGCCCTTCCCCCTCCTTTCCTCCTCCATACTGGGAGGAAGGAGAGTGGGAGGACAGCTTCTCACCTCCCTGAGGTGTGGAGCAAGGAGAACTGGCAGCACATTTGCCTCCCTGAAGGATGGGGTGGGGGAGGGAATGAGGAAGAAGAAGAGTTGGTTTTTATATGCCAACTTTCTCTATCACTTAAGGAAGACTCAAACCACTTAAGGAAGAATCAAACCGGCTTACAATGACCTTCCCTTCCCCTCCCCACAACAGACACCCTGAGAGGTAGGTGAGGCTGAGAGAGCTGTGACTATCCCAGGGTCACCCAGCTGGCTTTGTGTGTAGGAGTGGGGAAACAAATCCAGTTCACCAGATTAGCCTCCGCCGCTCATGTGGAGGAGTGAGGAATCAAACCCGGCTCTCCAGATCAGACTCCACCGCTCCAAACCACCGTTCTTAACCACTACACCATGCTGGCTCTCTGCAGATGAGCTGTGGTCTGCAGAGGAGCTGTAATTCCAGGTCCCTCCTGGGGGCTGGCATCCCTATCTGGGGTATCCTGAATCTGGGCAGGCGAAAGATGTTTTAGGGCACAATGCAGAACATCCAGACACCCCCCCCCCGTCCCAGTAATTAATGTAGGGCAAAATCCAGGGGGCAGTTTTTCTGCTCAGGCCTCTCTGTGAGCTCCACTTCCTATCCATTCATTTCAGTGAGGCCGTTCTGTTCTCCTCCCGTCCCGCTGCTCTGAACAGCATCCCAAAATCTACCATCTCCAACATCTGCCTCACTCTGCCTTTTGGGAAAGACGGGCTGCCTTTCTTGGGGTGCAGGAAGAGCCCAAAGGGAGACAGGGAAGAGAACGCTGCTGCTCTGCAGATGGCACAGATCTGGGTCTCTAGCTGGTTACTGGAAGAGACGGGTGGCTGCACCAAGACATTACAGGGGTCAATTGTACCGTATAGGACACCCAATTCCCCAGAGAGCCTCCGTGTGTTTTCTGTGCCAAGGAAGAACTCATTCTGGGGTCTGGCACCTCTGCATTCGATTTGCTCAGGAGGGGTGATTTTTTTTTTTGGCTCCTGCTAGCACAGGGAGGGGGCACAGAGTCCCCTCCTTAACTATTGCACTAATCCCTTCTCCTCCTTCGCCAGGCACAGTGGATGTGTGTTTTCCTTTGAAGCTTTCATTTGAAGCTTGCGGGGCTGAGAACCTTTGCCCTGTCTTCCTTTTCCTTTCTTTTTTTTAAACGAACGCCTTCGATTCTCAAGATGCCGGATCCTGTCCCAGATTCCACACTTGCCTGGAGTGCCGGAGGAGGCTCGGGCTTTGTTGGAGGGAATCCCAGGCTGCATGAAGTCCTTTCCCGCCTCCCCCCCCCCCCCCAGAAGGACAGGGCTTGTGATGTCTGCTCAATGACGATGTGTGATATTAATGTGGAAGAAAGAAGAGCGAATGCAAGGGTGTGTGTGTGTGGAGGGGGGAGCAGGTGCTGGGGATTCCCAGGGCACTGCCAGGTTTTTTTTGCCATGCCTCCGAGCCAAAGGCTTTCCCCTTCCAAAAACATTACCTGCTTCAGCCCTGTGATTTGGGGATCTCTATCCTTCATCCCTCCCCGGCAGCCTCTCCTCCCCTCTCCCCCTTCCCTGAGCCCCCTCCTCCTTGGCAGCGAGAGGACATGAACATCCTTGGATCAGGCTGCTGGCTGGTTGCTATGCCGACCGTGCACTGGGATGCTGGCGTGCTGAGTCCCAGGGGAAAGGGAATAGGATTAATTGTCCCGAAGTCTCGAGTTGATGAGCTAATGACTGAAGCTGGCAGCGCGCAGAAGGAGCAAGTTTGGTCTCCAGCCTGCCGCTGACACAAAAGTGATGCTGGCACGGACGTGGCCGCGCTCAGTGGGCGTGAGGGGTGGCGAGCTGGGGAAAGCACGCTTGCGTGAGGACAGTTGTGTGCACCGGTGCGCTGTGTATGGCTGGGAAAGGGTTTTCCCAGTGAGGGATGGGTGCAGCTTCTTCAAATGGCACTTGTTGATCTGGCCGTGGATCTCTGCGGGGCCGGTCGCAGCCGTGGCATCTGTGGTCTCTCTGGATCTGTGAAGGGCACGTTAGTGGTGGTTGCAGAGTTCCAGGTGTGCAGACAGTGGAGGGAAGGGGGGCTGCGATGTAATGTGGGCTCATGTGCACTGATGGTGCAGAGGTGTGAGAACAGGTATAAGGAATCTGTCTGTCAACCACATGTTTATCCCGCCATTCCCCCGAGGAGCTCAAAGGCAGTGTACGTAGTTCTCTCCATCATGCTTTTACCCTCACAATAACTATGGAAGTTCCCCCCCTTCCTCTCCCTCTACTTTCTTTTTGGTTTTTTTTTAACACCCAGGGTGATGAAGAGTTCTGGTCCTCATAAAAAAAGTATTACCTGGATTTGTGCCTGGATTTTGCTTTGGACCAATGTGGCTTAGAATCATAAAATCATAGAGTTGGAAGGGACCAGTCCAAACCCCCGCAGAATGCAAAAAATTCACAACTACCTCTCCCTCACACACACACCCAGTGACCCCTACTCCATGCCCAGAAGATGGCAAAGATGCCCTCCATCTCATCATCTGCCTAAGGTCATAGAATCAGCATTGCTGACAGATGGCCATCTAGCCTCTTCTTAAAAACCTCCAGGGAAGGAGAGCCCACCATCTCCCAAGGAAGCCTGTTCCACTGAGGAACCGCTCTAACTGTTAGAAAATCCTGCCTAATGTCTAGATGGAAACTCTTTTGATTTAATTTCAACCCCTTGGTTCCGGTCTGACCTTCTGGGGCAACAGAAAACAACTCGGCACCCTCCTCTATCTGACAGCCCTTCAAGTACTTGAAGATGGTTATCGTATCCCCTCTCAGTCTTCTCCTCTTCAGGCTAAACACACCCAGCTCCTTCAACCTTTCCTCATAGGAAATCAGCCTCTTTCTGTTGTAAGATGGTGTAATGGTTGGGTCCTTCTCGAAGCCCACCTGGGGAGGGTGAGGAAGGGGGGGAGTGCGCAGAAGGCCGGGAGGTGGCTCGCCTTCCGTGAGGCCCCAGGAACACAAGTTGTGCCTTGTGCAATGGATTCTGTATGCAGATCCAGCTGTGGCAACCTTATGGCATTGGGAGGCGAAGTGTGGCGAGCGGGACAAATGCTCATGCAAAGTGGAAGGTATAGTTGGGGAGGATTGTGGGAGTGAATGCTTTTTCATGCACAGTGTGAATCCAGCTGTGTGAGGATGCCGTAGCAAATGCGTGAACAAGCAACTGAGGGTGCAGTATACACAGGTATGTAGGAACTGGCCCTGTGCGTGACTCACACACTCACCCGTCTTTCTTTGCTTGCTCGTACTTTGATCCTGGGAGAGGGGAGGCATTGGGTTCTGGGAAACCGCATTCTTGCAGCCTAGGTGGGGGTACAGTTGTGGGGGGAAGTGAGACCACCCTGCTCAAGGGAGACCACGCTGCCCCTGACTTAGCAAAACTGTCCTGTCTGACAGACTCGGGAGGTGGGGGCAGAGGGGGCTGGGAATCTTTCAAAGGGTTGTTTTTTAAAAGGCGGCTTTTAAGAGAAAAGCGGGCTTTTAAAAATGGATGAAGCTGGCGGGGAACGCTTGAAGGGGAATGCCGGCTTGGGGAGAAGCAGCCTCAGGGCTGCCCCCAAGCATTTGAGTCTGGATCCTCCTGGGGCATGGCAATTGGGGATAGGGAAGGAAGGGGTAAGGCTGTTCCAGAGTGTGGCTTCAGGGAAGGGCCCTTCTCCCACCTTCACCAAAACTACCCTTTCCGTCCCCCTTCCTCCGTCGGCCTCCTACTGCCAGTCTCTTGGCTCTGACCACAGTTTGCAAATCCTGGTGATTTAGGTTAGGATTGGAGAGAGAATTATGCAGATTGATGCAAAACGCCTTAATTTGCATGAACACAAAATGTGGATCTCCTCGATTGTGAAACAGGGATTTTTTTTTTTTAAACTATGGGGGAATCAGGAAGACTAATACAAATACAGGTCTGAAAAATATCTCAGAGTGCCTGAAAATATTATACTGGAAACCAGGAGCTTCATCTTTGCTCCATCCCTTCTTCTCCTCGCCTTGGCTAATGTCAGACATTTTCCATTTTTGTTCTGAAATCTTGGTTAATGTCAGACATTTTCCATTTTTGTTCTGTACTTGGAAAAGTGTTCTATGTGACTCAGAAGCTTGCTTGCAGCAAGTGTAGCTTAGTCTAGAACAAGCTCTTTCTGTGTTGTAGTGCTGTTTCTTTCATTCTGCCTGGCTTTCTGATCTAGGAATTGAAATCGTTTTCCAGGCCCGTATTGTAGAGAGCCAATGAATTCTAGTGGAGATGAGCCTGAGCTCTGATCCTGGAGAGCTCATCTGCACCGTGGATTCATTCCTGGGCCATTTCTCCATTCCAAAGCTTGATCAGGGAATCAGCAAGACCACCAGCCGTACGGTTTGGAAAATGCTCCTAGGCTAGGGTTGCCAACCTCCAGGTAGTAGCTGGAGATCTCCTGCTATTACAACTGATCTCCAGTCGATAGAGATCACCTGGAGAAAATGGCCGCTTTGGTATTTCACCTGGAGAAAATGGCCGCTTTGGCAATTGGACTCTAGGGCATTGAAGTCCCTCCCCTCCCCAAACCCCGCCCTCCTCTGGCTCTGCCCCAAAAACCTCCCACCGATGGCAAAGAGGGACCTGGCAACCCTATCCTAGACCCTCTGGATCAACCAGTCTTTGACGGTGGACCGGATATTATCTCCCCTTCCCTGCAGAGGACAAGTAAATCTGTAAACTGTAAAAATTTCCTTCACTTTCCTCAGCTCAGGCAGGGAGACGGTTGGGCAGTGAGATGTCTGGGGATACCAACAGAAACCCGAAGGTGTATCAAGTGCCCCACAACAGACACAGACACTCAAAATGTGTAGCGACTGCTCTGTGGAATACTTGGCAAGGTATCCTTGGCTGGTATTAGGACAATACACAGAGATATCCCGTTCCCTCCTTCCACGCTCACTAGTCTTGCCAACTCTGAATTATGCCATTCCCGGAGGTGTTTTTCCTGCCGCTACTGCCGGGCCTTGCTCTCTCTCCCCATCACAGCCGTCTCCCCCAATGCACCTTCTCTCCTCATTCCCCCTTTCCCTTATTTGAAGGACCGTCTCCTTCCATATGTCCCTGTGTGCCAAGTGCGGCCCTCAGGCAGCCGCTTAGAGTGGCCCGTTTGGCATCAAGCAGAGCCAGGGCCTTTCTCCTGCAGCTTTGGCTCTGTGGAAGGGGCTCCCAGAAGAGGTGAGGGGGACCCCCTCCGTAGACCTCTTCAGGAGGTGCTCCAAGGCCTGTCTGTTGCCAGGGTTTTTGAGGGGATTTGAATTGGCAGGGAATCTTTTGAGGCAGGGGAGGAAGGGAGAGATTTGGGGTTGGGTATTTTGGTTTTGACTGAAAATTCTTTCAGCTATTGTTGTAAGCTGCCTTGAACCATGAGGAAGGGTGGGATAGAAAAGTTTTAATTAATTAATTAATAAGTCCCTCAGTCTTATGGAGAAAAAGCGTTGGGCGCTCTGGCTCAAGTGGGTGGCAAGAACCAGCAAACGGCAGCCATGGGTTGGATTTTCTTGAAATAGCCTATGAAAATCTCCCAGATTGCTTACAATAGTTTGTCGATTCTGGTAGACTCCCAGCCAATTGGGGAAGGGGGGCTTTAGCCCGGCTTTGATTGCTGCTGAACAGAAAACCAAGATGGACACCGCTGGGATTGGCTAACCTCTCCCAGTTTATCCACTGAGGCCTCCATGATGCAAGCCAGGTCAAGCGTCTTCATTTAAGGTCATACCTTGAAAGAGAGCAGACTTTCCTCTCACTGCCGTTAATCAGCAGTAGTGTCAGATCAGGCGGATGTCATCCTGGAGCACCACAGCTGGAAAAGAGAATGGAAGAAAGGTAGTAAATGTGGAATGTCTCTTCCCCTTACCTGGCCAGGCCCTTTCCCAGTGTGGTGTAGTGGTTAAGAGCAGTGGTTTGGAGCGGTGGACTCTAATCTGGAGAACCGGGTTTGATTCCCCACTCCTTCACATGAGCGGCGGACGCTAGTAGAAGAAGAGTTGGTTTTTATATGCCGACTTTCTCTACCACTTAAGGGAGAATCAAACCGGCTTACAATCACCTCCTCTTCCCCTCCCCACAAAAGACACCCTGTTTGGTAGGTGGGGCTGAGAGAGCTGTGACTAGCTCAAGGTCATCCAGCTGGCTTCATGGGGAGGAGTGGGGAAACCAACCCGGTTCCCCAGATTAGCCTCCGCCGCTTATGTGGAGGAGTGGGAAATTAAACCTGGTTCTCCAGATTAGAGTCCACCGCTCTTAACCACTACACTATGCTGGCTGTCTAGTCTGGTGAACCAGGTTAGTTTCCCCACTCCTTCACATGAAGCCTGCTGGGTGACCTTGGGCCAGTCACAGCTCTCTTTGCTCTCTCTCAGCTCCACCTACCTTACAGGGTGTTTGTTGTGGGGAGGGGAGGGGAAAGTGATTGTAAGCCAGTTCAATTCTTCCTTAAATGGTAGATAAAATAGGCATATAAAAACCAACTCTTTGTCTTCTTCCTGCCACTGTACCTTTCCCTACCTCAGACACTGGCTGCACCCTGTCTCTCCCCAGACTTTTGCCTTGGTGCATTATACATACAACAGGAAGGGGAGCGCCAAAGAAAATCCTAGATGGCTCAGGGGGAAAAAATCAATGCCCTTGTCCACCACCTTTGTCCACCTGCCTGAGCAGTTCACAGATGAAAAAGAGAAGCTGCACAGAGCCCGCTCTCAAAGAGCCCCGTAGAGCAGTTATCCTGAGTGTCTTCCCCACAGAGAGGCTGCTTCGTGCCACTGGAAGAACAGGCTGAAAGACGGCCATCCTCCCTCCCTGTTCCGTCCTGAAGCAACGATCCGAAGGGATGGCTCCCTTTGGGTTTCCCACCAGCGGCAACCTATCAGCCGCGACCAGCAAGAAGTATTCTTCTGACCTCAGGTGCTGCCGCTGTTTGTGTCAGGAAGCGAGCAGTGTTCCAATGAAGGTGGACAGATTCTCTTTACTGGGGCAGGTGTTCCCACACTCCCGCAGCAACAGATGACGCTTCAGGGGATGCGCGGCGAACTCCACGTGAGCGCTCATCTCACTGTTCTGCGAGTTCCTGGCTGTTATTCCCCTGTCTCATCTGGTCTGAAATTGTGCTCATTAATGCCAGGTCAGTGCAAGAAAAATCTACTCTATTCTCAGACATTATTGTGGATGAACAACCCAACCTGGCATATCTGGAAACTTGGAAGGATGGTGGGTGGAGTGAATATATCCCACGGCTACCCAATTGGATTTTTCGTGCATCGGCAGCCAAAGCTTGTTGGGGTCTTTGCGTTTTGTCAAAATCTGCTTCTCCCCTGACAGATGCTCTCTCCAACGGTCTCCAAATATTGGGAGTTGGGCAGAGACAGTCTAGGGATTTTCTTTGTGGACCACCCATTGATCTGCCCAGGATTCTCTCTCCCTGAGCTGGGGGAAGTGGACTCAGAGAGGGCGTCGAAGTCCTGGGGAACATCTGCATTCATGCTGAGGCTCCCTTATCTGGCGTGATTGCAGATTTCACAGCCGCCATGACAACCAAGGGTCTGTCTCAGATTATATCTGGCCTGTCTCATTCAGCAAAACAACACCCTCTTGATTTGGTATTCTGTTCTGGTCACACGGATGGCGATCTGAGAGTGGAGGATCTTCCGCCAGTTCCATTGTCTTAAGTCAGATCATAACCTGATAGGGTTTCAATTTGTTCTGTGCTGATGAGCTGAATGAGGGTGAATAAATTGTAACCGTCCAGACAAGCCGCAGGTGCTGTCGACTGGGGGTTCAGCTGATTTGGGATGTGGCATGCAACCAGTTTTGGGCAGGATTTTACTTCCTCAAAGACTCACATCCACAGTTTAGCGGTATTCCTGGATCCACTTTTGTCTTGGCTACTCAGGTATAGCTAGGGGCCGTGGCTCAGTGGCAGAGCATCTGTTTGGTATGCAGAAGGTCCCAGGTTCAATCCCCGGCATCTACAGTTAAAGGGACTAGGCAAGCAGGTGATGTGAAAAACCTCTGCCTGAGAGAGCTGCCCTGGAGAGCTGATGCCGGTCTGAGTAGACAATACTGACTTCAATGGACCAAGAGTCTGATTCAGTAAAAGGCAGCTTCATATGTTCAACACACATTTTTAGGGGGAGGGGCTGTGGCTCAGTGGTAGAGCATCTGTTTGGCATGCAGAAGGTCCCAGGTTCAATCCCTGGCATCTCCGCAGTGGTTCCCAACCTTTTTTTGACCAGGGACCACTAGGACTTTTTTGTTCGGTGCAGGGACCCCAAGGTTCAAAATAAAAATTCCGAGAATTTGAAAATAAACTTTAATCATAACTGTTAGTTCAACATTAAACTTAGAATAATATTTGAATATATATGTATTTATAATAGAGAACTTTTAATTGAAAATATTAATTTATTTTGGGTTTAGAACTTTGTTTTGCTGACCTTAATTTAGTTCTCGCAGACCCCTGGGGGTCCATGGACCCCTGGTTGGGAACCAGTGAGTTAAAGGGACTAGGCAAGTAGGTGATGTGAAAGACCCCTGCCTGAGACCCTGGAGAGCTGCTGCCGGTCTGTGTAGACAATGCTGACTTTGATGGACTGAGGGTCTGATTCAGTATAAGGCAGCTTCATGTGTTCATGTATGTGTTTATGTGTAGGAATGCTAATTATCAACTTAGACTGCTATACAGTTTGCAGATTTCCTGGCAAAATTTGCTTGTTCTACAATCATGCATGCTGTTGTATTCCAGACTGGATTATCTCAACACACAGTGTCAGTCTGCATTGGACAAGTTCTCACAAACTTCAAACCATTCAGAATGCAGCTGGCCACACTGTGGCCGTACGGGATAAGTTGCTTTGATTCATATTCCACCAATTTTGATCCATCTTTGTCGGTTTCCAGTTCATTCTTAGTTCAAAGTGCTGGTTTGAGGCCATTATCTACCTGAACAACCACCTCCTTTGACACAGGTGCTGAGAGATCCTCTCATGAGGTTGTGCTATGTGTGCCTCCATCACTGGAGATTTGGCAGGCAGCCCCATCTGACAGAGTCTTTTTGGTGGTTGCCCAAGATTGTGGAATTCCTTCCACTGTGAGGGTTCATTCCTCTTGACATGTCGGACAGCTAAAACCTTTATCTTTCAGTGGTCTTTGGGTTTAGTTAACTACCTTTATCTGTCCATCTAATGCATTTTTATCCCACCCTTCTGCCAACGAGTTGAGGGCAGCATACAGAGTTCTCCCTTTCCCTTTTTATCCTCAGAACAACCCTGAGAGGTAAGTGAGGAAGAGAGAGAGAGAAAGAAAATGTGAAAGTTTCATGGCAGAAGGGTGATTTGAGTTTGAATTCCAAGCTAAGATTTCCATTTTAGATTCAGAGAACTGGGATGGGGGATGTGGACAATCTCTCTGGTGTTACCAGTGCGTGATGTCACTTCTGGCACAAAATTGGAAGTGACATCATTGCATTGAGGGGGTGCTGTGGGATTCACCCAAAACTCTGTGGCTAAACCATAGAGTTTTGGGTGACTCCTAGAGCATTACACCAATGTGATGACACCACTTCCAATTTTGTGCCAAAAGTTATGTTGGATGTTGGCGTGATGCCAAAGAATCCCCCCCCCGATTCCCCCCTGGCGGCCTGTCAAGTGGTGGTGGGGAACAGGGGGCCCAGGCTGGGAGACCCGGCCACCCTTGCTTAGGTGATTCTGTTCATTATCTACACCGCTCTCTGGATTTTTATTGGTTTCTGTTGATTATTTTAAAAAGTTATGTTTGTGGTGGCTGTCGAGGTGTGTAATATATAGTGTTTATGTTATTATATAAATATAGCTATTTATGATGTAAGTTGCTTTGGGGTATTTGATGCCAAGATCTGTATGCCATAGTTACGTCGGCCAAATCAGAGGATACTTAAATCTGGTGACTGAAGCTGTGAATGGGCAAGAGAGATCTTTCTACAAACCTGAAAAGGGGCCCAGGTTTGCAAGAAAATGTGAAATCTAAAAAAAAAAAAATACACAGGTTTTTTTTTTTTTTAAAGGAGCACCTGTAGCTAGAGTTGCCAGGTCCTTCATGGCAACCGGTGGGAGATGTTAGGAGATGGGTACAGGGGGCGGCGGTCTGCGCCAGTGAGTGGTGACGTCACTTCTGCTCCCCATGGTAGCCCCCGACTGCTTGGATGCCGGCTGCAAGCTCGCGCCCTCAGCGCCTTTCCACTTGCACCCCATTGCCGCTGCTCCACTCGCGCCCTGTCCTCACCCATCACCGCCAGCCTGGTAAGGTGCTGCCCACCAGGGCCACACAGCAGCAGGAGCTTTTCCCCAGGGGGCTCAGCAGCTCCTCCATAAGGCCTACCTGCTGGGACAGCCACCTTTCCCTCTGCACGCTTCCGCCCCACAATTGCTCGCTTGTTCATCCGCTGGCTGCTCCAACTTCTTGGTGCCTCCCTCTTCCCTTGCTCTCCTCCTCGTGATGTCAGCGCTCACTGACTAGGGTTGCCAACCTCCAGGTACTAGCTGGAGATCTCCTGCTATTACCTGATAGAGATCAGTTCCCCTGGAGAAAATGGCTGCTTTCACAATTGGACTCTACGGCATTGAAGTCCTTCCCCAAACCCCGCCCTCCTCAGGCTCCACCCCAAAAACCTCCCCGCCAGTAGCGAAGAGGGACCTGGAAACCCTAGCATTGACGCAGATCGCTTCCCTCCCTCTTTGGCCAGCCTGCTTCTGCCCGCCAAACAGCTGAATGTTAATGGGCTGTGGCAGGAATTCCCAGGAGATTGCCCGCCATTAGTGGGCACCTGGGATCCCAACCTGTAGATTTAAGCAATGGATTCCCTCATTGGCTGTTGCTAGGCAACCACAGTATTCCAAGCTGGCTTTCTGTGAGTGCAAAAGGCAGGGGGAGAGGGAAGAGTCCTTTCCAGGCCTATTTTGGCCTTTGAGAGAGGACTCATTGGGGCTGGGCCTGACTAGGGTTGCCATCTCCAGGTTGGGAAATTTCTGGAGATTTTGTGGTTGAGTCTGAGGAGGGCAGGGTTTGGGGAGGGGAGGCCACAGCTGAATATAATGCCATAGAGTCCACCCTCCCAAAAAGTCATTTTCTGCAGGGGGGCAGATCCCTGTCATCTGGAGTTCAGTTGTAACTCTCTGCGATCTCCAGGTCCTGCCTGGAGCTTGGCAACGCAAGGCCCGGAAGCGACCTCTGGGTGACTTGATACCACCTCACATGCATGACTCACCTAGGCCTGGCTGCTTGCTTCTGTTCAATGACGGCCACCCTATGAAAGCTAGTGTGGTGTAGCAGTTAGAGCTTCACAGGTTCGAATCCCAAGCTTGCTCTGGAAGCGCACTGGGTGATTTTAGGTTAGTTACATCTTTTAAGCCTGACCTACCTCATAGGGTTGATGTGTGGATAAAAAGGAGGAGAGGAGAATAATGTAAGCTGCTTTGGTCCCCACTGTGAAGAAAAGTGGGGTATGAATGAAATAAATAAATAATAAATATAGCTGGAGATGGGAGGCTGAGAAAAAAGGTAGGGTGGTGAATGGCTGAGAAGGAGAGCATGAGGCAGGGAAAGGGGGAGGATATGGGGGTTGCCAGGAGGAGGGAAAGAGGAAATAGTGTGGGGAGGGGGATACAGGGGCAACTGTGGTGCCACCCCAGAAGTCCTTGAGGTTTCCCTACCATGCAAGTGGGCCTGGCCCAGTGGCCCGCACCACACAACTGGGCCATAGTTTCCTAGGTAGAAGCTGCTGGGATGTGGGGGAGGGAAAGCTTACAACAGAGAGCCAGATAAAAGTAGGTTGGCTGTTGGGTGGGAAGGAGATAGGGTTGCCAACTCCAGGTGAGGAAATTCCTAGAGATTTGGGGGTTGGAGCCTGGCGAGGGTGGTGTTTGAGGAGGGAAGGGACTTCAGAGGGATATAGTTTTATAGACTCTACCCTCCAACGCAGCCATTTCCTCTATGGGGACTAGGATTGCCAACCTCCAGGTGGGGGCTGCAGATCACCCAAATTACAACTACTGTCCAGATAACAGAAATCATTTCCCCTGGAGAAAATGGCTGCTTTAGAGGGTGGACTCTATGGCATTATACCCTGCTGAGGTCCCTCCCCTACCTCTCCCTCCCAAGGCTCCACCCCCAAATTTCCAGGAATATCCCAATCTGGTGCTGGCAACCCTAAGGAGGAACTGATTCTCTGTAGTTGGAAGATCGGTTGTGATTCCAGGAGATCTCCAGGCCTCATCTGGAGGTATTATTCAAAAATCACAGATGTAGGCTAATGATTCACTTATATCAATGTTTATAAATATAATTTCCTCAGATTACACTATTGCTTCATAGTGCCTTTTCAATCAACAAAATTAAATGTACAGTTTTATATATACAACAAGGCAAAATTCATAAAAAATCAAATTCAACAGAAATTAGCAATTGACTTGTGGTGTCTTTCTTTCATGAATTATGCATATATTGTCCATAAATGTCCTTGAGTCCAATTGGGTAGAACAGGATTCCGGTATCTTTGCCTGTTTCAATATTTCTTCAGCTACCCTGAAGGACATATATTTATGACGTCTGGATCCTCTCTCAGAACGTCCCTTGTATCCTCAGCATTTGTTTGTAATATCAGAATGCTGGTCTGTTGATAAATTATTTAAATAGAACTATAAATTAACATTCTAAGCATTGTAATATTAATTATTTTACACATATATAATTACAATTATACTTACAATCATAAATGAATTTTCATACACAGTGACTTGTGTGGTGTCAACCCGACAAGAATCCTTTCTTGTTTCCAGTCAATTAATTCCATACAGGCAGTATACTTAAATGCTTACTGCATTACTCATTAGGATCGATCCCAGGTGCAGGTGTTAATTTACAAGAAGGAGGTAAGATCATTGGCCATATTTAACCCCTTAGGGGATATGCAGTCAAAGAGTTGCACAAAGCGTGCTTCCTGCTGACTTAAAATTCGTTCTATGTTAGATCTCTGGAACTTCTTAGGTGTTGCTTGCCAAACCGCAAAGAACTGAAAGTCACTATCTGTATGTTTGCACTTCAACCAATGCTCCACTAGGGGCGCTTCTAATACTTGATTTTTTATTCTGGACCTGTGCTCCCCAATTCTTAATTTAAGGGGGCGTGTGGTTTTTCCAACATAAATTAATTTGCACATACAAATGACTAAATAAATAACATTTGCAGAGGAGCAATTTGTAAATTGACGCAGTACATATGTGAAGCCAGTGTCTTCCCTTGTGAAACTCTTTACTGGAAGGGAGAACCGGCAGACTGCGCATGATCCACAGCGATGATGTCCAACAGCCCCTGTGGTGGGAGGTGCTACATTGAGATCTGTATGTATTAGCGCGTCTCTTAAAGAGCCCGTTCTTTTAAAACCAATCAAGGGTGGTATTGCACATCCTGCAATGCTCTGTACTATGTGCCAGTGTTTATAAATGATTCGTTTTATCTTAGTTGCCAAATGTGTAAATTGTAAAGAAGCTGTTAAATTCTGTTTATCACGTTTCTTGCAAGTAAAAAGAGTAGACCTATCTATCCCATCAGCTCGAAGGCGTGCACTATTGATGATATGTGGTGGATAACCTCTGCTCAAAAGGGTGTCTTCCAATTCTGATGCTGCTTTTATATAGTCCTCTGTGCGTGTTGCATTCCTTTTTAACCTTAAAAACTGGCCATAAGGTAAATTGTTCCTCATAAAGGAGGGATGATGAGACTTATAATGTAACAGAGCTCCCTTATCTGTGGGCTTTTTATAGGGAGCTACCCAAAGCTTTCCCACTGAGTCAACATTAACAATTACATCAAGAAATGGTAGACTGTCATGATCGGTCTGAAAATCAAACTGAATATGCTCATTGTATTGGTTAAGCTGTTCCAAAAACACATTACAATTCTCTTGATTGTCAAATAACATGATCAGATCATCCACAAAATGGCGAAAGAATAGAACATGTTTTTTAAATACCTCATTACAAAAAATAAACCTCTTTTCAAAAGAAATCATAAAGATATTTGCCACCGATGGAGCCGCTGCTGACCCCATCGCTACTCCCTTGATCTGCTGATACATCTCTTCACCAAACCTAAAATAATTGTTCTCCAGGAGTAGGTCCAGCAGATCCATTAAATAATGGGTCGGAGGTGTTTGGTCTGCTCTACTCGCGAGTAGTCTTTCTATAATTTCACGGGTCTCTTCTAAGGGAACATTAGTATAAAGAGCCCTTACATCCATGGTGGCTATTATTATATTAGGCATATTAGGAAGATTTTCAATATCCTTAATAAAATGCGTGGAATCCAAAATATAAGATGGTGTATCTGTAGAAAATTTATGCAAATGACTTTCCAGATATTTGGAGATGTGGTCAAGTGGTCCATTTATGCCCGAAACTATGGGGCGTCCTGGAGGGGGTATTCTCCCTTTATGTATCTTAGGCAAAACATAGAATATAGGAATTCTAACAAACTTATTATATAGAAAATCAGCTTCTTTCTTTGTTATATAGTCCAATGAGAGACCTTCAAAAATTACAGTTTTGATACGATTCAATACTATGGAAGTGGGATCACCTCGCAATTTTTTATAGAACTCTTCATTACTAAGTTGCCTATGACATTCTGAATCATAATCCGTTTTCCTAAGCAGGACAATACCTCATCTGGAGGTAGGCAACCCTAGAAAGAGAGAAGGAAGCAGGAAAGGGGGAGAGGCTATGGGGGCTTTCAGGAAAGGGAAAAAGGAAATCGTGGGGAGGGGGGAATGAGATTCTTCCCGCAAGTCCTTGCGGGTTCCCACTTTTAAGATATCTGTATTTTAACAATAACAACAATAAATTAATTAACAACGTATTATGGGAGAGGTGTGACTGCTGCTGAAAACAGCAGCTCTACGTCTCCTCTTTCCCTCTCCCCTGACAACGGGTCCTGGAAGAAAATACATGATGTCATCACAACTCTGCAATGCTCCACTTCAGCCAATGGGGAGAAAAGCACGGCCATAAGACTTCACGCGTTCCCTTTTACCAAACATTACTTGGAGAAAGAGGACGAGGTGCGGAGCTGCTGCGTTGCGACCAGCCACGTGTTTTCCAACAAACACAGCACTCCCCTATGGCAAGCCAGGCGTTCCCAGCCGCATTTCCTCATCTGCAGTATGGGGATAATAATGCCGACCTGTTTTATTGGGCTGTTGTGGGGAGGAGTATAAAGTAAACGATATAGAGTGCATTTTGTCACTTAAGTGCTGAGCGTTATTGTTATCACTTATTACTACAGTATCGTACGGTACTAAATGGCTGTCAAGTCCAGGGTGTGACGTTCCCTCCCAGCTTCCTGTGGGGCTTCAGAGACTTGTCACAGCTCAATGGAGGGTGGAATTGAACCTCTTAACGTCTCTTTCTGGGCGGGCGGGCTTTTTTACTCTTTGGGAGTAGCTAAGCACCAAAGTTGGGCAATTGGAAAGGATGTTGGGAGAGGAAGCTTCCTGATTAATAGAACTTGGGGGGGGGGACACCCAATCAGGTAGCTTGAAAGAAGTGTTTCTTTAATCAGCGGGTAAGTAAATTGTGATAATCGCTGCCAGTAGCAATAGTGATGGGAATGAGCATAGATGCCTTTAAAAGAGGATTAGACAGGTTTATGGAGATTATGTCCATCAGCGGCTGCTAGCCATGATGACTAAAGGGAACCTCCATCTTCAGTGGCAGTAAAACTCTGAACACCGGTGCTAAGAGGCAACATCAGGGGGAGGCCTTGGCTTCTACAGCCTGCTTGCTAGCCCTCCAGGGCAACTGTTGGCCACTGTGTGTGGTCTGGATGGACCACGGATCTGATCCACAGGGGCACCTCTTATATTCTAACTTGCACTGGATGAGCCGGCTGCTGGGGACAGAGTTGACCCCCCCTCCCAGCATGGTCTCACTTGCTTGAGCTATTTGCATTTGCCTTTTTGGCAGCAGACTTCCTCCTCTGCATTGCACGACTCATAGGTTTGCCAACCTCCAGGTGGCGGCTGAAGATCTCCCACTATTACAACTGATCTCCAGGTGATAGAAATCAGTTCCCCTGGAGAAAATGGCTGTTTTAGCAATTGGGCTCTATGGCATTGAAGTCCCTCCCCTTTCCAAACCCTGCCCTCCTCAGGCTCCGCCCCCAAAATCCCCAGGTATTTCCCAACTCGGAGCTGGCAACCCTAACAACTCGGTGGCTGTGACTTTGGTTTGGCTTCTTTCCAGCTCTACAAACGACCTGCTTCATCGGCTGGTACAGCTGAACTGGTGACATTGCCCAGGCATTTGCTGTCTTTGAAGGAACATCATATCGGGTTTCTTAGTAGGCCCCTTGGGCGGACTTTGCTTTTGCAAGGTTGTTTTGGCCCCAGGTGGGTCTTCTTTGATCTTAGCTCCTTGCAGGAATGGTGGTGAGACACTGGTGGGGCTGGGGCTGTGAGAGCATAGAAAGGGGAGGGGCTCAAGGATCTTGCTGCAACTTCATGGCTTGCTAACTGGGAGCACAGATCTAAGCTGCAACACCCCCACCTGCTGTGCCCACACAGTGACGGGACACAATGACAGAAGTGGGTGGCTTCGTGGATCCTGACAAGCCATGATTGACACCCCTGTGGTGCGCGGGGTGGGAATTACAGGTTTGTGAGGGAAGCATGAACAATGTTGGGGGAAGGATTGGGGCTGGCAGGGAAACAGAATCCTCCCTTTGCTTGCTGGAACACCCATGCTTATTATACCCTACCCTGCAACCCTAAAGACTTAATTTGGTGGTGGTAGGGGAATAGGAGCCTGAACTAACCTGGGATGTAAACAGATGTCTGCATATTAGCAAGCCTTTCTTCAGAATCCAGAATGGCATGTTATTTCACCAGCTTTCGCATTGGGGAAAGTGGAAAGCTTTTAGGTAACCCAGGACACTTCTTCACATCAGCAAAAAAGTTTGAGCCTGTGAGTTCTATGAAACTTAAAAGCAAGCGGACAGTGCCTTGGGCCCGTTTCATGTGAGATATTTTAAATATTTTTCCCAGTCTCAGTGCTAGCATCGTGACATCACAGCAGCTATTATTTCCATCTTAGAAATACCAGACCTGCCTATTTATAGCAAGAGAAAAGGCCCTGTTCCCAGTTAGGAAAGCAACGGGTCTCTTGCCTCCCTTCAGCAAAGCCAGCAATGAAGGACAGCCATCTTGGGAGGTGTCTGAAAATGAGCATTCATCAAGCCATTCACGCTGAGTTATTGATCCAGTGGCTCTGTTGTTAATTTGCTGTATCATTAAGTTGACACAGCAAGAACAAAGGAGCTCATAGCAGCACTTGGAAAGGCACTCTTGTTTGGGTGCCTGGGGAGAGCTGAGTTCAAATCCTGACTGGGGGGGGATTGCATCTTGCACACCTGTTAATGGCAGCACCTTCCTGCTGCCCAAGGAGTATTCCCCTGATGGAGGGACAGGTGCCGGGGGAAGTCGGCTCTGTCAGCAGATAAAGAGAAGATTAGCATGAACCACAGCTCAGGGCTAGAAATCCCAGGTTCAATTCCTGGCATCTTCACTTAAAAGGGGTCTTGGGTAGGAGGCTCTTGGAGAGAACATACGGTACTCTGCCTGGGTCCTTGGAGAGCTGCTGCCAGTCAGAGGAGAGGATTCTGAGTATCAGATCCCCATGTTCTGATTCAACATCAGTAGCTTCATGCATTCAAGCTGAGTGTATAGATGGTGAGAATTTGCCTGTGGTTCAGGGTTTGCAAATAGATGAGAGGCGTTTTTGCTTGAATTTTACTTATCACCTGTTTCTCCAAAGACTTTGGAAAATGTAGATGAGGGGTGTCAAACATAAGGCCCAAGGGCTGGATCTGGCCCCTTGAGAGCCCTTATCTGGCCCGCGAGCCAGCCGAGGCAGCCACCCCCCCACACACTCTCAAATCTGGCCTGGCGAGGCGAGACCCGGCCAGACCAAGTGACTTTTATGTCATATCCGGTCCTCGTAACAATTGAGTTCGACACCCCTGATGTAGATGGTATGGCAGTATTTATTTATTTGTTTATATCCTGTTGTTTTCCAAGAAGGGACCCAAAGCGCTCGTGATAGCAAGATAAACAAATTATATCAATACTCCAGCCAATAAACAAAACAGCAAACTGCTTCATGGGTGGGTCCTGAATATTACAACTGGCTCATTGAGTCTCAGGCATGCCGTGGTGTGTGTGTGTCATACCTGTGACCACGCCCAAGCTTGATGGCAACAGCAAGGGAGAAAGCAGCTATCAGCCAGGTGTTAGAGCTGGCCAAAATGTCCACTTCCTTCAGGGTAACAGATGGGAACTAGCCCAGTATCATCCAGGGAGGCTTGTGGCCATCCTGGGATTTGGTTCCTGATTCAACACATGGGCTACTGTTCCAAATTGGCTCCCGTTGCTTGTGGGGGAGAATTTGAATCTGGCACATTTCTAGGGGAGGGGCTGTGGCTTAGTGGTAGAGCATCTTCTTGGCATGCAGAAGGTCCCAGGTTCAATCCCCGGCATCTCCAGTTAAAGGGACCAGGCAGGTAGGTGATGTGAAAGACTCCTGCCTGAGACTCTGGAGAGCCGCTGCTTGTCTGAGTAGACAATACTGACTTTGATGGACCAAGGGTCTGATTCAGTAGATGGCAGCTTCATGTGTTCATGTGTATCCTACCCTTCCCCCAAAGAGTTCAGGGGGGCATTGCATGATCTTTCTCTCTTCCATTTTATCCTCACAACAACCCTGTGAGGATTGTTAGGCAGAGAGAGTGTCTGGCCCAAGGTCACCCAGTGAGCTGTATGGATGGATTGGGACCGGGGTCTCGCTAGGCCTTGTCTAGCACTCTAACCATTACTCTATACTGGATCTCTTCTCCTGTGGATGCTGTTGTGGAACAGTGGCACCTTTCATGTGAGCAAACAAAGGCTCAGCACGTTCGTTTGATGCCGAGGCCCAGCCCTACAGATTAAGTAACAGTACTATGGCTGAGCATGTGCAGAGAGCATTTCCCTCACTACTGAATATCTCCAACCTAAATAACCCATCTCTTTATTAGCAGGGCTTGAGGATCAGAGGTTTCTGGGCAGACTTGAGCCCCAACATTTCTCTTGGAGGGTGGGCCTGCTTCTCCCTCTCCCCACAGCCCCCAGCAGTATTGCTTTCCTTGTGTACTTCACTCAACTGCCCACACACCTCGAAAAGTCAGCAGTATTCAATTTTTTCCTCTCCTGAAACTGAAGAATTTGGGATGCTGTTACAGTTAGGGGGAAGCTCAGAGGGTGGACAGTGTTTGTACATGGAGGTAGCAATGCCAGCTTGCAGTGGCCTTGGGCATGATTGAGAGACAGAAGGCAAAGGATACCTCCAGGCCTGGCACATTGTCATTGGCGCTTCCAGATGGGAGCAGGCCTGTTTGTGCCCCCTGAAGCAGAAGAGGCAAAGGAGTGCCGCACCAAGGACCCTGATACAAACTTCCTCCCTCCATTTTGCTTTGCTTCTTTTTCGTAGGGCCTGGCTTTTGCTGGCTATTCAGGAGCGAAGTTCTCAGGTCAGCCCAAATACTTTCCCAAGGAAAAAGCCAGCTTTTCTTTTGAATTCTGAGCTTTGGGGAACACCTGATTCATCCTCTGCTGTTTCTCCCACTGTGGGGAGGGGCCGTGGCTCAGTGGTAGAGCCTCTGCTTGGCATGCAGAAGGTCCCAGGTTCAATCCCCCAGCATCTCCAGTTAAAGGGACCAGGCAAGTAGGTGATGTGAAAGACCCCTACCTGAGACTCTGGAGAGCTACTGCCTGTCTGAGTAGACAGTACTGACTTTGATGGATCAAGGGTCTGGTTCAGTATAAGGCAGCTTCATGTGTTCATGTGTGTTCACTGTAGCTCGAGTAGAGGAAAAAACTCTGTGGTGGGGAAGGGGGCAAATCTGGAAGATAACTTGCAGAACTACCCTAAACACTCCTCTGATTCCATTGAAGTCCCCTAGCTTGGAAAGGTGTCACTGTGTTTAGGATTGTGCAGTTGTTGTTTTTAAAGGTGACATTCTGAGGCTTGACTTTGCCTCATCATCAGTCTATATGGTGCAGAATCCCAGGTGCCACGGGTCTGGCCACAGTTGCTTTTCCATTGCGAGCTGGGAAATTCCTGGAGATCCGGAGGTGGAGCCTGGAGAGGGCATGGTTTGTGGGGGGGGGAAACCTCAGTGGGGTATAATTTGGCTTGCCAATCTCCAGGTGGTGGTTGGAGATCACCCGCTATTACAACTGATCTCCAGGCGACAGAGATCAGTTCCCCTGGAGAAAATGGCCACTCTAGCAATTGGACTCTATGGCATTGAAGTCCTTCCCCTCTCCGAACCTCCCCTTCCTCAGGCTCCACCCCCAAAATTTCTCAACCTGGAGCTGGCAACCCTAGCTATAATGCCATTGAGTCCATCCTCCAGAGGAACCAGTTTCTCCAGGGCCATCTTCTCTGTAGTCTGCAGATAAATTACAATCCTTGGAGATCTCTAAACTCCAGCTAAGGAATAGCAACCCTGACGAGGTATGGCTGTATCTTGCCTACAAATTCTGCCTGCACAAGGGTGTGTATGTGGATTTTCTTCTAGTTCCCCTGTTATGCACCATTATGGGCTGCTGCAGGACGGGGGGGGTAGACGGGGAAGTTGTGCTTCTGTGGATGGAAGTCTGATGATTGTAGGCAGGATCCAACCCGTTATCTGAAAATGTCCTGTTTCTAGATGAATCTGAGCACCAGCCTACGAACCAGTACAATGGAGCATGCGATCTTCTCGGCAGCTGTGGTCAGTTCGTATTGCGGTCCCGGACACGTGATGATGCCAGATTGAAAGGCCTCCGGCTCCGGCCTCTCAGGCGAATAAACAGAAGCCACCCCTTGTCAGGAGAAAAGGGTCCTTCTGAGCTGATTCTTCTTTGTTCTCGATCACAGTAATACAACAAGAGCTGAACAGCCTCTAAAAAGCAAACAAGTGTGCCCTGAACTCATGGTCCTCTCCCCTACAATTAATCAGATAAAGCTTTTAGTTCTTGCTCCTCATTGAGCTACATAATCATCCAACACTTTAGCTGATTAACCTATCAATTAGAGCTCTCAGCCCTAGCCTTTGCTTAGTGTATTATTTGTTACTTCCCACCACCCACCACCCCTCCTGCCCTTCTTCCATAGAGTTTAGAGCTGTGTATATGGATCTCTCTCCTGGCTACTTTTTACTCTCACAAGGAGAAAAAGAAGAATTGGTTCTTGTATGCTGACTTTCTCTGCCACTTAGGGCAGAATCAAACCGGCTTACACTTTCCCCTTCCCCTCCCACAACAGACACCCTGTGAGTTAGGTGGGGCTGAGAGAGCTCTTAATAGAACTGCGACTAGCCCAAGGTTACCCAACTGGCCTTATGTGAGGGGTGGGGAAACCAACCCGGTTCACCAGATTAGTGTCCGCTGCTCATGTGGAGGAGCGGGGAATAGAACCCAGTTCTCCAGATCATACTCCACCGCTCCAAACAACCGCTCTTAACCACTACTACACCATGCTGGCTGAGCAAGAAAGACTGGCCAAGGTTGTCCAACGAGTGCCCCTGGCACAGTGAGGATTTGCACTGAAGTTCCTTGGGTCCTCATCCAGCACCTTTCCCCCTGTTATCATGTATGCTACCTTTGGAACTCTTTGTCACAGGATGTTGTGATGGGCAGCAGGAGCAATTGCTTGACAGTAGGACAATTAATGCATGAAGGATAAGCCTTTCTTTTCAGCGTTGAAGATGGAATGCTGATGTATTTTTCTTATTTCTGGAGACAAGTGAAAATGTAGCTAGGGCTGTCGATTCAGTTTGGCCCGAACTGAAAAACAGCCGAATTTCCCCTGATTCGGTGGTTTTTAGTTCGGGACGAACCGAACTCAAAAATGGCGGGAAACCGGGGAGCCGAATTCAGCGAGTTCAGGAGTTCACGAATAAATCCGGCAAATTCGGGGCCGTCAGTAAGCAGCATTCTCCTCCCCCGGCCAATCAGTGGCCAAGCTGGGTCTTCTTCTGGCCAATCAGTCAGGATTGAGTACTGGAGGAATCAGCTAATGCGCGGCAGGGCCAGGGAGAGAGAGAGAGAGTGAGAGAAATCCTTGTGTGTGTGTGTGGGGGGGGGGAGTGCTTGTGCACATTCGCTCCTTTCCTTGGCTGTAGGGGGCGCATTTTTGGGGGTAAAGACCCCAAACTTTCAGTGGCGCTTCAGACAAGCCTTCTTAAGAGACCACCCAAGTTTTGTAAACATTGGGTCAGGGGGTCCCGAGATATGGGCTTCCCCCTTTTCTCTTTCCATGGCTGCAGGGGGCGCATTTTTAGGAGTACAGACCCCAAACCTTCAGCGGAGCTTTAGACGAGCCTTCTTAAGAGACCCCCCAAACTTCTTGGCACCTGCCCCACCCTTTGCATGTTTGCAAAGGTGTTGCTTTGCAGTGTTGCTTTGCAGTTGTGTTGCTTTGCAAACTTCTTAGCACCTGCCCTGCCCTTGCTCTCATCAGCTGTTTGTCGGGGCTGGGAGCTTTGTGCTTGGGCGGCAAGCTCTGCTCAGAGATGCACATTAAGGGTGGGGGGACCCCTTTCGGGGCCCATATCTCAGCCCTCCCCCCGACCCAATCTTTACAAAACTTGGGGGGTCTGGCAAGAAGGGTCCTTTGAAGCTCCACTGAAAGTTTGGGACCTCTACCCCCCAAAATGCCCCCCCAGAGCCACGGAAAGGCGCGGTTGTGTTTTTAATGGCTTTATTCGGCCGAATATTTTCCCCGAACTTTGAATTCCCGCCGAATTGCACGGACCCGAAGTGGGGGAGTTCGGACTTCGGCATATCCCGAATCTAAATGGGCCGAATTCAGCCGAATCCAAACTATACCGAATTTTTTTTAATTCAACAGCCCTAAATGTAGCTCCTATTTACTTTGGAGAGAAATGCGGGTATGAGGCATGAATTTGTGCTGTACACAGTTTAAGGGGGGGGTCTGGGGCTCAAGCCTAATTCAAAGCTATACCCTCTGATCTTGGAGCTGTAATCCCCTAGATGGGGGGAGTAGAGTTGGTTCTGGTTCCCAGGATGTCTGTTGTGGGGAAGGGAAGGTGATTGTAAGCCAATTTGATTCTCCCTTAAGTGGTGGAGAAGGTCGGCATATAAAAACTCCTCCTCCTTTTCCTTTTCTTCTCTTCTTCTTCTCCTCCTCGGCGCAAATGAGCAGTGGGCCATTGGTCCCCATACCCATCCTGAGAAAAGGTGATCCTAAGAATACCTACAGCGATTCAGTGGGTGGTGAATTTGGAGTGCTGTTTGGCTGCCACAGTGGGAGTCAGGCAGAGTCCCACTGGGATAATCTTCTGTGTAAACAATTCCAATGAGAAGGAAAAAAAGGAGGAGCCTAAAGAATCCAGAGTGGTTCCATAAACAGCTTCCTAAAGATTTGAGAATTTTAAAAGACTCATTTAGAAAATGGAAGGAGGGCTTTGTAACCAAGGAAAGAATATAAACAAATAACCCGGGCTTGTAAGGAGAAAAGCTAAAGCTCAGTATAAAGCTAATGAGAGATGCTAAACACAACAAAAAGGGGTTCTTTTGTTATTTCAAAAAGTAAGAAAAAGAACAGGATAGTGAATTTTAACATATGTTGAAGAGAGGGCAGAACTCCTCAATTCCTACTTTGCCTCAGTCTTCTCTTGCGAGGGAAAGGGTGCTTAACCTGGCAGAAACAGAACACATGATGAGGGAAGGGAGCTGCAGCCTAGGATGGGCATAGGGGTGGTACATAAACACCTAGTTTCTTTAAATGAAACTAAGTCGTCAGGGCCAAATGAATTGCACCCAAGGGGTGAACTCATGGATGTGATTTTGGAGCCTCTGTCCAGTATTTTTGAGAATTCTTGGAGAACAGGTGAGGTGCTAGAAGATTGGAGGCAGGCAAATGTTGTCCCCATCTTTAAAAGGGAGAAAAGGAGGATCCAGGTAACTACAGACCTGTCAGCTTGACGTGTATACCTGGAAAGGTTTTAGAACAAATCAGTCAGTCAGTCCTTGAGCATTTAGAAAAGATGGCTGTGATTACCAGGAGCCAGCATGGGTTTCTCAAGAACGAGTCATGTCAGACTAACCTTATCTCTTTTTTGGAGAAAGTTGCTACCTTGCTGGATTAGGGAAATACTGTAGACAAAGTTTATCTTGATTTCAGTAAGGCTTTTGATAAGGACCCACATGATATTCGTGTTGAAAAGTGGTTTGGATCCTATTACTGTTAGGGAGATCTGTAATTGGTTGACAGATTGCATCCAAAGAGTGCTTGTTAATGGTTCTTCATCCTCTTGGAGAGGAGTGACAAGTGGAGTGCCCCAGGGATCTGTCTTGGGCCCTGTGTTGTTCAACATCTTTATAAATGATATGGATGAAGGAATAGAGGGGATGCTTATTAAATTTGCAGATGATACTAAATTGGGAGGGGTAGCAAATACAGTAGAAGATAGAGTCAGGATACAGGATGATCTTTATAGGCTGGAAAGCTGGGCTAAAACTAATACAATTAATTTCAACAGAAAGAACTGTAAAGTTTTTCGTTTAGGTAGGAAAAATCAAATGCATCATTATAGCATGGGGAAGACTTGTCTTGGCAGTAGTATGTGTGAAAAGAACCTAGGAATCTTAGTAGACCATACACTGAACATGAGTCAGCAGTGTGATGCAGTATCTAAAAAGGCAGGTGCGATTTTGGGCTGTATCAACAGAGGTATAGTGTCCAGACCACACAAAGTGATGGTATCACTTTTCTCTGCTCTGGTTAGACCTTACTTGGAGTATTGTGTTCAGTTTTGGGCACCACAGTTTAAGAAGGATGTTGACAAGCTTGAATGTGTCCAAAAGAGAGCAACGAAGATGGTGAGGGGTCTGGAGCCCAATTCCTATGAGGAAAGGTTGAAGGAGCAGGGTATGTTTAGCCTGGAGAGGAGACAACTGAGAGGTGATGTGATAGCTATCTTCCATGACTTGAAGGGCTGTCATATAGAGGGTGGAGCTGAATTGTTTTCTGTTGCACCAGAAGGTCAGACCAGAATCATCAGGTTGAAGTTAAAGCAAAAGAGGTTTTGGCTAAACAGTTATAGTGGTTCCTCAGTGGAAAAGTCTTCCTCAGGAGGTGGGAGGCTCTCCTTTGGAGGTTTTAAAGCAGAGGCTAGATGGCCATTTGACAGCAATGCTAATTCTGTGAACTTATGCAGATCAAGAGAGGGAGGGCAGGAAGGGATGAGTCAGTGCTTAACTCTCGTGGCCCTTTTTTACTTGCCCAGGGTAATGCTGATCACCCCTTTGGAATCAGGAAGGAATTTTCCTCCAGGCCAGATTGGCCAGGGATCCTGGAGGGTTTTTGCCTTCCTCTGAGCGTAGAGCAGGGGTCACTGGGGCGGGGGAGGAAGGTAGTTGTGAATTTCCTGCATTGTGCAGGGAGGGGGGTTCATAGAATCATAAAGTTGGAAGGGACCACCAGGGTCATCTAGTCCAACCCCCTGCACAATGCAGGAAATTCACAACTACCTCCCCCACACACCCCCAGTGACCCCCTACGGCCTACTCCATGCCCAGAAAATGGCCAAGATGCCCTCCCTCTCATGAACTGCCTAAGGTCATAGAACGAGATGACCCTGATGGTCCCTTCCAACTCTGTGTTTCTTTGCAAGAGGATTATGGGAGAAGACAGTGGGCATTATGCCTGAAGGGGTCTCTAGTCCATGGCATTTGGGAGCTCTTGCGTATGATTAGAGGGGAAAGATGGCAAAGGATCAAACTGCCCATCTCCTCCACTGCAAGTCAAAAGGGGGGCCTGGCACAAATTCATACCTTTTAACAACTTTTCCCAACCCCAGGCCAAGGCCAGACCCTGTGATGTCATGGCATAGGTTTCTTACTCTTTGGTAAAGTGGGAAGTAGGTCACAAAATCACACAAGGTTGGAAGAGACCACAAGGCCCATCCAGTCCAACCCCCTGCCATGCAGGATCCCACAATCAAAGCGCTCCCGATAGATGGCCACCCAACCTCTGCTTAAAGACCTCAAAAGACGGGGACTCCACCCCCCCCCCGATGCAGCGCATTTCACCATCGAACTGCCCTAGATGTCCCAAGATGTCCCTTCATCTGTAGAACCCTCTGTGGGGTTTATAGGGAAGACTGCAGAAGCATCCTAAAAGCCAAGTAGCCAAATGCTAATTGGGGTAGGGGCTTAATTTTTGCCCTTGGAAGACCTCGGCTGCAGGGGGCCAGAGCTCTCATTTGTGGCAGAGGCTTCTCTGTCCCTGAGGAACAGACCCCTCATGTGAGTGTCAGGATAGACATAATAGAGATCGTGGGTGTTTTCCAATTCTTTTGAAGTATAATTGCAGCTCTGGTTCAGGGGGAGTGTAGAGGGAGTTTAACCCTCCATCTTTGCACAGCCCCACCAAGTGACCCTCCCCTGACTTGTTACTAGCCTTTGAAAGGTGGGGAAATTGATACTTTCCCTCCTTTTTTGCTCTTTAAAGTGGTACGACAGTGCAGGAATGCTATTTCAAGATTTGTCAATCATAAGATTTGCTACTGCATTAAAATCCCCCCAAATCATAATTTCTCCTTGGTGGTTGTCTATCAGTGTTTTAAAAAATTGTTCAAAGAAGCCCTCTTTTGCAATGTTAGGCGCATAAATGTTGGTCAAAGTGAAGGTTTCACCGTTGATTTTCTGCAAAACTAAAAGTTGATAGTTGATTATGTTTGAGGACCGTTAGTTTTCATTCATTCACATATGTTATTAGTCCTCTCTTCTTTGGCAGAGGCAATGTATGGGGTGCCCAAACATTTGACGTGGAGAATCTTCTCATGTTCTTTTTTAACATGAGCTTCTTGCAGGCATACTATATCTTTGGATAACTTTTGTAATTTATGAAAGATTTTCTTCCTCTTGGCAGGGGAGTTCAGTCCATTGATGTTGGTGGACCAGATTTTTATTGTTTCCATTTTCATTGTCTAAAGCGGGATGTCCAGGGCAGCAGCCTGTCCGATTTTGTCTTCTTCTTCTTCTTGTGATTCTTTGTCTTCTTCTCGCTGCTTTGTTAATGGGTGTTTTTGAATTGGTCGATTAGGTATGAAACCCTCTTCTGTCTTTTCTTCCTCTCTTTGTGGACGCTGATAATCAGCTGATAGAATTTCTTCAATCAAAGCTTTGGCTTCTAATTGGTTTCGAACAATTCTTTTACCTTTAGATAGTGAAACTTCTAATGAATAGGTAATCAGCCAGCGGAACCTTATTTCTCTATCATGTAAGAGCCGCTTCAAGTCGTTGAATTCAGTCCTTGCTGGACGTCTTCCAAGAAGAGGCTGGGTGGCCACTTGGTCAGATGTTCTAGCTTTGGATTTCCTTTGTTCCCTAGAGGGTCAGACTAAATGGCCTTTCACGCCCCTTCTGATATCATCACTGTGACTCTGTGACCCTTACCCATTGTCTGCGTTAGTCAGATCTGTGACTGGCCTTCCCATCACTCCGATCCAGTTTGGCCATTCCAAAGATGGTGTGCCTGAAAGAGCAACTTCATTTGGGACCCCGGGGAAGTGTTGGAGGGTCACATGCAACACTCCGGGAGACCATTGTACAATACAGTGACTTGGGGAGACTAAGGAAGTCTCCCGGGCAAATATCATGGCCTGAAAAATCTGCTTTCTACCTTTCTGAGCCAGCTTGGTGTAGTGGTTAAGAACGGTGGTTTGGAGCAGTGGAGTCTGATCTGGAGAACTGGGTTTGATTCCCCACTCCTCCACATGAGTGGCGGAGGCTACGTAATCTGGTGAGCTGGATTTGTTTCTCCACTCCTACACACAAAGCCAGCTGGGTGACCTTGGGCTAGTCACAGTTCTCTTAGAGCTCTCTCAGCCTCACCTATCTCACAGGTATCTGTTGTGGGGAGGGGAAGGGAAGGTGATTGTAAGCCGGTTTGATTCTCCCTTAAGTGGCAGAGAATGTCGGCATATAAAAACCAACTCTTCTTCTTCTATCTTTTTTGTATCATCCCAGCTGATGAAGAGTTCTGGTGTTCTCGAAAGGTTGTGCAGGGTTTTGTGTCAATTTGGTTGGTCCTAATAAAAGACAGAGTGGTAAGCTGCAGTACTGCAGTCCAAGCTCTGCTCACGACCTGATTTCGATCCCGACGGGAGTCGGTTTCAGGTAGCCGGCTCAAGGTTGACTCAGCCTTCCATTCTTCCGAGGTCGGTAAAATGAGGACCCAGCTTGCTGGGGATAAAGGAAAGATGACTGGGGAAGGCACTGGCAAACCACCCCGTAAACAAAGTCTACCTAGGAAACGTCGGGATGTGACGTCACCCCATGGGTCAGGAATGACCTGGTGCTTGCACAGAGGACCTTTACCTTTTTAATAAAAGATATTATATGGATTCTGTTCTTGCTTTTGGACTTTGCTTGGACCAACATGGCTGTGCAACATTTTCGATACCAAAGTTCCAAGTAACTTTGTTGACCACTAGTGTGTTGACCACTTTGTTGATCACTTTGTTGACCACTTTGTTGACCACTAGTGGATACCAAAGTTCCAAATAACTTTGTTACCACTAGTGTTGCTAATGGTAAAATGCCGGACTTGAGTGGCGGTTCCCAGCTGGCTCCACAACAGTGCCTGTGCATGCACTGAGAGCTGTCCATGGTAGGTATTTAGGCAGGAGATGCAATAGGGGAGCTCATGTCCCAAAAGGCTAAAAGCCTTGTGTAGGGAACTGTTGTAGAGGGACTGCAGGTGGTTGAGGGTTCCTCACAAAGGCCAGTGGTAGGTCTGCAGCCAATGTGAGTCCAGGCACTCTGAGGGTTACTCTGGCATCAATGCTCCCTTGCTTGAGGAAGAGTTGGTTTTTATATGCCGACTTTCTCCACCACTTAAGGAAGACTCAAACTGGCTTACAATCACCTTCCCCTCCCAACAACAGACACCCTGTGAGGTAGGTGGGGCTGAGAGAGCTGTAAGCTGTGACGAGCCCAAGGTCGCCCAGCTGGCTTCACGTGTAGGAGTGGCGAAACCAACCTAGTTCACCAGATTAGCGTCCACCACTCATTTGGAGGAGTGGGGAATCAAACGCAGTTCTCCAGATTAGAGTCCCCTGCTCCAAATCTACCGCTCTTAACCACTACACCATGCTGTCTCTTGCCACTCTGGCTAGAGGAAAGAGAGCCAAGAAAAGGGGTGGGGAGAGAGAGAGAGAGAAAAGGGGGAGTGATGGCTGGCGTGAATATTTTGCTAGTTCTCTGCTGCAGGCCCTGAGAAGGGAAAGAAAACAGCAAATTTGTTCCATTTAAAATGTTCTGCTCCACACATCCGCCTTGAGGTCCATGCCATGCGCTTGGGACGAAGTCAGCTTGCTTTCGCTCTGTGGGGAGGCAAGCATATTCTTACGATAAAAGTGTCGGGCTCAGAGCGGGAAACTTTGTTCAAGGCTGACAGGCTTTTGTGCTGGAGGTGGAGAACATGAACGTGCGAGCCACGCCTAGATAATAGTGTGCCCCCCCCCCATGCAGCATGGATTTTGGTGCTTGCGTGTATGAGCAGGACATGTCGCAGGTTGTTTCCACATAGAGGTTTTGCTTCAGTTTGGCATCCAGACTAGAGCAGGGTGGTGGTGGTTGTTTTTTGGTGCATCCATATGACATCACCTCCCCTTAATCGTTCACTGTTGGGTTTTCTGCTCTTTGCTGTGATCTTTCCCCAGTCTGTCCTGATGCAGTCTTTTTTAAAAGGGCTGCAGTCAAAACACCTTTGCACTGTCTGTGGGTGAGAAGTTCCACGCTTAGAATATAATTTCTGTGCCGCCAGCGTGGTGTAGTGGTTAAGAGCGGTGGTTTGGAGCGGTGGAGTCTGATCTGGAGAACCGGGTTTGATTCCCCACTCCTCCACATGAGCGGCGGAGGCTAATCTGGTGGATTTGTTTCCCCTCTCCTCCACATGAAGCCAGCTGGGTGACCTTGGGCTAATCACAGCTCTCTCAGCCCCACCTACCTCACAGGGTGTCTGTTGTGGGGAGGGGAAGGGAAGGTGATTGTAAGCCAGTTTGATTTTTCCTTAAGCGGTAGAGAAAGTTGGCATATAAAAACCAACTCTTCTTCTTCTTCAGAGTCTTGCTGGAGGCGGCTTACAATTAAAAACTTCAGTATAAAACGCAAGCCATTATACATACGCAGGAACAAAAACTATCCAGACCATTTAAAAGCTGATAACGATAAAACCCCTAGGGCAAAAAGATGTGCTTTAGCCTGGCACCTGATAGAAACTAAAGTAGGCACCAGGCCAGCCCCCAAAGGGGGGAGAGTGTTCCAAAGGCAAGGTGCCATCACAGAAAATGCCATGTCGCTAGTCAGCACCCACCGCAACTCTGAAAGCGGAGACACAGACAGCAGGGCTTGAGAGGCAGGTCTTAACTGGCAGGCTGGATAGTATGGGAGGAGATGGTGCCCTCCATCCACCCTGGTCCCTAGCTGTCCAGTGTCCGAAAGGGAAGAACCATCCCTATTAATTCTTCTGACCTCCCAGTTATTATTTTAAGCTAGTCTAGTCCTTTTCGTTATAGAGGAATAAGGTGAAAGGTGCACCAAGTACATGTCCACAATGAAAAGTGCTAGAGACAGAGATACCCATTCTTCCTTTTCTGCAGCCTCTGCTCCTTGCCTTTTCCCTCTCCCTCCTATGGCTTATGGGTCTTTGCAGTGAGAGAGACCCTGGCACCTCCACCTGCTTCTCCGGAATCAGCCCTACATCCTCGAATTACCAGGTGCCAGTGTCTGATTGACAGGGACTGCTTTCCCCACCCACCCAGGGGCTTCGCGGATTCCCTCTTGGCTACTTTTTCCTATCCTCACCAGCTCCCGCTACTCTTGCTAGCGGTAGGACCCCCTCTGGTACACTGTGTGGCCTTAGCAAGTCATGTGCAAACTGTTGTGAAATTAGTTTAGCTGCCTGTTCGTCCCTGGGCATGTTGATGTGTATCGTAGTGGATGCAAGTGTCGTGGTAGCAGCAGCGACTTGGAGCAGGGAGATGAGGAAGGAAAGGCAGGCCGGCAGGCCAGTGGTGGAGGATTTGATGAAAATTACTTTCATCTGGACTCAGTGTGCCACGGAGTTGGATAGGTCTCAATTTTCCTCCTCTCGTTTCTGATGCTGGTGTTATTCTGTAGAAGGTCATAATCAGCGGTGCCTTTATTATTATTAAGGGGGAGGGCAAGGGAGATGAAGGATACCAGAAACAGGCCCTGGGATGGAGCTCTCGCTAAATTCATTTATTAAAGGAAGAGCCAGCATGGTGTAGTGGTTAAGAGTGGTGGTTTGGAGTGGTGGAGTCTCAACTGGAGAACCGGGTTTGATTCCCCACTCCTCCACGTGAGCGGCAGAGGCTAATCTGGTGAACTGGATTTGTTTCACCGCTCCTACACACGAAGCCAGCTGGGTGACCTTGGGCTAGTCACAGCTCTCAGCCCTACCCACCTCACAGGGTGTCTGTCGTGAGGAGGGGAAGGGAGTAAGTCGGTTTGAGTCTTCCATAAGTGGTAAGCCGGTTTGAGTCTTCAATAAGTAGTAGAGAAAGTCGGCATATAAAAACCAACTCTTCTTCTTCAGCGGAGGGGGAAAGCATTCTGCACATGTTCAGAAGCCACGTCTTCTTCATGACCATTTTAGATGTTAGGGTCAAACCGGAGCCTCCCAATATTTATAAATGCTAATGGAAGCTTTATGAGGTCCTAATTTGGGCTGGGGTTGTACAGGTTTTTTTTTGTGTGTGTGGTAGTGGTGGTGGTGGTGGTGGTGGTAATTGAGCAATTTCATTGATTGGAAACTGCCCCCCCACCCCCCGCCGCCCAGGTTATTCCTCAAACGGAAAAACATATAGGCTCAGAAGCTCCAGTTCTTTAGCAATATCCCACTTCAAATTAAAGTAGTAGTCTGATCTCAGACTAGTAAGGCTTACTTTTGAGTGAACAGGATGTTGGACTGAGGAGACAGTTGCTTCAGTGCCTTCCCCATCTCTCCTGAACACCCCCCCCCCCGAGGCATAACTCAACACTACAGGCAACCCAGGATCTCAGAAAAATGCCCAGCGAGCAACTCCCAGGTTGTACACTGCTGGGTGCCTGTGAGTTGCAGACAGGATCCCATGCCACCTTAGAAGGGATCCCAGGATGGATCTGTCTGTCCCCAGGGTTGGGTCTCTTCTTTTTCTATCAGTCTGCTTGTATGTTTGTTTGTTTTGAGATCTTCCATCCTACCTTTTCTTTCCTCATTGTTTTGGGTTCTGGTTTGCTTATTCCTTCCTCTTGCCAAACGGTTTCTTAAAAAAAAAATTATTTATTTTTAGCCGGGAAGGTCAGTGTTTGGGGGCTCGGTTGGATTGAGAGGGATGGCGGCAACCCCAAGGTCACTGAGCTGAGGAAGCGAAAACTGCTTACGGTGGCAAGAAGCCTGTTGGTTGGGAGCCAGCCGGGGAGAGGGCCTCGGGTTAGCAGTGAATTAATAGCATTCCCAGCTCCAGCCGTGCTGGAACGGACCTCGGGACGATTTATCTCTCGCCAGGACAGACCCCCTGACCCAGCAGTTTTGAAGCTTAGCGATTGGGGGTGGCGGCAAGAGAAAAGGACAAGGAAGGGAGCTGCCTTCTCTTTCTGCTGACACCCCAGGACGGCTGGCGGCAAGACCCCTCTGCTGTTACATCTTTGCAGGAGCTTTTAGAACGATTACCCCTGAAAGCAGCTGCAGAAGAGGACAGCTGAAGAACCTCTATAGACAGCCAGTGAGGCGTCACAGTTAGAGTGCTGGATTAGGACCCAAGAGACTGAGCTTCATGTCCCTACTTGCCAGGAAACTTTCTGGGCATCTTTGAACTAGTCATTCCTTCTCGGCCTGGCCTACCTTACAGGGCTGTTGTGGGAACAGAATGGAGGAGGATAATGTATATCACCCTGAGCTATTTGGAAGAGAAGGATAAAAATGCAGTAAAATAGAATCTCAGCTGCACCTTGGAATTTCTCATAAAGAAGAGAGTGTCTCTGAAGACATGCGAGTTCTTTTCTTTCACCCTCAGATAGCAACAACCAGCTATTTCACACACCTGAGAAATGTATGTATTGATTTATTATTCATTTATAGTCCATCTTTCTCACTGAGAGTCGAGGTGGGTCACACCACTAAAAACAATGCAATCTAACCGGTATAATCAGCTGCGCCATAAAACCCGATTACCAAATTAGCCTGATGAACTAAACAGTATTAATACATACAGTGAAACAAAAGTGGACCACAACATTAGGGGGGGAAATTTCAGAGACTTTAATTATGTCTCTGTCCCCTTTATAAAAACAGCCCTCCTGAACAGTTAGAGAAACAGTATAATGTATAAAATGGACAAAGCAAACTACCTCAAATTCCACAGTGGGGTGGATCCTACCACTCCTACACTACTATGAGCAAAGTTTGAAGCTTTCTTCAAGCCTAATGAATCTTCCTCCTGCTTTAGTCGCTCTTCCATTGGCGGAAGAGCCACTTAAGTTGGCGGAAGTCTCCTTGGGGGGATGCTTAAATCTGTCCCACTAACTGTCACCATGTTCCCTCTCAGGCTGAAGTTAAGGCTCAGAGAACACAACTGTGGGCAGGGCATTACTCAGTGTAGGTCCTGAGCCACTGGGAGAGGGGGGAGCACCAGGGAGACAAAATTATGGAGGCCCCAGTCACCATGGGTGTCCAGGGAGCCATCCAAACTGTGCAGTTTGTTTTCATAGAATTTTTGCGTTGGGCCTGGGTGATATGAGAGGGACTTAGAAGGAATCTTTCCATGAGGATCAGTGTTCGCCCTAGAATCATAGAGTCATAGAGTTGGAAGGGACCACCAGGGTCATCTAGTCCAACCCCCTGCACAATGCAGGAAATTCACAACTACCTCCCCCCACCACACACCCCAGTGACCCTTACTCCATGCCCAGAAGATGGCCAAGATGCCCTCCCTCTCATGATCTGCCTAAGGTCACAGAATCAGCATTGCTGACAGATGGCCATCTAGCCTCTTCTTAAAAACCTCCAGGGAAGAGCTTACCACCTCCCGAGGAAGCCTGTTCCACTGAGGAACCGCTCTAACTGTTAGAAAATTCTTCCTAATGTCTAGACCAGGGGTCTGCAAACTGCGGCTCCTGAGCCGCATGCGGCTCTTTGGCCTGTTGAGTGCAGCTCTCCGAACTTGGTTCGGAGCCCCTGCTCTTGCGCCCGCTTGCGCTGGCAGACGGGCTGCGGAGCCAGCGCGACTGAGAGAGAGAGAGAGCGGGCACGCTGTCTCCCCCCCCCCCGCCATGGAGAATGGCCGGGTCCCCCTTTCCCTTGCCCTCAATGGTTGGGAGGCTAAAGCCTCCCCTCCCTCTAGCCGCGCGATTGCTGGGCGGGCGGCTCAGCGGTTCCTGGCCCCCCCCGCCTATCAGCTGTTGGGCGGGGCGGGCTTCCTTTGGTAGACCTGGCCTCCGGCTGAGTCCCTTTGGGAGGCCATGTCTCCCCACTGGCTTTCTTGGCGATAGACCTGGACTCCGAGGAGGGAAAAAGTTCCCCTTCAGAGGCCAGGTTTACCAATTGGCTTCTATGGGCCTCCGGAGGCCAGGTCTACTGCCAAGAAAGCCAATGGGTAGACCTGGCCTCCCAGTGGGACTCAGCCGGAGGCCAGGTCTACCAATAGGCTTTTATGGCGGTAGACCAGGCCTCCAGACGAGGACTCCAGACAGGAAGAGGGAAATGGCAGGGACTTACAATTTAATTTTTATCAATTAATAAGATCACTATTAAGTATGATATCAAGTTTTATTCAGTGTACCTATAGTTTAATTAAGACTTAAAACTGTAATTAAAGTCTATTAAGTTAATAAACAGTGTACCTACCTATATAGTTTAAGAAATTTGGCTCTCAAAAGAAATCTCAAACTTTGTACTGTTGATATTTGGCTCTTTTGACTAATGAGTTTGCCGACCCCTGGTCTAGACAGAAACTCTTTTGATTTAATTTCAACCCGTTGGTTCTGGTATGACCTTCTGGAGCAACAGAAAACAACTCGGCACCCTCCTCTATATGACAGCCCTTCAAGTACTTGAAGATGGTTATCATATCACCTCTTCCTCTTCAGGCTAAACATACCCAGCTCCTTCAACCTTTCCTCATAGGACTTGGTCTCCAGACCCCTCACCATCCTTGTTGCCCTCCTCCCCTGTATGGCTCTTCCTTGTTTAGAAGGCATCCACTTGTGGCTGACCCTTGAGAAGGAACATGCCTCTCTTCACTCAGACTGACTAGATGGGAAGAACTGACTTCCGCTGCCTCCACCCAGCCAGAGCAAAACAAACAAACCCAACCCAGCTTCTCGCACTGCTCTTAGATGTGGCGCTATCACACCAAAACGTGCCACCCATCTCTGAGATGTGAGATGCACATTCTGTCTACAGGACGTGGCCAAACACGTTCCTTCCTTGTGCTGCACTCTATAGGCACAAAAGCCGATACAGAGTCTCAGCGTGTACGTTCGCACTCATAGAAATATGCAAATGGAATCCCCTCTCTCCTCAGATGGCACTTTTTGTAGCCTTCCACTATCAGAATACCTATCGAATCCGGGGGATAAGGACATAAGAAAGGCCATGCTGGATCAGACCAAGGTCCATCAAGTCCAGCAGTCCGATCACACAGTGGCCAACCAGGTGCCTCTAGGAAGCCCACAAACAAGACGACTGCAGCAGCATTATCCACAGCACCTAATATAATGACAGAGCCATGGAGGAGTAGTCCTCCACGAACATGTCCACTCCCCTCTTAAAGCCTTCCAAGTTGGCAGCCATCACCAAATCCTGAGACAGAGAGTTCCACAATTTAACTATGCGTTGTGTGAAGAAATACTTCCTTTTGTAGTGGTGTAGTGGTTAAGAGCGGTGGTTTGGAGTGGTGGAGTCTGATCTGGAGAACCGGGTTTGATTCCCCACTCCTCCACATGAGCAGCGGAGACTAATCTGGTGAACTGGATTTGTTTCCCCGCTACCATACATGAAGCTAGCTGGGTGACCTTGGGCCAGTCACACTCTCTCAGCCCCACCCACCTCTCAGGGTGCCTGTTGTGGGGAGGGGAAGGTGATTGTAAGCCGGTTTGAGTTTCCTTTAAGTGGTAGAGAAAGTCGGCATATTTCTTCTTCTTCTTCTCCTCCTCCTCCTCCTCCTCCTCCTCCTCTTTGAATCTCTTGCCTTGGTTTGCAGTTTTCAGGAAGACGTGGAAGTACTTGCACATCATTCAGAATTCAGTAATGTTACTCCTTTTCTGAAATCCAGGGAAAAAACCCTTTCTCCAACTTCCGTAGTAACTGTGTACAGCCAATTTCAACTTTTTGGGTTGTGTGGAAGTACCTCAAAGAACTAGGATACAATTTGTTTATTTATTTAGGAATGTCATGCCCTCGTGTTTGAGGGAGAGTATTAGAAATGTCCCAATTTGGGGCCTCTGTAATAACCAGGATGTTGTGGACTACATGTGCACCAAGTTTCAGCCAGCTCAAATGGAAATACCTTAACAGTATTGATCTCCTGGTGAGTAAGGAGCAAGGTAATCCTACAGCCCTGCTGTGCTTGCTGCCTGTGCCCCACAGTTATGCCAGCATGATATAAGCTTCATTTAGTTGCAGTGCCGTACTCTCCCAGGAGAGTGTATAGGAAAGCAAAGCCATATCAATAGAAAATAGAAATAAGTGGTAAAATAATAATCCCGACAACCACTCCCACCACATTCAGGGTAACTCC
The DNA here is from genome assembly GCF_029931775.1 of Euleptes europaea. Classification (NCBI taxonomy): domain Eukaryota; kingdom Metazoa; phylum Chordata; class Lepidosauria; order Squamata; family Sphaerodactylidae; genus Euleptes; species Euleptes europaea. Next base: position 81,431,961 of record NC_079318.1, read on the forward strand.
ACTATCAGAATTACGCATGGGGTGGAGAAACTGGATAGAGAGAACTTTTTTCCTTCTTCTGTAATACTAAAATATTGGAGATAAATCACAATGGGTTAGTCTGTGGATACAGTAGAAAAGAGCAAGAGTCTGAAGGTATCTGAAGAAGTGTGTTGTGGCTCCCGAAAGCTCATATCCTGCCAGAAATTTTGTTACTCTTGAAGGTGCTGCTGGACTCTGCTGGACTCTTGCTCTTTTCTACTAATAGAACATTGGGACACCCAATGAAGCTGATGGGTAATAAATTCAGGACAAACCAAAGGAAGTACTTTTTGTTTACTAACAACCCATTCCTGAGCTGGCGGTGTGTAGGGGTGGCGGGGAAGAGGTGAGCGCCACCTCCTAAGCTGTCCCGCTCACGCCGCGAGAACAAAAAAAGCCTTGAAAAGGCTTTTTTTTTTTGTTTTCAATGGGGCTAAAAGCTGAAAAACAGGCGCAGCACCGCTGTTCCCAGTGCTGGCGTAATAGGCCAAACGGGGATAGGAAGCCGCCTAACTGGCGGCTCCTACCCCCGCCCCGGGAACGCCCCCCTGTACCAGCGTGGCCATTCTACGCCGTGGCCTGCACCACGGAGAGTCTGTACCGGCGGAGGGGTGAGGTGCGGCTCCACGGTGCTCGGGCACTGGTGTAACTGCCCTCGCCGGCAGCATAAGTGCGTCTTAATCCATGTTTAGATGCACTTACGCTGGCAGCGAGGTCACACCTCCTCCTAAGGGGATTCGGCCCCCTTCCTCAGGAATGCGCTGGAGCTCACTGCCAGTGGACGTAGTGATGGCCCCAAGAGCAGGTGGCTTTAAAAAGGGGTTAGACAGATTCATAGAGGGCGGGTCTACCAGTGGCTTCTAGCCATGGTTACTAAAGGGAACCTCCACCTTCAGAGGCAGTAAACCACTGAATGCCAGTGATAGGAGGCAACATCAGGGGAAGGCCTTGGCCTCTGTGTCCTGTTTGTTGGCCCTCCAGGACAACTGGTTGGCCACTTTGTGGAACAGGATGCTGGACTAGATGGACCACCTGCTCTGATTCAGCAGGGCTCTTCTGTTCACGGCTGCCTGCAAATCACATTATTGCACAGCAAACCCCCACGTTAGTAATGCACTCCACAAAGCAACATCCTAACCAAACAACCGTAAGGAGGCAAAAACCACACCATGGGGCATTTGTAATCTCACAGGGGCAAGCTTGCTACATTCTCTTACTGCTCTTACCTTACCTCCTTCCAGCCCTGTATGAACCCAATTTTATTGTACAAAACTTGGCGAGGGGGTCTTATATAGACCCAAGCCCAGTGGGACAGTGCAGGTGTGGCATAGGTGAGGTCCCGTGTTCAACCCCTGATGCGCGGGCTCTTTCATACATGCCAAATGATGCACTTTCAATCCACTTTCAATGCACTTTGAAGCTGGATTTTCCTGTGTGAAACGGCAAAATCCACTTGAAAACGATCGTTAAAGTGCATTGAAAGTGGATAATTCAGCATGTGTGAAAGCAACACTAGTCTCTAAGCAGAAAAGGCGGGAAGAGACACAGTCTGTATGACTCCTAGTGCCTTGCATGGGTCGACCACCCTGTCCTGATAATTACAGGTTATCCCTTATCCGGACATCCGATACCTGGACTGATCCGAAAAATGGACCTTTTGAGCCAGCATGCAGGCCTTACTCACAGGCCGGGTACCCAAGGTTGGGTGAAAAGACAATATATATAAGTCTATGTATAAATACTGAAAGTATAATTTATTAGAAGCGCTATGTAAAAGTTAAAATTATTTAAAAGCATTAAAATAGCACAATGGCATTTCCTGAGGTTGATAACTGTAACCACATACCAAACGCATTTCGGTCTATGGGGCCTTCATCAGCGGTTAATTAAAACCCTTTGTTAAGCCTGCACACATTTACAGAAATACATTAATGAATACAAATACAAACAGTTCAAACCCAACCAGGCATGTGTATATGTTGTAAATTCTATTCCCAATTATTCAAACATCTGGTATAATAGGTTCTTGTTGTAATACTGGTTAGTATAAGTCTCTCATATACTATGTGTGTAGGTATCAACCTAATAAAGCAGTGTCCTGGTTTGATTCCCCACTCCTCCACATGAGCAGGTTTGATTCCCAGGTTTGATTCCCCACTCCTCCACATAAGCGGAGGAGGCTAATCTGGTGAACTGGATTTTTTTCCCCATTCCTACACATGAAGCCAGCTGAGTGACCTTGGGCTAGTCACAGCTCTCTTTGAGCTCTCTCAGCCCCACCTACCTCATTGGGTGTCTGTTGTACGGAGGGGGAGGGAAGGCGATTGTAAGCGGTTTGATTCTTCCTTAAGTAGTAGAGAAAATTGGCATATTAAAACCAACTCTTCTTCTTCTTCATTGTACACAAAATTATTTAAAATATTGTTTAAATACATTCAGGCTATATGTATAAGTAGATACATACATAAAACATAAATGAATTTTTGTGTTTAGACTTGGGTCCCACCTCCAAGATATCTCATTATGTATATGCAAAAATTCCAAAATATTCCAAAATAACAGAAAGATCTGAAATACGGATCACTTCTGGTCCCAAGCAGTTCGGATAAGGGATTCTCAACCTGTACTTGGCTCTTAACAGGCCTCGGGGTGCATATTGTCGGTTTGGCCAGCTTTATCATCTTACCTAGCCACATGTTTCTGTGGTTGGCTGCCAGAGCATGCTGGTTGTGGTCTCAGCAGGTTCTCCACCGCTCCCCCCCGCACTTGGTTTATTATCACGCCAGCAATAGTGTGAGTCGCAGGCTCTAGCAACCAGCAGGGAGCTGCTGGTTTCACCTTATCACTCTGCAGATCGTCTAATGGCTTAGCTCGGGCCTGTGGTAGACCCCCTCCTGAAGTCAGCAACATGGGGGCATAGAGTGTTGAAGGGGGAGAAAGAGGGCGACTGCTAACTAGCATGACGGCAACGCAGCTGGAGGAATGACATCTTATTTTAGAACAGTAGCTATGTTGTGGGGGGAGAGTTCCAACTGCAGTATACAGAGATGTGGTTTCCCCAGTTCATGCATGACTCCTGTGTAGCAACAGGAGAGACTGGGGATCAAGAGTATAGTTATACTCACTGTAACTTCATGCTGGCTATAGCAGTATCTGTTGCATTTCTGTCTGTCATACAGTCTTGGGAGACACAGGAAGGACAAGATGGGAAGCAATCCAATCACCCATTGTAAGTGTTGTTTGTATGGTGCCATCCCTGCCTCTGTACCTGTCTACAGGTACACAAGGACAATGACACATATCCGTCTGGATATTTTTTCCTGTGTGCTCAGCAGGGACCAGTGAGTGAATGACTGAGTGCCACACACTCGTGTTGGAGACCTTATCCTTAGATGGCGGCCCCCTTGATGTCCAGATCTGGTGATTCACCTGTTGCTGGTCACTAATCCCATGGAAGGAGTTGTCCTTCAGAATGGGATGCTGTTGTTCAGCCACAAACGTATGGGGATTTATGACCAGTAGGAGCTGAGTGCATATGTATTGTGTCCCATTGGTGACCAACATTGCTACACCCTGTTGACTGACTATGGTTAAGATCACATGAAGCTTTCCCACACTAAGGAGGAGGAGGAGAAGAGTTGGTTTTTATATGCTGACTTTCTCTACCACTTAAGGGAGAATGAAACAAGCTTACAATCACCTTCCCTTCCCCTCCCCACAACAGACACCCTGTGAGGTAGGTGGGGCTGAGAGAGTGTGACTAGCCCAAGTTACCCAGCTGGCTTCATGTGGAGGAGTGGGGAAACAAATCCAGTTCACCAGATTAGCCTCTGCCGCTCATGTGGAGGAGTGGGGAATAAAACCTGGTTCTCCAGATCAGACTCCACCTCTCCAAACCACTGCTCTTAACTTATACACCATGCTGGGTAGAGTGGGAGACATATGCTGGAGTCATGCTTTGAGGTATGGCCTCCTCTGTCTCTATGGTGAACCTCCTTGTGTTCTGGTTAACTGCATAGGGAGGAGTTTGCAGGAGCAATGTTCCAGTTTTAGAGGGAGGGTCTGGATATCTTGGGTGTGGACAGCAGTGAATGGTGTGGGGCAGGGTGTATGGATGCCATCCCTGCTTGCTGCTGCTTCCACAGCAGGGCATCTCTTCATGCCCCCTGTGTGGAAACTGCCTAAGTTATGAGGTTAACTGGAGAGGGGGGCTCTGAGAAGACCCATATTAGCAATGGGAACTTTCTGCACTGTTGTTGTCCAGTCACATATACACTGGTGGGATCTGTACTGGCAGCAATAGACCAAGAAAAGGATCTTGGAGTGGGAGTGGATCGCCCGGTGAAGATGTCAACCCAGTGTGCGGCTGCTGTGAAAAAGGCAAATTTCACCCTGGCCATAATTAGACGAGGAATAGAGAATAAAACTGCTGCTGGGGAGAGCGGCGTTTTGGGAGGGAAGGAACCTCAGCAGGATTATAATGCCATAGAGTCCACCTTCTGAAGCAGCCATTTTCTCCTGGGGAACTGATCCCAATCATCTGGAGATCAGTTGTAATTACAGGAGATCTCCAGGCCCCACCTGGAGGTTGGCAACCCTAGTCCAGTCCTAGCTAGTCAGAACCCAAGGTGGTGTGTCTGCAGGAGTGAAAAAAAGCAGAGCTCACCCAAGGAGACCAGGAAGAGGTGGACAAGGGTATCCTTCCTAATGGTGAGGGAGACATCGGACACAAGGGCAGCACTGAAGTGGGATGGAGTCTACCCAGCCAAAATGGCAGCTTCCAGTAATCAGGCAACGCACTATAGCTGGCTTCAGACCCAGACTGAGCTCTTATTTATTTCCATAGAGATATATAATTTTTATGTCGCCTGTCAGCGTTCAGCTCTTGAGGCAGTGAACAAAGCAATAATTAATCTAATAGCAACACGATCGGTAAAACAACAATTAAAGTTCAAATTAAAAACTGTTTAAAAAACCGATCCGATTAGCAGCAGGTAATTAGAATTGACTAAAATATGTAGCAGGAGATTTTAAAAGCAGCAGGAAAAGAACCTTGCGGTTTAAAAGAGGAACTGTGGTTGAGAAGAGGGTCGTGGTGGCGTTAAACCAACATGAGTTGGTTTGCCAGTTGAGCCCCTCTTTGGAAAAGCCAGATTTGGAAAGAAAAGAGGGGGCCCCTACTTATTCTGGGAAAAGAAAAAACTTTTTCACCTGGCTCCTAAACGAGAAGGTACTAGGCAAATGGCAGTGGGGAGGATGTTCCACAGGTAGGATGCCACTACTGCGATCTTTTTCACTTCTGTGAATGGGAGCTCACCAAGAGAGATCTAGGTGCAGATCTTTAGTGCAAGGGTAGCATCATATTGGAGGAAGGAGCCCTTGGTGTGCCTCGGTCCCAGACAGCGTAGGGCTTTAAAGATGAGCACCAGGACTTTGAATTGTGCTTGGAAACTAATCAACAGTTTGCAAGATGTGTTTTCTGCAGGTGTAGCATTCAGCAACCTTATTGCTGCATTCTGCCCTAATAGAATGTTTTTAACAGTCTCCCAAGTCAGCTCCACTTACGATGTGTTACAGTATTCAAGCATGGATGAAATCATAATAGTGCCAATAGGATAATTGGCCAAATGTTGCTTTTTCAAAGGGGGAATCCCTGGCAAACTAAATAAAGTTGGTTTAATATCATACCCAACATAGATTAACTTCAATGAGCATCTCTATAGTAGCAGATTAACTTCAATGAGCATCTCTATAGTAGCAGATCCAATGTCACCCATCAAAGCTGCAAACACAATTTTCCGGGGGAGTGCCAACCCCATCAGAACAGGCTGACTCCTGATTCCTCAACTGGCACCAGTATTAAGCAACAGCTCCTGAGTCTTGTCTTGATTGAGCTTCAGTTTATTGGACATCATCCAGCCTAATACTGACTCCACCAGTTCAGAACTTCTACTGCCTCTCTTGAAAAGGAGAAATAGAGGAGTGTGTTGTCAGCATTTACCTCTAAATCTTCAGACAACTTTTCCCAGGGATTTCATGTAGATGTTAAAAAGCATAGGGGACAAGATCAGACCTCTGGGACCCCACAACATTAGTGTCACAATCACGAAGAAACACCCTAGCACCACCTTCTGGTACTGGTCAGCCAGGTGGGAAGGGAACCAGCAGAATGTAGGACCACCAATACCCATTTCAGATAAAAGGAGGAGGAGGAGAATTGGTTTTTATACCCTGCTTTTTCTCTACCTTTAAGGAGTCTCAAAACAGCTTACAATTGCCTTCCCTTCCTCTTCCCGCGACAGACACCTTGTGAGGTAGGTGAGGCTGAGAGAGTTCTGTGACTGGCCCAATGTCACCCAGCAGACTTCAAACCAGATTAGTGTCAGCCGCTCTTAACCACTACCCCACACTGGCTCTCCAACTGGACCAGAAAGATACCATGAATCAAAAGTGACAGGTGGCACTATACCAGTAGAATCAACCGAATCTCCCTCCCCATGTCTTTCTTCTTAATCAGTCAGGGGGACATAGGAAGTATGGGTCTTAAAACCTGATTGACATGATTCATCTCCTCCATGAAAGCATGGAAATGAACAGCCACCACTCGTTCAAATGCTTTGATATTAAAAGAGAGAGAGAGATGTTTGCCATCAATCAACATTAGCTAGGTCTAAGGTGCACTTTTCATGCCAGCCTCCTTCAAGACAGTCAAAATGACAACCTCCTTAAATTAAGCATTAACCACTTGCTGGAGCCAGCTAGTCACACATACCTAGCAAACCGAACTAGGTCAAGAAGGCCAAGAATCGAGCATAGATGGGGTAGGCTGAACCTCCCTAAGCAAGTTGTCCACGTACTCAGGCTGCAATTGCTGAAAGTCATGACCATTTATGCTTCATCATTAGCAGGGCATTCCAGGCTGAATTGCCCTCCATATTTTTTTGAGGTTTTCATGGTGAACCGTCATTCAGGAAGTGACTGCGAAGCCGGTGCATATCTGCGTCACATTTCTTAAGAGCCCCCTTAACGCCACCTTTTGTGTTTGCTCCATCCCCACCTTGAAGAATCCCCTCAAGGAAGCATGCAAAATCACAGCTGCACGTTAAGCTATGCACACGGTGGTTGCTAATGGCTATGCAAACAGGAACGAAGGAGCAGGCAAGTGGGGGGGTGGAATGTCTCCTTCTGCATCGGGACCGTGAATAGGCATTTTAAAGGTTGTATTTTTAAAAAAGAGCTTTGAGCAAGCATCAAAATTGACTCTGCATAAATGGCCCTGGATGCAATTCTGACTGAACCATGCTCTGATAACATTCTGTAATAACCCACAATGTGCCTTCAAGTATTCTGTCAGATCTTCCTGGGGACTGCTGAGAGCCATTATGGGCCCCCGGACCTGCCCCCTCCCCATGACCCAGATCCAAATCATGGGTATAATTTTGTAGTTTTACATTTGTGCATGCTTACATATATATACCAATATAAAAACACTTCTTACATCTGTAAGTGGCTGTAGTTCACAACCCTTGAAGTAGTAACTCAGTGGGTGTTAACTGGAAGATAGGATTGTGCTGTGAGTCCGTATATGAGTAATGTCTAAGTAATTATGTTTTGCAGTTGTATAACATTTCCTGTCTTCAGAGTGCCTCACATACCTTCACAATGCAGGGACATATAGTTCCAGAATGGTAGCTGTGAATCTGTTGAAGCAAAACACACACAGGAGCGTTGTAGCATCTTAAAGGTACAGTTGCGAACTTCCAGATGCAGCCTGGAGAGCTCGCAGAATTACAGCTGTTCTCCAGACTACTGAGATTGGTTCCCCTGGATAAAATGGCTGCTTTGGAGGGTGGGCTCCATGGCATTAATACTGTGCTGAAGTCCCTCCCCTCACCCCACCCTTTCCAGGCTCCACTCTGGTTGGTATTTCCCAAACAGGAGTCAGCAACCCAATAGCACATTGTTCTTGCAATAGTTTAAGCTAGAATAAAGACTCCCATTTATCCATGGTGCTCTGGCTACCATGAACATCTATATGAACATTCATGCTTTCCTTTGTCTCTTCCTGTGCTCCCTGTGTTGTATTCCCCATCCTGTATTCTAGATTGTATGTTTCTTTGGAGGAAGGGATGCCTTTCTTTGTCTCTTTCTCTCTGCTTGCATAACTCTATAAAGCACCATGTACATGGATAAATAATGAATATTAGTAATATATAGAGACTAGTATAGTGTTCTGAGTCATCTGGAAGAACCCCAACATTCTGACAACCCATTGAGTTAGTTAATAAGGGCTTAATATGCATCTTCTGTCCATCTATCTAAGGCAGGGGTCGGCAAACTCATTAGTCAAAAGAGCCAAATATCAACAGTACAACGATTGAGATTTCTTTTGAGAGCCAAATTTCTTAAACTTAAACTATATAGGTAGGTACACTGTTTATTAACTTAATAAACTTTAATTGAAGTTTTAAGTCTTAATTAAACTATAGGTACACTGAATAAAACTTGATATCATACTTAATAGTGATCTTATTTATTGATAAAAATTAAATTGTAAGTCCCTGCCATTTCCCCCTCCCCGTCCGGAGTCCTCGTCTGGAGGCCTGGTCTACCGCCATAAAAGCCTATTGGTAGACCTGGCCTCCGGCTGAATCCCATTGGGAGGCCAGGTCTACCCATTGGCTTTCTTGGCAGTAGACCTGGCCTCCGGAGGCCCATAGAAGCCAGTGGGTAGACATGGCCTCCCAATGGGACTCAGCCAAAGGCCAGGTCTACCAAAGGAAGCCCATCCCGCCCAACAGCTGATAGGCGGGGGGGCCAGGAACCGTCGAGCCGCCCGCCCAGCAATCGCGCAGCTAGAGGGGAGGCTTTAGCCTCCCAACCATTGAGGGCAAGGGAAAGGGGGACCCGGCCATTCTCCATGGTGGGGGGAGAAGACAGTGCACCTGCTCGCCTGCTCTCTCTCTCAGGCGCGCCGGCTCCGCAGCCCGGCTGCCGGTGTGAGCGGGCGCAAGAGCAGGGGCTCCGAACCAAGTTCGGAGAGCCGCACTCAACGAGCCAAAGAGCCGCATGCGGCTCTGGAGCCGCAGTTTTGAGACCCCTGATCTAAGGTCATTTACACATGGGTACTTTAACTAATGTTTGCCCCCAGTCTTGGTTGTTCCTTGGAGCTATGCATGAGTTTTCCGTCCGTTAGAGATGACCTTGCTGCCAGCCCTCGCAATGTCCGGTTCTTCCCATTCCTCTGTTAACCTGACTGTTCCATCTTCCCTGAGCAAAGCCTGGGTGAAATCCCCATGCATAAGGCAAAGTGCAGGGCACCAAGCTTGGTTTCTCTCATAGCCAATTACAAAGCAGCATGTCCAGAGTCGGGGACTGAAATATTTCCGGGCAGCTTTCTGAGCAGAAGAATTTTTTTAAAAAACTGAGGCTTGGATTTCTCCCCCGCCCCTTTCAGATTGCTCCGTTTTTTATGTTGTTGTTCTTAAAATGCTTTTTTATGTGGCAATTGGGTTTGTGGGGGGGATTTTGTCTCACAGTAAGCACTACAAGTAAGCCAATTACAAAGCAGCATTTAAAGGGGCGGGGACTTGCTTTGAGCTTGGAGGCTGCTGGTACAGAGATTCCCAGCTGGAAAGTGTGGGTCCAGCGAGTAACAAACCTCAAGTAAAACTCCCATTCATAAATGACCTAAGTTCTCTGCAGCACTTCTTATAGGCGTTTGCAGCCTCTGTTTGGCTTGGTCTCACAACTCTGTGTGAATTGGATCACAATGAACCCCATTTCACAGATGGGAAGGCAAGCAGAGCAGCTTGTCCTGTGACAATATCAGGATAGACCCAAGTTTCCTTGATCCAAGTAGTAAATTCACAAGTTTAAATTTCCCATCAGTAAAACAAGTAGGATTCAGTAGGGCTGGACGGGGCACATGCCGAAGTCTCTCAAGCAGCCCTACAGCACCTCTTATCCAGACCCCAAACATGTCCAGTGGGGGTGAGCTGAACATTGACCTGGAGCGCACATCACATTCCTACATGTGCGTGTACGCAGGCACATACTTTCTCTCTGCGCTGTCTCTTCATGCTCACCCCCAACGGGGCTAGCCGTCCTTCCTGGTTTCAGCAACCGTCTAACTCCCTGCCTGCAGCTCAGGCCATTTTTAATGCAGCGACAGTTTGAGGGACAAGATAAAAACCTGGCTCTTTTCTGAAATTGAATCGACTTGGCCTGCAACCCCCCCTCCCTCCCCCATTTTCTTCCTTCCTTCCTGAAGGGGCCTGGACTGCAAATGGCTTTCAATGACACAATGATTGTGGGAGGGAAGGAAGAGGAAAAGACAGCAAAATTTGTTTCCCATGCGCCAGAGGATGGCAAGTTAATTGGCAGGTGTCAGGGGGAGAGGGACATTTCACTGGGTAGAGTCACATCAGCTGTGCATATACAAGGGATGGGGGTTGGCGGAGGGAGTTTTGCACGGTCCGGAGGCAGTGAAATAGCCACTCAAAGCGCAGCAAATGGAGCTCCCTGCCTGTCTCCTTCTCCGGCTTGTTGTGCTTTAGGCTGTCTGAATTGCATAGGCATCTGGAAGGAGAGCGGTTGGAACTTGGAGCCAGGATTTCTACATTTCATAGCGGCATTGGGCAGGAATGAGACTGGGAGGGGCGATCGAACTTCTCCTAACTCAGCTTTGTGCCTGTGAAAACTGAAACATATTGACTCCTCCTAAGAGGTATTTTTCACAACATTCCTTCTTATGGGTGCTGCAGGATTTAGGAACTTTAGAAGAAGAAGAAGAAGAAGAAGAGTTGGTTTTCATATGCCGACTTTCTCTACCACTTAAGGGAGAATCAAACCTGCTTACAATCACCTTCCCTTCCCCTTCCCACAACAGACACCCTGTGAGGTAGGTAGGGCTGAGAGAGTGTGACTAGCCCAAGGTCACCCAGCTGGCTTCGTGTGGAGGAGTGGGGAAACCAGGCCGGTTCACCAGATTAGAGTCCACCGCTCCAAACCCCCACTCTTAACCACTACACCAAAGTGGATTTTGTTTTTAAAAATTGTTTTTAATGGCAAGATTTTAAATTTACATGAAATGACTAGTAACTGCAAGTTGTGAGCATGATGTACATAGATGCACCGCACAACCCCATCTGTCACGTGGATGGGTCTACTCTGTTGTTTCTATCTTCTGTACAGTGCCTAGCACGCTGTTAGCAAATAATCTTACAGAATCAGAGGTGTGTGGGAAATTAGGGGGGCCGTTCATGCTCATAGGAGGTCTGTGGTTCTCACAGGACCCTTCGCCCTCTCCCCTCTCATCTCCAGGGAAAGAGGAGTTTGTGGCCACGTTCAAGGGTAACGAATTCTTCTGCTACGACCTGTCGCACAACCCCATCCAGAGCAGCACCGACGAGATCACCCTGTCCTTCCGCACCCTGCAACGCAACGGCCTGATGCTCCACACCGGAAAGTCGGCGGACTATGTCAACCTGTCGCTCAAGAGCGGCGCCGTCTGGCTGGTCATCAACTTGGGCTCGGGGGCCTTCGAGGCGCTGGTGGAGCCCGTCAACGGCAAGTTCAACGACAACAGTTGGCATGACATCCGTGTGACCAGAAACCTGCGCCAGGTGAGTGGGCCGCCTCCTGCGGAGCTTCTTGCTGAGGGCAGTGGTGGAGGTGATAGGAGGAGGCAAAAGGCCTGGACTTTGGGGATGGGGCCCTTTCTGGGGGCAAGAATGGTGAACTGGGTTGTTGGGGTTGCTGACTATGCATTTCTCCTGCTCTCCAGACACCACCCAGAGTATAGCTCTGCCCTACCACCCAAAAACATAATTCTTCCTTCTCCCTCCCCACAAAACATTGAGTTATCCCTACGTCAGGGAAAGCAATGAGAATCTCAGGGAGGGGGTTTAGAACTCAGCTGGACAGCCAGCTTGGAGCTTGGTTACAGGGTTAAATTAGAGCCAGAATTTTTCCTGTCCCAGGTTGGTTCCAGAAGATATGGGCGCTGCAGGGGAGAGGCTGTTGGGACTTCGGTCTGACGCTTCGTTTCTTAAAGGGAAGCTGTGGGGACTCGAGCTTGAGTCGTTAGGCCCCTTCAATGTGTGAAGACAGGTGCTGGTTCCTCAAAGACACGCTGCGTATGCTCAAAGGCAGCCCGAGCCAAGAACTGACCTGAAAGCACATGGGAGGCTTAGCTGAGCCTCTGCTCCGGCCCTCTTAAGGCCCTCCTTCCCATGTCAGGCCGAGCCAGTAAGAGTCTGGACTCCATGCCCCCTCTCCCGGCTTTCGTTCTACTGCCCAATCCGGTGCTGTCTGCACCATAATATAATATAATAATTTGTTAATATGGTCACTGACTAGCAGAAAAAACAGCCACACAACAGATAATAAGAAAACCACAACAGCTACTACTGCTACTACAAATAATGTAAGCCTAAAAATTACATATTACATGTATGAATAAAATTTATATAATCATCGCATAACTTGATGTGACCCCCTTAATATTTTGAGTAATAAAATATTTCTGTTACTTTTATCCTGTCAGGGTGCGACGTATTTTAATAGCTGCAGCGCAGAATTTAGCAGTCAAGAGTGTAAGCTGTGATTTTGCATCAGTTAGGAGCTTCTTAACCAGAAACTCATCTGGTTGGTCAGGGAAAGTGTTAAGCAAAGGGGAAAGAACCCTTGTACGGACTTCTTGGTAGAATGGAAAGCAGATCAAGACATGTTCTGGAGTTTCTATATCCCCTGACCCACAAGGGCAAAGTGTCTGCACCAGTATCTCTCTTCTTCCTCCGTCTTCTGCTGCACTGCACAGTTGTTCTCTTAACTGTGGCCCCTCCTCTCTGGACTGCCCTGCCTTGCAGCAAGCGTCTGTTTGTGCTGGGGAGAGAGGGACGTACCCACACGCTCCTCCCGCTGCCGCAGCCTCTACGTTTACCCAGTTTGGCAGCTTCCAGCTAAGCATCTTTTTATATCCAGGGCCGTGCGATGCCATGGTAGTGTGGTTGGTGCCAAGGTGACACAGAAAAGGCCCTCTCCCTCCCAGCCATTGCCATTTGCCTCCATCATGAGCGGCTTCTGGCAGGTCCAACCACACGTACACACACACACACACCGTGCCTTTCTGCTTTTAACCATAGAACATAGACACACAGAGCTGGAAGGGACCTCAAGGGTCATCTAGTCCAGCCTCCTGCACAACACAGGAAATTCACAACTACCTTCCCGCAGTGACCCCTGCTCTATGCCCAGATGGAGGCAAAAAACCTCCAGGATCCCTGTGCCAATCTGGCTTGGACGAAAATTCCCACCTGTCCCTAAAGCGGCAATCAGCATTACCCTGGGCATGTAAGAAGGAGCCACGAAAGCCAAGCACTGACGCAACCCTTCCTGCCCTCCCTCTCATGATCTGCCTAAGTTCACAAAATCAGCACCGCTGTCAGATGGCCATCTAGCCTCTGCTTAAAAACCTCCAAAGAAGGAGAGCCCACCACCTCCCGAGGAAGCCTGTTCCACTGAGGAACCGCTCTGTCAGGAAGTTCTTCCTAATGTTTAGCCTTCATTAAGAGCCAGCGTGGTTTAGTGGTTAAGAGCAGTGGTTTGGAGCAGTGGACTCTGATCTGGAGAACCGGGTTTGATTCCCCACTCCTCCACATGAGCGGTGGAGGCTAATCTGGTGAACTGGATTTGTTTCCCCACTCCTACACACAAAGCCAGCTGGGTGGCCTTGGGCTAGTCACAGCTCTCTTAGAGCTCTCTCAGCCCCACCTACCTCACAGGGTGTCTGTTGTGGGGAGGGGAAGGGAAGGTGATTGTAAGCCGGTTTGAGTCTTCCTTAAGTGGTAGAGAAAGTCGGTATATAAAAACAACCAACTCTTCTTCTTCTTAAGTCACAGCAGCAAGTTTTTGTTTTTGCATGGTCCCAACTCCTGGTATGTTCCAGATGCCATTTTATCTTACAAAGCTGCAAAGTGTTTGGGCCTTTGCATATCCAACAAAGCTTTTTGCAAGTGGTACCAAGGCAATATTTTAGTCCATGGCACACCCCCGTATTATTTATTTGCTTAGTATATGTTTATCCTGCCCTGCCTCCAAGGTGCTCAGAGCACGCTTGCAGGATTTCCTCTCTCTTCCATTTTATCCTCACAACAACCCTGTGAGGTAGGTTACACTGGGAGAGAGTGACTGGCCCAAGGGCAGTCATGGCTTCATGCCAAAGTGGGGATTTGAAGCTGGGTCTCCCAGGCCCTAGTCTGGCATTCTGACCACCACAGCACACTCACTCTATGCGGGGACGTTGCCACCACTGCTTAGGAAAGGAAGGAGAGCCATTTTGATATCAGATGTGTTTGGTCTTCCATTTGCTTTATGAGCAGTGGAAATACATCTGATTTAAACATCTTCCGTGCAAATGGTTTGGGAGGCTTCTGCTTCCTGGGTTATTTCCTGAGGTCCCAAGGGTTTGTCAACATTACACTGAATACTCCCTTGGCATTTTATTAAAATAGCGCCTGAAGTTCCTGTCCTAAACAGGTTTACTAGGATTCCAACAGGAAGTACACTTCTGGCCTGACCATAGGCATGTTTGCTCTGAAATAAGGTCACGCTGCATTCAGTGAAGCTTGAGTAAACGTGCATAGGACCGTAATTTTAAATTACACTAAGCAGACATTTAACAAGACAATTGTGTCTACAGATATTTCAAAAAGTCGTAATTACTGTTAGATAATTGGCAATAAATGGCTGGAGCTGCTTTGCTGGCCAGTAAATAGATGCCTCCCAATTAATAAAATATCAGCTGTTTTAAGCACTGCAACCATTCTACCTGTCATGGCTTCCCTTCTAGGAATGTTGGGAGTTGTAGTTCTTTTGAAGAGGCAAGAGAATGAGTACTATTCTCATGCAACTACACTTCCCTGGGTTCCTTGGAAGGGAGATTTGACAGACAAACCAATGTAAAATTGGTTTAGGTTGCACGTACCTTCTGTGAGAATGAAACTGCTGTCTGTGACTTAGCAACATTTTCGATGCTCCCAGATATGCTTGTCAGTGCTGTGTCAAGAAGCATTCCAGGAAATTCCTCCACATTTATGTTTGGGTTTGATTCCTGAGGCAGAATATTAGGGTTGCCAGGTTCCTCTTTGCCAACGGCAGGAGGTTTTGGGGGTGGAGCCTGAGGAGGGTGGGGTTTGGGGAGGGGAGGGACTTCAATGCCATAGAGTCCAATTGCCAAAGCAACCATTTTCTCCAGGTGAACTGATCTCTATCGGCTGGAGATCCGTTGTAATAGCAGGAGATCTCCTGCCACTGCCTGGAAGTTGGCAACCCTACAGAATATGGGCTTTTCTGTTGCATAGGTTTCATAGGGGGGGAGGTGAAGGAGGAAAGTGTTTACTGAAGGTGGCTTCTTGAAGAGCAGCAAAGAAAAGCTGTGGGGGGTTTCTGTTAAGTCGAGTTGCCAACCTGCAGGTAATAGCTGGAGATCTCCTGCTGTTACAACTGATCTCCAGCCGATAGAGATCAGTTCACCTGGAGAAAATGGCCGCTTTGCCTATTGGACTCTATGGCATTGAAGTCCTCTCCCCAAACCACGCCCTCCTCAGCCTCCGCCCCCAAAACCTCCTGCCGGTGGCAATGAGGGACCTGGCAACCCTATGCGGGGCTGTATCCTGAACCCCATTAATAGAGGGAGTTGTTTATCCCATCCCCCTTTCTCTGCATGGTGTCTGGACTACAGGGGACCCCACAGCCCTCTTGTTAACTTCACAGAATATGGCTTGCTGTGTAGGCCTCAGCACTTCTGAGGACCACAAACACAAAAGTAATGTTGTGAATATAGAGGGTGATGTCGGGGTGGAAGATTGAGAGGGTGTGGGGGAGGGTGTAGGGAAGAAGGGGGTCTTTGTTCTGTGAATCCTAAGGGCAGTGCTAAGTCTTGTTCTGTGAATTTTATGAGGTCTCCACAGACCTCTCCCAGCAGGATTGAATGGGGTGGGAACGAGTGAGACAGGTTCGCAGTTAAAAGTGAAATGGTGCCCATTTGGAAAGATCTCAGTAGGGAGGTTGATGGCGAGGGACACAGGGTGTGTGTGTGTTTAAGCGCAGTGCTTAATTTCTGAAATAAGCAGCACAAAGTTTGTGTGAACACCCAAGCCCTGCCCTCTAATTGCAGTGGTTTTGTGGCTGCTTGTGATGAAAGGCACTCTGCACAATGTTCAGAGACACTCTTGTTTCTTCACACGTTCCAGAGGTATGGGGGCAGGTCAAATGGACCATTAGAAGGATGCAGGTCAAGGGTGCAAGAACAGCACAGACGTTCTTCAAGAGGCAGCTGGTTGAATCATAGGGAATACAATGGCATTTTATGTAGGGACATTTTCCCGCTGTCACACCCCCGACTGTCTCAGGGTTTGCTTCTAATTATGCATGCCTTTTCCGCCGGTCAGTGGTCGCCTCGCTCTCGTTTTGCCCGCATTTTCCAGATTCTGGCTAAAATAGCATCTGGAAAACCCCGGCAAAATGTGAGGGGAGAGCGAGGCGACCTCTGACCGGTGGAAAAGGCATGCATAATTAAAAGGAAGCCCCGAAGCAGTCGGGGAAACATCCCTGCATAAATGGCCGAAGAGTGCTTCTGAGCATGTGCAGGGTTTTTTCCCCTCACCCTTGAGTTCACATATGAATGTGTGTGTGTATAAGTTTTCTAGATGGCCAAAAGTGGTGGTTCCCATGGAGACAGCGGATGGAGACCCTGTGGGGTGCTAAGCTAGTACTCTAGGGCCAAGGAGGGTGAACAGCTTGCCCCACACTGCTGTTG
Source organism: Euleptes europaea (assembly GCF_029931775.1). Lineage (NCBI taxonomy): Eukaryota > Metazoa > Chordata > Lepidosauria > Squamata > Sphaerodactylidae > Euleptes > Euleptes europaea. The sequence goes on from NC_079318.1 coordinate 81,448,804, forward strand.
GGGTTCACAGAACTGGGCTCCCCAGTGCCTGCTCTCTGCTAACCCCTTACTCTTTTCTTCTCCTCTTTGTGCCAAGAACTGCAAGTGCTCGACAGGGCTTTTATCCCTCTGGGACGGACAGGGAAAACAGCCTCCCTGCCCCCAAATACCTCTGGCTGCTCCCTCTCTCCCCAGAGCCACTCGGATGTCACCCCTCACCTGCCAGCAGCAGCCTCCAACAAGCCCCACGGCCACGGTCCCACCCCCCAGACACACACCTCCGCTGGAAACACCCCAGCCGGGGCCCGCCCTCCTCTCCCCTCCTTCCTCTCTGAACTGGCTGCCTAGGAATTACTAATACTGCTAACATGGGCCTTGCTTTTTTTCCTCCATCCTCCCACCCCCTCACCCCCCACCCTCCCACCCCCCAAACCACCTTGTTAGAGATTGCGTTGGCAACTTTTGTCGTTGTGTGTTACTAACACGCTTCTCGAAAAAGACTCGACTTCTCAGCCGGAGAAACCAGAACTAACCTTTGTGCCATCCACGGAATGTTGGTTGTTTCTTTCTTCTTTTTATTTTCCAGTCTTTCATTTTGTTCTGTTCTTTCCTTACTAACCAAGGTCTAGAAAGTTCCATGGGTTGGGCGGGTGGGGGGGGGGCTGGTACTCTTGGGGAGGGGTGTGTGGTTCCGTCTCTCTCTTTTTTTTTTAAATTTTGCTGGTCACAACAATTGGGGAAATTTATTTCTCCTTTTTTATCTCCCTTGAATTTCATGGTTGGTCGTTTTTTTTTTTTCCTTTTTATTCCCCCCTCCCTCTTGTTTTTGTTTTATTTTTCATTTTTTTTACGCATACAGCACGCAGGAATTGGACACGCTATGGTAAACAAACTGCATTACCTGGTAGATATCAGTCTAATTGTCTACTCATTTGGTTTGCCGTGGGTTTTACCTCTTCCCCTCCCTTCCTTATTTTATTTTTAATTAGCTAATTGGATTTTAAAAAATTATTATTTTTAAATCTCTTATTTTAAAAGCACACCCTCTCTCTCTCTCTCTCTCTCTCTCTCTTTCTCTGTCTCTCTCCCTCATGCACACACCCACACACAACCATGCATACGAATATATAAATAGACTTTATTTAACAAAGTAAAAAAATAGCTTCCCAAGTTTGATTCTTATTCAGGGTAGATTGATAAGAATTTAATATACAACTGAAAACCACTGGCATTTATTTATTTATTTATTCCAACACACACACACACACACACACACACACACACACACACACATGCCTTTCTCCCCAATGGGGACCCAAAGCAGCGTACATGCTCCTCTCTTCCATTTTATCTTCCCAACAACCCTGTGAGGTAGGTTAGGCTGAGAGTGTGTGACTAGCTCAAGGTCACCCAGTGAGATCTTCCGTGGCAAAGTGGGGATTTGAACCTGGGTCTCCCACACCCTAGCCTGACATTTTTACCACTGTACCACACAGCTGGAAATTCTGTATTCCAAACCAAACAGCGTATGTAATTTATAGTGCAGTCCTAAGCAGAGTAACTCACTTCTAAGCCCATTGACTTCGCTGGGTATAACTCTGTGTAGTATCGCACTGTAAAGAGTGAGTGGCCAATTCCAAGCTGTGTGTTGCTCCCAATCACAAGCCAATGCATCAGGAAAGCCATCCTTGATGTATCCTCCATTCTGATGGCAGAAACAATGTCAACGTATGAGGGGCAATCTCAGAAGTATATCACAATAATGGATGGTACAATCCACTATTGACAGCAACAACCCCTATGCTTTGATGGCCCCTTGGTAGAAATTCAGTGCCACCAAGACAGCTCTTGTGAAACCGAAAGATACACCAATCTTGTCAAGATTGCTATCTGGCAAAAGCATCAGGGGACCAAAACAAGGTTGACCTTAAAGCCAGCGCAGATGACAGCTGACCCAAGAACCCAATGACGGGTGATTGGTATAAATAAAACCGCAGCCTAACAGAAATCACCGAGAGTCCATTCTCCCAGATTTGCTTATGTAACTGGCTGCCGTCTGACTTCTCTCACCCTTTTCCCCAAACTCGCAGACATACACAAAAATTTGTTTTTATTTAAATTTTTGTTCTTTCTTTTCTCTTCTCTTTTGTAAAATCGGAACAAAAAAAAAACCAAAACATTTTTGAAGACTTGCTCTTATTTTATGGTTTCAATTTTTTCCTTCCCCTCCCCACTCCCACCCCCCAAAAAATCCATGGAAAACACCATCCCATGAAGCAACTTCTGTGCGCTATCACACCTGCGCTATGACCCTAGCTGCCCCCCAGGGAAGGACAGCACCTGGCAGCCAGCAGGCAACCCTTGGTGACCTCATCTAGGGGTTGGGGGGAGTGGGGCAGCTCGTCCAGAAGTGCAAAAAACACTTCTTTTCACTCCCTGAGAAACTGTGGTGTGACACTTTGTTGGGGGTCGGGGTCCTCTCCTCCCCCCAAACATCTTCTGCAGAGCTACTCCACTTACCAGAATGTGTGGGTCTTGGGTTGTAATTGCTGCACTCTGCTTTTGGAGGGAGGGCCTCTTTTCTGTCCTTTGGGAGGTTTAGGCTTGTCAAGGGTACAGTCCCCCCCCTCCCCGGAAAGACACACTGGCTGCCCTGTTCCCCTCCCCTGGGGTCCTGCTGCCAGCCCTCCATACCACGTGGCATGCTAGGATTGCTTTGGGCATGTGGCTTCTGTGTCCGGTTTTTATTTTCAGAGCATCTCTCTGGGGCTGAACTAACACTGTGTGTTGTACACTGTTGCGTTCCCCGCCCCCTTTCCTTCCCCTTCCTCTTCCTCTCTCCCTTCTCCCACACTCTTCCAGGCCTCCCGCCCCACTCTGCATGGCCCATTGACTTCACAACTTCGCCATTTCAAAAGGGAGCACCAGCGCAGGCAGGATGCCAAGGAGCGCTGATCAGGGTGGCGGGGAGAGACTGTTGCTGAAAGTTGCGTGAGTGTGCGCATGTGTGCCTGTTAGGGAGTATGAGCAAGCTGGTGTCTAAGCTGGCCTCTTCTCGCTTTTCTTTTTATCAAGCGTGCACAAATTTCCATGATGCGTTTCCTCCAGGATCAGTTTTTCCGCATGACTGGATACCTTTCTTGTTTGCATGGTGGAGAAGGAATCGTTATGGGCCCACCATGGGGCTGTCCTACCCCCCTGGTTCCTGGCTAGAGTTGCCAACCTCCATGTGCCTCCTGGAGATCATAGAATCATAGAGTTGGAAGGGACCACCAGGGTCATCTAGTCCAACACCCTACACAATGCAGGAATTTCACAACTTCCTCTCCCCCACACACCCAGTGACCCCTACTCCATGCCCAGAAGATGACCAAGATGCCCTCCCTTTCATCATCTGCCTAAGGTCATAGAATCAGCATTGCTGACAGTTGGCCTTCTAGCCTCTGCTCCAGGGAAGGACCACTTACCACCTCCTGAGGAAGTCTGTTCCACTGAGGAACCACTCTAACTGCTATTACATCTGCTAGATCTGCTATTACAATTGATCTCCAGATGACCAAGATCAGTTCCCCTGGAGAAAATTGGCTGCTTTGGAGGATGGACTCGATGGCGTTATGCCCTGCTGAGGTCCCTCCCCTCCCCAAACCCTGCCCTCCTCAGGCTCCACCCCCATGTGTTTCCCATCCCAGAGCTGGCAGCCCTGCTTATGGTGCATTAGGTTCTCCTACCCGATATCATAGTTATTGCTGTGGGTGATTTTCCCCTGGACTTCTGAATACTCAAATCAGAAGTGGGGGAAAAGATTTCACAGATTTGGGCATCTTCTCCTGAGTCTTGGCTGTATCTTTAGATCTTTCGATGGCAAAGGGTCTGTCTAAAGAGTAGGGTTCTGATCCAGCCTGGCAGTGTTTTTCTATGCCGCTGATATTTCAGACTTCTGTCTGAAGCTCTTGATAAGGCAGCATTAGATGTCTTGCACATGTGTTTGCGTGCACCCAAGTGCTACCACCATAAACTGGATCGAAACCTTTTGAACGGCTTCAGTTTGTGGCCTGTGAAAGGAGCAACGGATCGGTCAGCCGATCAGTCACAGCGGACTTGCGGAAGTAACAGTTCCAAGGAACCTTTAGTGGGAGCCTTGCCAATTAAAACCGTAGGAATCTGGTTTGTATATTTGCAGTGTAGATTAACAGTACAATCCCCCCAAAAGGGGTAACATTCTTCCAAGTTCATTGAAGTCAATGAGCTTCGAAGAGTGTAGCTCTGCTTAGGGCTTCACGGTTTGTGTGTGTGGAGACCCACGTGGGCCTCTTCTCTGAGCTGAGCAGAGGGCATGACCCTGTGTGTGTGTGTGTTTGGGCTGGAAACATGTGTAAGAGCGCTCAGTGGATAATGTGTGTAGTTCTGAGCAGTCCTCAGAATGAGCATTCAGGCATGCACATTGAAAAATTAGATGTGTGCTATATATACCCTTCATCCATACAAAAAATTGCATAGAAAAGGAATGAAGTGCTTGTTGGAGATAAAGTGTCTATGCCTGTGTGTGTAGTTGGCTGTTCGGGAAACACTGAAGATAGGAACTGACCTTATCATGAATCAGGCCCTTTCCATCGAGACCCTTACAGGCCTTTTATGCAGGGACATTTCCTCGCAGTCACCCCCGCCAACTGCTTCGGGGCTTCCTTTTGATTATGCATGCCTTTTCCACCCGCCACCAGTCGCCTCGTTTTGCCCGGATTTTCCAGATTCTGGCGAAAACAGCATCTGGAAAACATGGGTCAAAAATGTTTTGAGGGGTGGGCGAGCGAGGCGACCTCTGACGAGCGGATAAGGCATGCATAATCCAAAGGAAGCCCTGAAGTGTTCGGCGGGGGTGACTGCTGGGGAACGTCCCTGCATAAAAGGCCACAGTCTGGGCTGAATGGCAGCCGCTTTCCAAGGACTCAGGCAGAAGAGTGTCTTCCAAGCACCTCTTATGTCCTTTCCAGTGCAGGAGCTGGAGATTAACCATGGGATATGCAAAGCATGTGGTCAGCCTCAGTCCCTCCCCAGTTTTCTTTTCAGGCTAGGGGAGCTGTAGACTCCTTGATAATATTACTGTTGTTATTCCTCAGTATCTATTGGAAATAATTCAGGGAAACGTTAAGTCTGGCATGGATTAGACTCCTGCTGTGGAGTCCCAGCCAACAGCAGCCCAGTCTTTGCTTCCTTTTCTCTTGTTTACCATGATGGGGAGGCAACGGGGGTGGGGGCACGCCGCCAATTCCATGGCAAGGTCTTTGGTAGGCCTTTGATGCTGCCGAGAGCATACGCACCAGCATCCAGAAGTGCTTGGAACCATGGGGAATGTAGCTTGAGTGGTTCTTGATAACCCCCTGGATTGCTGGGAACCACGCAAACTATATTTCCCCTGTGACCCTAGATGCTGTCCTGCCTGCTCACATGGCAGCATCTAAGATCTAAACCCTTACTCATAGACGGAGCTCTGGAGCAGCAAGTTTCATGGCTGACCAAGGGATACTTGATCACCCTGGTGAACCAGAGTGATTGACAGAGGGGCCTTCCACGGGGGATATTCCTAATGATCTTGGTGCATAATGGAGAGTGGTATCTAGATACCAACGAGTATCTTACTCGGGATGAGGGGTTTTGGATCTCCCCTTTGTGGCTGGACATTCATCCTTTCTGGCCAGAGGATTTTGCTTGTGTACTTCAGTGCACAGTCCTTTCCAGAGCTACCTCTGTGAAACTGAGTGGACATGACAGAGAGCTAGCTCTGTGTGCGTGCGTGTGTGTGCATTTCTTTTGTGTAGGTTAATGTGTTATGGAACTGTGTGTGTGTTTGCTTATATGTCAACCTGCTGGGTCGCTGCTTTGCATGTGTTGGTTTTCAGATTTATGCCGTATCTGTTACACATCTATCTCCCCCACCCTGGCCCAGTTCCCATTTTAAGCCCCCTCTGTTATCTATATATATATAGAGAGAGAGCCCCATGTCGCAGAGTGGTAAGCTGCAGTACTGCAGTCAAAAGCTCTGCTCACGATCTCAGTTTGATCCCAACGGAAGTCAGTTTTAGGTAGCCTGCTCAAGGTCAACTCAGCCTTCCATCCTTCCGAGGTCGGTAAAATGAGTACCCAGCTTGCTGGGGGTAAAGGGAAGACAACTGGGGAAGGCACTGGCAAACCACCCCCATAAACAAAGACTGCCTAGGAAACGTCGGGATGTGACGTCACCCCATGGGTCAGGAATGACCCCGTGCTTGCACAGGGGACCTTTACCTTTCTTTTTTTTTTTAACCTGTTATATATGGGAAACAGCTCCATCTAAGAATCTGGCTGACTGCAAATTGGAAGCCTTCCCCCTCTCCCCTCCCCTCTTTTCCAGGAGTGTCAGAGGGTAACTCTTAGCTAATTCTCCCTTCATACACACATATATCCCAATACCGCTTACCTCTCCTCCTGCAATATGTGTTTGCGCAGAGCCCAGAATGTGACAGCAGGTGGGCTGCAGGAGTGTGAATGACAGAAGGCTGCAGGGCCAGGTGTGCATCTGTGCGTGTGAGCCAGGGAAGGTGGCCCACTGAGCTGATGGATAGACAAGCTGTGCACATGAATCTGCGCAGAGACCCCATTTGGGAATAGGATTTTTTTTCCACATTCGTTGTTGACTCTATCAGCGCAAACCATAAAGAAGGGACTATGTAAAAACTGGCACGTTATGTGCAGTAGGAATCTTCTAATGAGGCGCATGAACGCACAGTTGCTCGCCGAGAACTCCCTTCCGTTAGGTGCTCATCTTTAAATGAAACGTGCGTGTGGAGAAGTCCCCTTGGGCTCCCAACATGTGGTTAGGCTTAGAGTAGGAGGGTGCGCGCGCATGAGTTCAGCTGGGCGACTTCCCTGTGTGACGCTGCAGTGTGAAAATGCGTGAGCCTCCGATAGACGTGGGTCCTCTCCCTGAGTGGTTATGCAGCGCCTTATCCAGCCAGGCTGTGTGTGTGCGGCCTGTCTCTTTGAGTGCACCATGGATGCATGGCACCTGTATGCGCATGTGTGGGTGTATGCTTGCCTGTTTGTGTGCATACAACAAATGGAGTGAATGTCCTCTCTTTTGAATGCTTGAACTTGGACTACAGATGGATGTAAAACGTGGGCTTGGCTTCAGTGTGAGTGAGGGGTTGGGCACCCCCTTCTGTTCACCATAGATGTGCTCCAGATGTCTATTTTGGGTGCTTCCAGGTGGTCCCCTTAGAAGTGGCCAAGTGGTCATCTTTCTGCTGCCTCTCTCGCTCTGATTCTTCCACTTGGGCTTCCTCCATTTTCTCTCTCTCTTCTCTCGCATGCCTTTGCTTGCCTCGCCTCTCTATCTCTGTCCCCCCACACCATCTCTCAGCGCCTCCCCGCCCCATCTAACACGCATGGAGGTCGCTTTGGGGCCTACGTTCCTCGCTTTGCACGGCTGCTCTGTCTCCATCTGAGTCTCTTTCTCAGCTGATCTCTCTCTTTCGCTCTCTCTTTCTTCTTTCTAATGATTAATTAATTAATTAATTGAGAGTCATGATTAATGCTAGCCGATAATTAACTCCTGTTGTACTAATAGTGTACTAATTAAAGACTGTGTTGATTGTTCCTACTAACTGCCATTTTTGTGTCTGAACTTTTAAGTTTGTCCAAGGAGATTGCCCTTCCTCTCCAAATTCTTTTGCTCAAACCTTCCCCTCTCCTCCCCCTTCTCTGCCCCTTCCAGTTCCCGTAGTCCTTTGTGAATTTTCCCCCAGGGGCCACTCGGTTTAAAACTCTGTCCTGCTGGTGATTGGGGGGGGGGGGGAAGAACTGGTGTGCAAAATTCCCAACTCCTAACTAATTTTCTAGAGCCGGTGGGGAGAATGCTTTTGACCAACACTTGGCAAATCATCATTTTTTCTCCCTATGTTTTCCTATCTGAAGGTAGCGCGATGCGAAGTGTCTTTGCTAGGCCATGGTGGGAGGGGAGGGGAACGGGGTGTGTGTGAGTTAGAGCAGATGCCTAGTAGGCAGGACACCTGCCCAGCCTTGGGTGGGGGGCAGTCCTGGATTCGCGATAAGGAGGGAGCACGCAGCAAAGGGTTGGCGTTCCTGTATTTAATGCTCCTTTAATGCCTGGAGCCTAGCAGTAGGGTCATGGGGGCTGGTGACGTGGAAGAAGCCCTCTCCCACATGCCCAGAAATGCTGCCTTCTCTGCTCAAGGGTGAAACATTTGTCCCTGTGGTTACTGAACCTATGAGGCAGGCTTAAGACAGATTCTGGGCAGATGCCTGTACAGGTGGAAGCCCTTCGTATGTCACCCACAGTCCCCCTCCCATAAATGTTCTGGTTTCGTGGCTCCAGGGTCTCAGTGGACATTATTTTCCCCAAGTCCTGCTTTTAAAACAGGGAAGCAGCCAGTATAGGAGTTTCATCTGTACAAACTCTTGGAAGTAGGTGTGTGTGTGTGTGTGAAAAATAACAATCTGTCTCCAGCTTTGTGCCTCTTTCCTCACACACCCCCTTAACTTCCAAGGCACCCAGGAGCTTCTGTGGCAGAGTTTCTTGAGGCACCTGCAATGGAAGCCTTTGCCAGGTTGGCACAGCCAACATCGGTCCCTGCGTGGTGTCACCTAGCTGTGCCCTGCTGCCAGTTCCTACTGCCCTCCCTGGCTGTCTCCTCAGACGTTGCCAGTGAACAGCAGCATGGAATCATAGAGTTGGAAGGGACCACCAGGGTCATCTAGCCCAACCAACTGCACAATGCAGGAAACTCACAACTACCCCCCACACACCCCAGTGACCCCCTACTCCATGCCCAGAAGATGGCCAAGATGCCCTCCATCTCATGATGTGCCTAAGGCCATAGAATCAGCATTGCTGACAGATGGCCATCTAGCCTCTGCTTAAAAACCTCCAGGGAAGGAGAGCTCACCACCTCCCCAGGAAGCCTGTTCCACTGAGGAACCACTCTAACTGTTAGAAAATTCTTCCTAATGCCTAGTAGTTCCGGTTCAGCTAAGCCAGGCATGGCTGGATTTGAACCCAGACCTGGCGTGAGTCAGTTGCTGAGATCAAGGCCTGAAGTGGAAGATGCAGAAGGTGGACTAGGGAATGCCAGAAAGTCCAGGCTTCCAGAGAATTCATACTGCCTGCAAATCACAGGGGGGGGGGCTTTTCTTTTTGCAAATCTCTGTCCCCTGCTGCTCCCAAACAGCTGCAGAAAGCTCTTTGGTAGGTTAAGTCCCATCCTCCGCCCTTATTCCTCTTCCCATGGCTCCTTATTCAAGCCATGTACTGCTTCTGGAGGTGCACCCACCATGTTTGCAAGGAGGCAGGAGACTGAGACCATCCTTGCTGAAAATGGCCAGTGAGGCTTGTCTTGGTCACATCAGAAGAATCAGTATCCGGTTCTCTTTGGCATCCCTGCATCTAAAGAGCGGCTTCGCGTGCTGCGTTTCTAATACAAAGATGGGGACGGGGGGGAATCTGCTTTGGTGGATAATAATTGCACAGCCGTGCATGCCTTTTTACTACTCGTGCGCACAACAGGGGCACGCTTCTTTCCTCGATGCACATACGCAAGAGTAAAGAGGAAGCGTGTGATGTTTTGGTTATCACGGCATCCAGGGGACTGTCCCCACCCCACCCCGCTGCATGCAGGTAGAAAACATGCAGTTTGTGAAGCAGACCTCTGCTTCCATGCTGTTTTAGAATGTAAGTAGGGAAGGTGGGGCTCATGGGAGTTGCTGCAGTTGCAACATCTGTCCTTCTGGAGAACAGCTGGCCCGGTTGCGGCCTTCCGCATTTCCAAGGGAGGTGCTGCGTGTGTTTCTCGCTCCTTCCTTGCAAAATTTGGGGACTGTGGATGGGGGGTGTTGCTGTCTGTTGGAAAGGGGCAGGGGAGAAGGCGATTCAGCCCCCACCCAGTTGCTCCTCCCCCCCCGTCCGCATTCTAACTTTGTTTGCATGTTGTCGTACTGACTAATTACTAATGAGATCCTTCTCCCCCACCCTCGCTCCCCTCCCTCTCCCTTTTCCTTTCCTCTGGTTGCCTCACTGGGGAGGCAAAACCGAGCGCATAGAAAAGGATTTCCAGAATTAGAATCCCCCCCCCACCCAGCAACAAAAATACAGCCCCTCCCGCCGCTGCCCCCCACACAAATCCCAGCCCCCAACCCAGACACACAGCATGCCAGGGTAGAGTGTTCTATCCTTCTCCAGGACTGAGCCCCTCTTTACCCACCCTCTCTACACAAGCCTTGATGGTTCAAGCCAAATTGTGGGTGATGAAAAGGGGGCACATGCAAAAACACACGGCTATCGTGCCACTTTATTAGCTGCGTGTCTCGCAACCAGCCACAGGCGAGCGGTGTTTGGGTCACACGTGCAAACCGTCCCCATTGAGATCAATACAGCCACAGACTCCCGAGGAGCCGGCATCTTCCTTGCTGGGGTTCTGCCCATCGGTTGGAGGTGCAGTTTGGGTGCCAGCCTGCCTGGGCCTGAAAGACCAGTGGAGAGGCCGGTGTCCCTCCCAGCTGCGCCGCTTCTGCCCGATGCAACTCTGTCCAGGTACTCAATTTCAATCATGTCTCTTCGTCACCTAGCCTGAATTTTTGGCAGGGGAAGGAATGTGCTGCTTGGCAGTGCCCCCTGCAGGATATGGTTGTCATTGTGGGAGAACCCCGGCTTGCTACTGCAGGAGGCTGGCTTCAGATCAGAAGGCGTGTGAGTCTGTAGTAGCGAAATCAAACAGGAGTTCGGTAGCGCTTCATAGACTAACAAAATTTATTCCAGCATCGGCTTTCGGGAGTTGGAGCTCACTTCCTCAAATGCATAGGTGGCTGGTGACCAAGACCATCACACTTTCGGTGCAGATGTGTCTTCTTTATGCCGAAAATGCAGTGTTTGGCATTGTAAACCATGTATTCAATGCAGACAGAAAGAGCAGGGCAACACGTATTTAGCCATTATTCTTATCCCCGCATTGCAGATGGGGAGACTGAGGGCTGAGAGAGCGTGGCTTGCCTAGAGCCACCTAGTGAGCTTGAGGTAGAGTTGAGTTTTGAACCAGCAGCCTCCCAGATAAGGTTGCCAACCTCCAGGTGGTGTCTGGAGATCTCCTGCTGTTACAACTGATCTCCAGGCAACAGAGATCAGTTCACTTGGAGAAAATGGCTGCTTTGGAAGGTGGACTTCCAGGTGGAAGGTGGGGAGGGGCTGTGGCTACAGCATCTGCTTGGCATGCAGAAGGTCCCAAGTTCAATCCCCAGCATCTCCAGTTAAAGGGACTAGGTGATGTCAAAAATCTCTGCCTGAGACCCCCGAGAGCTGCTGCCGGTCTGAATAGACAATACTGACTTTGATGGACCAAGGGTCTGATTCAGTATAAGCAGCTTCATGTGTTCATGTGACTCTATGGCATTATACCCCATTGAGGTCCCTCCCCTCCCCAAACCCCACCTTCCTCAGGCTCCACCCAAAATCTCCAGGTATTTCCCAACCCAGAGCTAGCAGTCCTACTCCCAGATGATCGTTCGCCTTTTAGATGTTATGCCACAGCTGCTTGCAGAGAGTCTGATACAGTAAGCGATTAAGAAAACTCTTCACGGAAAACTAACTTCAAGACAGGCACATTTTAAAACCCTGAGAGTTCCAGAGGTTGATGGTTCATTTCAGCCCCCTCCGGATTTAACACAACAGATTTTATATCACAAAAATTTAGACCACACACACAAATGCAATCAATTAGATTCATTTTGCGAAGTATTACTCTCCTTCTGCAAATGGGATCCTCCTTTTTGGTGGGGGTTTTCCCGAACTAAAAGTTCGTGGGATTCTATAACAAAACTTGGCAGGGCTGCTTGTCAAGAACTCGAGCGGAGCCAGCCAGTATTCCTTGCTGCTGTTGCCTGGAGTGAGGGCTCTATTGCTCCGTCCTCCAGCCAGGCTATTAGCCGGGCTATCGCTGTGCCGGGTTGAATGGGAGAGGGGAGGAGAGGAGTTAATGGGTTATAAGTTGAATAAAGTTGCAAGAGGCACAGAGCGCAGAGAGCCCTCCGCTGGAGTCAATGGCCCAGTAAATGGAGAGTGGGACAAACCCAAAACGCCGAACTTTCTCCTGGCCCTGGGGTTACATTTCTCCGGTGTTCGTGTGTTGGATCTGATCGTCTCAAATGTTTCCAATGTCTGTTGGTGTCAATGTCACCTGCAGTAATAGAAGAAAAAAGAGGGGAATGAAACCCAACCTAGAAAACAGAAGCTGGGTACCCAAGGTTGGGTGGGATCAATAAAATATATAGTTAATGAAAATATAATTTATTTAGAACGCTATGTCAAGATAAAAATTATTTTAAAAATGTTAAAACAACACAATGGCATTTCCTAAGGTTGATATCTATAACCACTTGCCAGACACGTTTCGGCCTGTTTGGCCATCCTCAGTGGTCAATTGAATATGCATGGCTATTAGTTAGCTATTAGTTATTCATGACTATTAGTTAGAATGGATACTAGTCATGCTGCATACCTATTCTCTCTAGTATCAGAGGAGCATGCCTATTATTTTGGGTGCGGTGGAACACGGGCAGGATGGTGCTGCTGCAGCCGTCTTGTTTGTGGCTTCCTGGAGGCACCTGCTTGGCCACTGTGTGTGAGCAGACTGCTGGACTTGATGGGCCTTGGTCTGATCCAGCAGGGCTTTCCTTATGTTCTTAGGTTCTAACCCATGGTCAATTGAAACATACACACATTTACAGATATATATATATCTGTGTGTACACACACACACACACACACACACACACAGATAATATATTCAGACCAGGCATTGTTGTATAATATATTACCAATTATACAAACATCTGGTAAGATTGTCTCAAGTTGTAATGCTGGCTGTATATGTCTCCCATATAAAATGTGTGCAATTATCAACCTGGTAAAACAGTATGTTGTATGTGAAACTTGGGACAATTGCCCCGGCCTTAAAAAAAGAAACAGCCCACTTCAAGAGTCTCCAAAAATACATTTTCATTGTGATTCCGCAATATGTAAACTGATTTACATTTAACCCATTAGTTACTTTGTCCAGATAGTGTGAATTAGCATGAAGTGCCTAAATGGTTCTTGTAAACAAATGGGCTCCCAGTTATGTGCTCTGGCTTGTGACCAATATTTTAGATGGTTTTTCTTACAGAATTGGGTGTTTGGGCACGTAGAATGAGAGAGGCTGCATTTAAAGAGAGTAGGGAAGCGGAGAGATGAGAACACAAAAGGAAACTGTAATTAAGAAAAGATTTATTTCCATCCTTGCAACCACCTTGTACATACCTTGAACAATTATGAGGCCTAGAAACTTTCATTTTTCTGGAGAGTAGCTGAATGTATCCAGAAGTCTGAGCTTTATTCTGCACACCAGATTCCTTGTGTCTTTCTGTATGCCTAGAATCATCTGAGACTAAATGGCTCTCTTGGAAGCCTCATATGTAGCACAAGCAGCGATGAAGCCAATGAGCTGTACTCTGAGAGACAGCTCAGCCTCCCCCGCCCCATGTCCTTTGGAAGCCCCTAGTATGTTTAAAGCTGCTTTAGGGAAGCTTTAGGGCATTTTGGTGACCTTTTGGCAGTAAATCCAAGCAACATCCCTCCTCTAGTTATTTCACATGGGGCACAATCTACCCACCAGAAGATCTCATCCATAAGCCCCGCTTGAAAGAAAGAGGAACTGCCCAAGAACACATCCTGCTGGATTGTGCCCTGGTGGGTAAAATCTGTTTGCCCACCTTTTAGTGCCAAAATCTTTCTCCATCTCCATGAACGGTGTCTGGGGGAAAGGTGCATTTAATCTCACTGTGTGCTGGCAGTCCAATCCCGATCAGAGCTATACCGTTCTAAGTTCATTGAAGTCAATGGCCTTCGAAGGGTGTAACTTTGCTTAGGACTGCACTAGAAGTGTCATAAGAACATAAGAAAGGCCCTACTGGATCAGACCAAGGCCCATCAAGTCCCTCAGTCTGTTCACACAGTGGCCAACCAGGTGCCTCTAGGAAGCCACAAACAAGATGACTGCAGCAGCACCATCCTGCCTGTGTTCCACTGCACCCAAAATAATAGGCATGCTCCTCTGACACTAGAGAGAATAGGTATGCAGCATGATTAGTATCCATTTTAACTAATAGCCATGAATACCCCTTTCCTCCATGAATATGTCCACTCCCCTCTTAAAGCCTTCCAAGTTGGCAGCCATCACCACATCCCGGGGCAGGGAGTTCCACAATTTAACTAATTGCTTCCTTCACCTTACCCGTTAATCATGGTGGTGACCTCTTGTCCCTAAGTGTAGGCATGACCTTGTCTTCCATAGAAGTAAAAACTGGCCACTGATGGCCAATGCAGACAATAAATTGCCTTGGAATTGATGGGCCCTGCACTAGTAGGGAGTAACGTACTACTGATAACACTCAGAACCCATTCCTGAGGGGTGGGGAACCACAGCAGCTGAGATGGCACAGTTGAGAAGCCTCCTCAGAGGAAGCTTTTTTTCCAAAATAAAAACAGGAAAAAAGGCTTTTTCCCCACATAGGGAAAAGAAGGCCTGCACCACTTAAAAAGGTGGCATCCTGGGAGGCATACCCAGGGTGAAAGGGGTTTGGAAGCTGCCTAAAGGCAGCTCTGTCCCCCAGAATGGCCCGTGGCACTGGCGTGGGGATTTACGCCAGGGGAACGGCGGCGGAAATGCCCACCAGTACCTAAGACCCACACTGCGCCATGGTGTCCCGGGGCCAGTGGGGATGCCCCAGGCACTAGAGAAACAAGTTCCTCTGCACCTGATTCTTGAATGTCTGAGTCAATTTCAGGTCAGGGCAGTCCAGACACTACAGGTCAAAAATTGTAACACGTAGTTTGGCCCTTGGCGAACTTGTGGTTGAGGTGAGGTTCAAACCAGGAACGTCTTGATTTGTGGTTTGTTTGCATCTGATGCCTGCTTTGGCCATTGGGAGCATGCCTCTGGTATGTGCCCTCCTCTCTCTCTGCATTGCCTGTGCTCACATTCCCCCCTTATTCCTTGGTTCATGGAAACCATAGTTTCCCGTGGAGTGTGACCTGGCCAGATATGGTTACTGCAAACCACAGTTTGCCTTCAAACCAAAATTACAAACTAGGGTTTCTAGTTCTGGTTTGGAGGTGAACTGTGACTTGCAGTAAACATAATTGGCCCAATTCAGATATATCTCCAGACTATGGTGGCCGTGAACCAGGGAAGTGAGGAAGGGAACTGGAGTGTGCGAGGGGTAGTGACCCTCCCCACTGGTTGGGCCGTGGTGTCTGATCTGGGCCTTTGCCACTACACTATACCCACTCTCAGCACAACAAACATCTGCATTGGCACCAGTTTGTCAGGCAGGTATGCCACAGTTCATGTTCATGCCATTTGATGTGTTCCCTTTCCTTGCCCATAATCACAGAAAGGGATCTCCCTTCACTGACACTATTACGATTGAAGAGGCACAGTTTGTCCAGGTCAAAATTGCATGTGAATTAAACCATTTTGTTCTCCTTTCCAAAAAATAAAAAAGTTACCATTCCTAAAGGTGTCCCTGAATGACATATGTAGGAAAGGTCTTCAATAACCAAAAAAGATGTTTACTTGTGAAGAATTTCCTGACCTGACTTGTAAAGCTGATTAGATGGAATGCTCTCTAAGAACATTAAAAATGGTCTTTGTATGCATGGCTGTTTCACTTGCTGTCACCCCTTCAATGTCTTTGGGTCTTTTTTGGATCATGCATGCCATTTCCGACCATCAGAGGTCGCCTCGCTCTCCCCCCTGCGTTTCCCTGGCGTTTTGGGGGACCTGATTTATTTCAAATTTGAAAATGCGAGCAAAACCTGGGGAAACACAGGGGGAAAGTGAGGCGACCTCTGACGGAAACGGCATGCATAATCAACACAAAGACCCGAAGTCATCGGAGGGGTGACGGTGAGTGCAAAAAAGACGAATGCATAAAAGACCAATATCTGAACTAACCTGCTACTCTGGTGTGAGACCCACCTGGTCCAGCATCCTCATAGAATCATAGAGTTGGGACCACCAGGGTCATCTAGTCCAACCCCCTGCACAATGCAGGACTTTCTAAACTACCTTCCCCCCACACACCCCCAGTGACCCCCTACTCCATGCCCAGAAGATGGCCAAGGTGTCCTCCCTCTCATCATCTGCCTAAGGTAATAGAATCAGCAGTGCTGACAGATGGCCATCTAGCCTCTTCTTAAAAACCTCCAGGGAAGGAGAGCTCACCACCTCCCGAGGAAGACTGTTCCACTGAGGAACCGCTCTAACAGTTAGAAAATTCTTCCTAATGTCTAGATGGAAACTCTTTTGATTTAATTTCAACCCGTTGGTTCTGGTTCGACCTTCTGGAGCAACAGAAAACAACTCGGCACCATTTTCTATATGCCCTTCAAGTACTTGAAGATGGTTGTCATATCCCCTCTCGGTCTCGTCCTCTCCAGGCTTACCTTACCCAGCTCCTTCAACCTTTCCTCATAGGACTTGGTCTCCAGACCCCTCACCATCTTTGTTGCCCTCCTGTGGACACGTTCCAGCTTGTCTACCTTAAATTGTGGTGCCCAAAACTGAACACAGTACTCTAGGCGAGGTCTAACCAGAGCAGACTAAAGCGATACTATCACATCTTGTGATCTGGACAGTATACTTCTGTTGATGCAGCCCAAGATTGCATTTGCTTTTTTAGCTACCGCATCACACTGCTGACTCATGTTCAGTGTTTGGTCTACTAAGACCCCAATTTCCAGCCTGATCCATCTAGGAACCTCACAAACAGAGGTATGGGGGTGATGCCCCCCCCAATGTTTGTACCCAGCAGCTGGTAACTGGGAATGTTCACTTCCAAATTTGAAGTGTCTGCAAACCCCAAAGTGACATTTAAGCTTGGTCCTTTTGAGAGCCTGTGGTGTTACACTTTAATTGGAGAGTAAGCAGCCATTGCGAAGTGACCCAGGTTAATTCCAAAGGTAGTAATGTCTGTACAAAAGAGGGATACTCAAGTGACACCCTTGTCTAGCCTTTCTGCACAGGCAGGACCCCTTTTGCATCCATTTATTCCTCCTCTGAAGTCTTTAACACCTTATTTACGCTACTCCAGGCCGTCTCCTAGGTTTCATTTAGAGGTTGTCTTTGTTAAAGGAGCAACCCATAAATGCCTGGCCAGGAAGAATTATGGTTTCAAGTAGTTAAAAGTGTTAACTTTCTTTTACCCCACCCCCCATTAAACACTTTGGTGGCCTGCTAACTCAGCTCTCTCTACCGCCTTCCAGCTTGGGTTTCTTCTCTAGCTATGTCAGCTTCCAGTCTTTCCTGCTCCATTTTCCCTCTTCCGCGGGTAGCTTGCAAGCTGATCCCTTTTCGAATGGATCTGCGTTGGTATCTATCAGAAGGGGCCGCCTCTCTTTTGTCATGATAGAACACAAACAAACAATAAAGAGACGTTTTTAAAAGTGCTCAGTTTTGTTGCTGCCTTAACTGCCATACTTTAGACACCACTTCATCAGATGCGTGACGCTGAGTAAGAAGTTGACAGGCATGCACACATGTAAACAGACTGAGCTGGGGAGAGTCACAGCATGCAGCGGGGGGGGGGGCAAGGCAAAGGAAATGCAGTAGCAGCAGATCTACTGCAAGTCTTTGCACAGCTGCAGGGTGCAGAAAGCTACTTCTTATCAAGTGAGGCCACTGGTCTATCTGGCTCAGTATTAACTTCTTCCAGAGAGGCAGCTGGCTTTCTTTCTTGCCATGTGGGGCTGCTTCATTTCAGGATTGGGCTCTAAGGAGGAAAAAAATCCTTATGGGTCATTTATGCGTGGGAATTTTACCTGAGGTACGTTGCTTGCTGGATCCACACTTCCTTCTTTAGAAGCTATGCACCAGCAGTCTCCAAGCTCAAAACAAGAAGCCCGCCCCTTGAAATGCCGCTTTGTGATTGGCTGTAGTTCTTTCTTTGAGAGAGAAGTCCCTCCCTTCCATGGAAATCCAAGTGCCCAACCAAAATGAATTTTAAAAAACAAAAAACGGAGCACCCTAAAAGGAATGGGGGGGGGGACCCAAGCCACATTTTAAAAGTCCATTCTTCTGCCCAGAAAGAACTCCCAGGAAGCAGGAAGTATTTGAATCCCCGCCTTTTTACACACTGCTTTGTAATTGGCTGTGAGAGAAACCAAGCTTGCTTGCCCCATACTTTGCCTTATGCACGGGGATTTCACCTGAGCTGAGCTTAGGGAAGGTGGAAGAATCGGCTTAACAGAGGAACGGGAAGACCCGGGGTTTGTGAGGGCTGGCAGCAAGGTCATCTCTAATGTAGGGAAAACTCATGCATAACTCCGAGGAACAACCAAGACAGACCGGGGGCGAACGTGAGTGGAAGTACCCATGCATAAACAACCACAGCCAACAGACACCTCTATAATCCTGCTACCAAGCCCAAGAGCTTCAATGTCTGTGAATTTTTAGCATCAGAAACATCTAGGAAAGGCATTTTATGTTCAAAAGCTTTTACCTATTTATAATAAACGCTTTGATAAATAAATAATGGTTTCCTTAAATGATCCCCTCCCCCCATTTTTGCCTTCAAGCCGCAACCAAGGCCACAGGCAGAGAGGGACTTCTCCTGGGATCTCCTATCTGAGGCCCTTCAGCTGAAGATAACGGATTCAATCTGGGATCTTCTGCGTGAGAGGCAGGTGCTCTATAACTGAGCCACTGCCCCTCCCCTTAAAAAGAACCGACCCACCGGCCTAGTGCAAATGGGTCAGCCTGCTCACAAAGCACTTTGGACCTCCAGCGGAAGGTCCCCTCCAGCAGGCGCAGTAGCTGCCATGATAAAAATGTAGCTTCCCAGTGTGGTGTAGGGGTTAAGAGTGGTGGTTTAGAGCGGTGGACTCTAAACTGGAGAAATGGGTTTGATTCCCCACTCCTCCACATGAGTGGCGGACGCTAATTTGGTGAACCCGGTTGGTTTCCCCACTCCTACACATGAAGCCAGCTGGGTGACCTTGGGATAGTCACAGCTCTCTCTGAACTCTCTCAGCCCCACCTACCTCACAAGGTGCCTGTTGTGGGGAGAGGAAGGGAAGGAGATTGTAAGCCAGCTTGATTCTCCTTAAAAGGTAGAGAAAGTCAGCATATAAAAACCAACTCTTCTTCTTCTTCCTTGCTCTGTGCAACATCCCCTTCTTCGAATAAATGCTCCTTTGATTTTGCAGTAATTGTCTTGAAGTGTCAGGCAGTTTTAAGAGCCGAGGAATTGCGATGAGCCGGTCTCATTCCGCATGAAGATGACGTTCTTCTGCTGATTCTTCGCTTGTACTCGGAAAGGCTGCAGGGTTCAGGGCAGGCCCTGCTTCATTTTCCTGGACAGAGAGGGCCGGGCTTGAAATGATCCAGAAGCAGCTCACTTGCATCAGAGCTCTGCTGGCTCAGACCAGTGGTCCATTTAGTCATTCATCCTGTCTTATACAGTGGCCAACCAGTGATTCCAGAGGGCCATCCAAAATGGTATAGAGGCCAAGCCCTTCCCTTGATATTGAACACATGAAGCTGCCTTATACCGAATCAGACCCTTGGGGTCCATCAAAGTCAGTATTGTCTAAGACTGGCAGCAGCTCTCCAGGATCTCAGGTAGAGGTCTTTCACATCACCTACTTGCCTGATTCTTTTAACTGGAGACACCAGGTATTGAACATGGGACCTTCTGCATGCCAAGCAGACGCTCTTACCACTGAGCCACAGCCCCTCATATTGCCTCCTAGCACTGATGGCTTTCTGCCTCTGAACGGGGAGGTTTCCTTTTGTCTCCATGGCTAGTCACCATTGATGGAACTCTCCTCCATAAATCCACCTAACTCCCCCTTTAAAGCCATCTATGCCCATGGC
Organism: Euleptes europaea; assembly: GCF_029931775.1. Lineage (NCBI taxonomy): Eukaryota > Metazoa > Chordata > Lepidosauria > Squamata > Sphaerodactylidae > Euleptes > Euleptes europaea. The sequence continues at coordinate 81,468,738 of NC_079318.1, forward strand.
CATCACTACATCCCCTAGCAATGAATTCCACAATTTAATTACTTGTTGAATAAACGAGTACTTCCTTTTGTTCATCCTGAATCTATTGCCCAACAGCTTTGTTAGATGCCCCTGAATGCCTGTACTATAAGAGAATGAGATAAAGTTATTTCTATCAGGACGCAAGTGAAGCTTGTTCATGCCAGTATGAAAAGCAGTTGACCTTTCTGGGACACTAGAGCTGGAGGGTCATGAGAATGTCTAGTTTTCTGTGTGCGGGAGAATCCTTAACAAGAGGAAACACTCTCACACACACACCCTGCCGCATCCCTCGCCTACATTCTGAAGTGGTACAGTCCCGGGAGGGTTGTACCATGTGACTCTTCCTAACACATGGAAGGGCTCTTAACTTGCGCGGCTCCAGCACTGTTCATGGCAGATTTAGTCTGCCCGCTGCAATGTTTAGAGGCTTTATTAGGATCAACAAGCCTCCCTTCCTTCTAATGTGCCGCTCTGCTTTCAGTGGGTAGTTTATGTATTTTGTTTATTTGTTCCTAAGCTGTCATTACTTTTCCTTAATTCTTCAGAGACTGGTTAATCTAGACTCCACAGTAGCACAATTTCTGGAGGAACTGAGTGGCTGCCTGGTGGGGCTCTATTCTGCACGGTGGAGCTGTAGTAATCATTGACTGCACAGAATAAACCTCTGACTCCACACCTTCCCTCCAACCAATGTCCATTCCGGCCAATCCCTTCTGCCTTCCTCTGTGCATCACGGACTACTCAGCCAGTGGCTGTGTTGCTATTGAAACGTGCTGCGGCAGAGTCCAGTTTCCTGACTTGGGGCTCTTAAGCCATATGAACATTAGTAGAGCTCTGCTGGATCAGATCAGGCTTTGGTCTTGTCCTGCATCCTGTTTCGTGCAGTGACCGACCTGTTGCTCTGAAGGGCCAGCAGTCAGGGCCTAGTGGGCAAGGCCGCCCTCTGACGATGCCTTCTAGCACTGGGAGAGGCTTACTGCCCCTAGACGTGGAGCTTCCCTTTAGTCACTGTGGCTAGTAGTCACTGATAGACCTAAGTCAGTTATGCATGGGAGTTTTACCTGAGGTATTTTGCTCGCTGGACCCACACTTTACTGTTGGGAGTCTGTGCACCAGCAGTCTCCAAGCTCAAATCAGGAAGTATTTGAACCCCCGCCCCTTGAAATGCTGCTTCGTAATTGGCTGTAGTAAGATAAAAGTTCCCTCCTCCCCGGACCCAATTGCCGCATAAAAAAGCATTTTAAGAACATAAAACAAGAAAACTGAGCAAGCCTCTGTTGTAAAAAGCCTTTCTTCTGCTCAGAATCCCCGCCTCTGGACATGCTGCTTTGTAATTGGCTGTGAGCAAAACTAAGCTTGCATGTCCCACATTTTGCCTTTTGCACGGAGATTTCACCTGGGCTCAGGTGAAAGGGAAGAATCGAGTTAACAGAGAAACAGGAAGTCCAGGATTTGTGAGGGCTGGCAGCGAGGTCATCTCTAAAGGAGGGAAAACTCATGCATAACTCCAAGGAACAACCGAGACTAACAGGAGGTGAACGTGAGTGAAAGTACCCATGCATAAACAACCTCAAATGATCTTTCTATTACATAGTGGTCATGTGGTATGCCCTGACCTGGATGGCCCAGGCTAGCCTGATCTCGTCAGATCTCAGAAGCTAAGCAGGGTCAGCCCTGGTTAGTATTTGGATGGGAGACCACCAAGGAATACTAGGGTTGCTGTGCAGAGGAAGGCACTGGCAAACCACCTCTGTTAGCCTCTTGCCCTGAAAACCCCCCAAAAAAGGGGTCTCCATAAGTCGGCTGCGACTTTACGGCACTTTACACACACACACATGTGGTGTAGCCACGATCAGTTGGGTTTTTAGGTGGGATGACCACTTGCAGATGTATATGTGTCAGCTTCACTATTTCCGCCGTTAGCCCTGTCGGGATTGACTGTCTAAGCTATTTGACCCAATTTCCAGTGCTATCTTTAGCAGAGCAAGATTTGGGTCTAGTGACGCCTTAAAGACCGACAAGATTTCCAGGGTATAACCTTTCAAGAGTCAAATCTCGTTGGTCTTCAAGGCGCTACTGGACTCGAATCTGGCTCTTCTACTGCAGACTAACATGGGTACCCACCTGAAACAATCTTCTGCAGAGTTACACCCTTCTAAGTCCATCGAAGCCAGTGGGCTTGGAAGGGGTGGGCGGAATAACTCTGTTTAGGATTGTACTGTTAATATAGTAATTGTGAATTACAGAACTTTACAGATGAATCAGCACTAAAGTTCTGCAAGAAAGGGGAAAAAGAGGACGTATCTTGCCTTTGTAGCCCATCAAGGGATTTAAATGGAGACAATTAGAATCCTTTGTGAGTGTTTTAAATCAGACAGTACTTGATGAAGTTGTTCCCTCTCCTTTCACGAGCGACGGAAAATAGAAGGCAGCCTTTCCATTTTAGGAGAGGATAGAGAGTACTGGAGGCTACATGAGACATTTATTTAAAAATATATGGGTGGAACAGGAATTGAGGAAGTGCAGAAGCAAGTCCAGAGGTGGGTAACGCTAGCCGTAGAGCAACATAAGTTCTGTTCCCCCATCTGCTATTTGCCGCTGTTATGGGACATGCTGATGGCCACTGATTTAGTTGGCTTTAAAAAGGGATTAGACCAGGGGTGTCAAACATAAGGCCCGTGGGCCGGATCCGGCCCCTTGAGGCCTCTTATCCGGCCTGTGAGCCATTCGAGGCAGCTGGCTGCTCCAGTCCCGATTTGGGCTGGCGAAGCATTGCCCAGCCTGCCCAAGAGACATTTATGACATCTTTGGGCCTTGTAACAAATGAGTTTGACACCCCAGGATTAGACAGAGTAAGAGAGGGCAGGTCTGTCACTGACTATTAGCCACGGAGATGGAATAGAACCTCCGTGTTCATAGGCAGTACCCCTCTGAATTAGAGATGCCAGCCTCCCAGTGGGACCTGGGGATCCCCCAGAATTACACTCATCTTCAAACTACAGAGATCAGTTCCCCTGGAGAAAATGGATGCTGTGGACGGTGGACTTGGTGGCATTGTACCCCACTGAAGTCCCTGTCCTCCCCAGGGGGAACTTGGCAACCCTACTGTGAATACGTGTGTTAAGGGAGCAACAGCAGGGCTCTGTTCTGCTTGACGTCCTTCTAGAACCGTTTTTCTGATCCAGCACAGCCATTCTTACATTCTCCTGCTTATCCAAATATAGGCTTTCAGCCCTTATTGGATGAAGTGGGTGAGATGGATCTGATCCAGAAAGGCAAGGCAAAGCTCCTTTTCTTGGAAATAGCCAGCATGCCCGTTTCCCCATGTGGAATTGTTTTCAGAGGCCCTTTAGGGGCTTCCTTAAGGCTTAGAGGGCCCTGAGGGCAAATGCATGGGGTGGAGGGAGGCAGAATCACTTGGGAATCCTCCCAATAACATTTTCAGTTCTCCAAAAAACCAAGCAGAGAATAACAAAGCGCAGGAAAGCGGCCGGACGCAGAACAAGCTGAGACCAAAACCTCAGAGGCTGCAACCCACAAAACCATTAATGTTGCAGCGCATTTCCGTGGAATTTCAGGAAAGCTCTTTCCTCCTAAATGGCTTGTGGTTTGCAGCCAAACGAAGAAAGCCAGTCAGATTGCTATAAATAAAAAGGCCAGATTGCCGCATAACAAACAACTGGGTGAATTATTTCGCTGCCACTGAGTGCTTTTTCGGGTGACCTGTGGGAGAAAGGAAGGGGCTTGAGAGTAAGCCCAGCTGGGATTCAGGCGCCATGGACCGGCCGATGCTACTTAATTTATTACATTTATATGCTGCTCTTACTGCGAAGGGCTCCTTGCGGTTTTCTTCTGGCTCCCGGGCAGTCAGTTTCCCACTTAAGCCGTTTGCTTCAAAACCTGCTTCTGCATCAGCAGGAACGGACTGGCCCTTTCAGATAGCAGGGGAGCTTCCCTCTGAATCATGGTCCCGGGTAGCCACTGGTCGTTTACGCATGGGTACTTTCACTCATATTCACCCCTGGTCTGTCTTGGTTGTTCCCTAAAGTTATGCATGGGTTTTTTGTCCATTAGAGGTGACCTCGCTGCCAGCTCTCACAAATCCCGGGTTTTCCTGTTCCACTGTTAACCCGATTCTTCCATCTCCTTCCATCTCAGCCCGGGTGAAATCCCTGTGCATAAGGCAAAGTGCAAGACACACAAGCATGGTTTTTCTCACAGCCAATTACAAAGCGGCATATAAAGAGGCAGGGATTCAAATACTTCCAGCTTCCTTGGAGTTCTTTCTGAGCAGAAGAAAGGCTTTTTAAAAGTTAGGCTTGGATTTCTCCCCCACCCCTTCCTTTCAGATTGCTCCTTTTTTTTTGGTCTTAAAATGCTTTTTTATGTGGCAATTGGGTTTGGGGGGGAATATTCTCTCACAGTAAACACTACAATGTAAGCCAATTACAAAGCAGCATTTAAAGAGGCGGGGACTTGATTTGAGCTTGGAGACTGCTGGTGCATAGATTCCCGACAGGAAAGCATGGTTCCAGCAAGCAACGAGCCTCAGGTAAAACTCCCATGCATAAACGACCACTGACTGGCATGAACAGGCCATGCCAAGCCCTGGTGATGCTGGCAACATCTCCAGGAGCCACTGGGATAAGCCCCAGGTGGTGGCCACAGCAATGGGTGTAAGCTTGCCTGTCACCTTCTCCCATGGCGCAACTGGCTGTGTCCAAGTGGAGCAGCCCATGATTCTCAGCTCACACCCAGCCAACTACACTGGGGGAGAGGGGTAGCAGGTGAGCTTACACCTATCGTCAGCAGCACCCCTGGCTGGAGTCACTCGACTTGGTTTGCTACTGGTGCTTTTAACAGCCCAGCCTGCCCCAGAGCACCAGAAATGTATTGTTTCCCTCCAGACCGTTCCCTGGGCCTTCCTCCAGGTAGCGTGTTTGCACGAACCTCTGAAGTAACGCCATATTCGACCCATCAAGGTATGCAGCTAAGAAAAAATAAATAAATCTCGTTCCTTATGCAATCCACTTGGTAGCTTGCAGAACTCGAGACCTGCCTGTCGTTTGCACTTTCCTATCTGCCCAGCCGGTGAGCATGTTGAGATAAGCAGTTGGATCTTGTTGGAGATTTTGGCATGTGTTATCAATTAAGCCTGAACAGATTATACCAGATGCTGGGTTGCCTTGGATTCCCCTTCTGAATTCTGCCAGTGAGTCCCAGCTTGTCACTTTTTGCAGATTTGTCACTCTTCTGCAGATTCCCTTACTGGAGCTATCCCCCCCACCCCCAGTAGCATTTAATAGTAATGGGAGGAGGAACTGTCATAGACAACTTGTGGAATCCCTTCCCAAAGAAAAGATTGGCAGCCTCCTCCAGGGATCCTTTTGAATGGGGGTGCCAGGAGCCATCATGCATTCCCCGGCTAAGGTTTCCTCTAGGCCCTTTCAAACCATCCCGACTTAACCCAACCATTGTATGAAAACAAATCACGTTAACTTCTCCAGTGCCATAGGCTCAGGGTAACCAGGGGGCTGGTGATTTTGTCTCCCTAGTCCCCACCCCCTCTTGGCAGCCTTCTTTCAAGATTCACTGGGCTTTTTGCACTCCACACAAAGAAGGCTCCAGTTTTGTGCTTGGAGGTATGTTACATAGGCCAGTGAAATGTCCTCATTTTGCAAAAGCCTGCTCAGCCTGTATGACAGGGGTCCAACCTTATTGAGCTTGCCGGCACCTTTGGGATTCTGACACAGCATGGGAAGTGTAGTTCACTAAAGGAGCTTGTAACATTAAACGTTCACAGCAGCCTCAAAATTTCTCAATCTTGGAAGGCATCCTATGGAAATAAGAACTGACTTGCTGTATCAGACCAAGTTCCTTCTGGCAATTGGACTCTATGGCATTGAAGTCCCTCCCCCCTCCAAACCCCGCCCTCCTCAGGCTCCACCTCCAAAATCTCCAGGTATTTCCCAACCCGGTGCTGGCAACCCTGCCTACCCCTGTTATACACCCAGCACTTGGTATTCAAAGGTAACCTGTCTCTGTGTGTAGAGGTTCCATCTAGCTATCATCCATCTTCCATGAATTTGTCTAATCACTTTTTAAAGCACATGAACCCACCTTGTACTGAGCTTATCTAGAAGAATATTGTCTGCTTCAATTGGCAGTGGCTGTCCAAGCTGACAGGCAGAGAGAGGGGAAATTTTTCCTCAGACCGACTACCTGCGTGAATGAGAAATGACAGGGACTGAACATGGGACCTTCTGCATGCAAAGCAGGCCCTCTAGCACTGACCAACAATCCTTCCTTGCTAGTTCCACATTTTGTGGCTGTGATTTCTAAACATGTGCATTATGTGAAGAAATACTTTCTTTTTGTTTTGCTTTGTTTTTATTGTTAGCTGCTCTGAGCCGGACCTTGGTTGGAAAAGGATGGGGTGGAAGTCAAACACACAAATAACAACAACAATAATTTTTTGTCATGAATTTAATGCCAGGAAGTTCTAACAGTATGAGAAAAAAGAGAACTCGCCCCTACACTCTACACTATTTATAGATTTTCAAACCCCTATTATAAATTTATAGATTTTCAAACCCCTATTATAAATTCCCTGAGTTAATTTTTTTCTCTAAAATAAAAAAATACTCACATGCTTTATCCTGGTAGGAAAGATACCCTAGACATCTTTTCACACCCTTCGCTTCCCAATAGCAAACATTTGGGGGAATCGCATGACTCATCATCAACATGTTCTTATGTCTGTAGAGAACCAGGGCTGCTTGTTGAGGATGCAAATTTTGCTGCTTGGTCAGCACCAGGCTGACCGTCACCTCCAGAAGGCCAATTGAAGTTGGCCAAAGATGCCAAACATGTTTTAGGGTGGCTCTTAGGGACAGGCGTGAAGAGTGGGCCATAAGCTGAGCATGGAGAAGGCGTTTCAAGACTCAAGAGGCTTGTGAAGTCATTAGAAGAGCGGTGATAGAAAGAGGGGAGTGGTGTCTTTTCTGGGGAGTCACCTACTCCACATGCTTAAGCAACTTTGAGGCCTAAAAGGTCACAGATCCAAGCAAAGGATTCTGGGAGCTGAGAAAGCTCTAGAGCAGGGGCCGCCAATATGGCGCCCATTGGGTGCCACGGTGCTGGCCATTACCTTTCTTGGCACCCGCCAAGTGTTTTTTAGAAAATGGGTGGAGCCAGGTGGGGCTTTTTGTCCATCAGGGGTTCTGATTGTCTAATTGGCTGTCCAGATTCCCAAAAAAGTCATAGCTTTGGCTGCATCTGCCACCACAGCCCAAGGATCTTCACTGTGTGACTGAAGATAACCTGTGTGTAAGTAAGAAAATATCTTAAACAATATGTTCATTTTAAAAAGTGTTCTGTTTAGCGGCGCTTCTGCCCAAAATGTTGAAGCATGACTATTAAGAATTTTGCGTGATCTCACTCCCTGATACTATGCGGCTGGTTCCTGCGGTAGCCATTTTTTGGTTGTTCCCGTCACCCTGTGTCACTATTCCAAAGGTGCCTACAGGCTCGGAAAGGTTGGGGACCCCCATCTAGAGATCCATGACAATTTTCAGGAGACACCCAAAACTATACATCTTTGAGGGAAGCCACGTCTGTGAAACTACCTCTTAAACTGGTTTAAATTGTAATTCCCCTTCCCCTCACAACTCCTCATACACAAACAAACAAACATCTGAATCTCTTGTCGAAGGCTTTCACGGTCAGAGTTCATTGGTTCTTGTAGGTTATCCGGGCTGTGTAATACCAAGACCACGGTTACACAGCCCGGATAACCTACGAACCATCTGAATCTCTTTTCTCTCTCTCTTACTAAAGAGTCTGAAAACTTGCTAAAGAGGACATTGTTTAGTTTGGGTGGGCTGCCGTGAACCAGTCCGGCAGTTGATTTTTGGAAGCCAGGGGGCAAATTACTGAGGCCTGCTGGAACCAGACATAAGAGCCCCGTGGCGCAGAGTGGTGAGCTGCAGTATTGCAATCAAAAGCTCTGCACACGACCTGAGTTCGATCGTGACGGAAGTTGGTTTCAGGAAGCCGGCTCAAGGTTGACTCAGCCTTCCATCCTTCCGAGGTCGGTAAAACGAGTACCCAGCGTGCTGGGGGTAAAGGGAAGTTGACTGGGGAATGCAATGGCAAACAACCCAACGAACAAAGGCTGCCTAGTAAACGTCGGGATGTGACGTCACCCCATGGGTCAGGAAGGACCCGGTGCTTGCACAGGGGACTACCTTTACTTTTTTACTGGAATGGGAGGCTGTTTGGGTGGGCTAAAAGACAGGCTAAAAAAGAGGCAGCATTTAAGCCAGCAGGGGGAAAGGAACGCACCCCAAGACTGCCCCCCAACGGACCATCAAATCTTGTGCAGAGCCTCTCCTCTCCTCTACCCTCTGCCCACCGTTCTGCCTCCCTCTTCCCTCTTCCCCCCCAAAAATCTGGCATTTCTCCAAAAAGACAACCAGACATAAAAATGGGTCAGCAGCCCACCCTACATCCCCCCTCTTCCTTCTGCCAGTTCCCCGGTTGGTTAACACTTTTTTGTCTCCTTGTCCCCTCACCCCACCCCCTCCCCCACCCCCTGCGCTCATGATGGACAGGTGACCATCTCCGTAGACGGGATCCTCACCACGACCGGCTACACCCAGGAAGACTATACCATGCTGGGATCCGATGACTTCTTCTACATCGGAGGGAGCCCCAACACGGCTGACCTGCCGGGCTCCCCTGTTAGCAACAACTTCATGGGATGCCTTAAAGATGTGAGCAGTCAGGCCTGTCGTGGATGGGGTTGGGGCTGGCTTCATACTGGGTTTCCATGCTGTTGCAGGGGGAGAAATCACTTGCCACGTGAAAGGCCCACAATCAGATGTCCAAATGTATTTGGCAATGTTGAAAAACAGCCATGGGGGTCCTGAATTGGATCAGGGCTGGGGGAAGTAGGGCTGCCAACCTCTAGGTGATTGTCCGGAATTACGATTGACCTCCAGAGCACAAAGATCAGTTCCCCTGGAGAAAATGGCTGCTTTGGAGGGTGGGCTGTATGGCATTATACCCTGCTGAGGTCCCTTGCCTCTAGGATTGCCAAACTCCAGGTGGTGGCTGGAGATCTCCTGGGATTACAACTGCTCTCCAGGCGACAGAGATCAATTCACCTGGAGAAAAGGGCCACTTTGGAAGGTGGACTTTATGGCATTACACCCCATTGAAGTCCCTCCCCAAACCACACCCTCCTCAGCCTCCACTCCCAAAATCTCCAGGTATTTCCCAACCCAGAGCTGGCAGCCCTATTTGCTTCCCCAACCCCTGCCCTTCCTAGGCTCAGCCTCCACCCCTTAATCTCCAGGAATTTATTCGCCTGGAGTTGGCAACCCTAGGAGGGAGGGAAGGGGTATAAGTTTTGCCTTCATGCTATTTGCCTGATATAAACTCCCTACACATGCCAAGCTAGCATTAGCCCAGGTACGGAAAAATATAGGCAATTCTTTTGTATCTCTGTTTTCTCCCAAATGTCACTAAGAACAGCTGTGGTGGTGGTGGGATTTCTATCAGAAAAATGTAAAAATACCTTATCCTCCAACACTTCGGTCATGATCCAGATTACTCCTCCCTCCATGATTTATTTATTTTTAATATTGAAGATATGCCTGGAGGTTCTGTCACAAATTTGCCATGTAACATAAAAGTCTGGATAAAATGGAGGAGAGAAAAAGGATGTAAGATGCTTTGGGCTCCCCCAGTGAGAAGAAGGGCAGGGTGGCTAGAAAGAATACGGTGAGACACCCCAAATGGAGGATGGGGAAGACCCAATCATCTGTTGGGCCATCCCTTTTGCCTTTGAAAGAGGTTCAAAACTGAAAGGATGGATAGCAGATTCTGCAGGGTCTAAAGCAAAATGCCTGGTGAGTCTTGTGAATTCTGGATGTATATTCTTAGTGGGGAGGGAGGTATTCATTAGAAAAAGGAGTATGCAGAAGAGGTCAGAGGGAACACAGGATGTCAAATGTCTTGCAGATCTTTCTAATCTGGATCCTGCCCTGCCTGGGATGGGAGTCCCATCTTTATTTGATAACTGACGCGCCAGGGTGAAGTTTACACCACGTTCATTAGGGAGAGCTGTACAATTCACTAAAAAATTATTGATACGGATGTTAAATTCATGACAGCCGCTGCTAGTTCTGTTGAGCAGAGAAGTTCGGCGTGTTCATAGTTGCAAGCCACGGAGGACTGATTATTATGAAATCGTGTGGAAGTCCTAGATTGTGTTCTGGGGCTCCTCAGAGGAAACCTGCTTTAGATGGCCTTTGTTATACAAGCGGGTCACAACAGAAACTTCCCCTGGACTGCCTCATCTAACATTCAGTTTTGAGTCATTAACACCTTCGGCCCCATCAGTCTCACACAGCCCCAGAAGCTGGAAAGTCATCCAGCTACTTGGCAAATCCTCCTTCTGACTTTCTGTGGGTTGGACCCCATAATTCATCAGCATCCTTTCCCCTCAGCGGTCCTTTCTGATGCTGGAAAAGTTTATTTCCAGGGTCATGGGACCCGTGTGGTCTTATAGCCATGCAGATTTGGAAGCTACAATGGGGAGAGGTAAAGAGACAAAATGGCCCCTTCTGTCTCTTCTGCCAGCCCAGCTCTGTTGAGAGAAGAGGAAGGAAAGGGCGATTTCTTCCCCTTTCCTCTTTTCACTGCAGCCTCCCAACACGCATGGCTATTAGATCACATTAGTCCTGCAACCCTGAAAATAAACATTCCCAGGTCTGGAAAGAACTGGGAGAAGGGAACATGGATCCAACCCTATGTTTGCGCCATATTCACTAGGAACCACACTAATATGGCAGAAGGAGGTCAGCCTTCCAGATGAAGAGCGTCCTCGCATCAGGTTATGACAATGTGCTTCTTTGACCTGCTCTCTTACCCCCTTGCGCCCGTTCCATTATTTTGTAGGTCGTCTACAAGAACAACGACTTCAAGTTGGAGTTGTCACGACTGGCCAAAGAAGGCGACCCCAAGATGAAGATCAACGGAGACCTGGTCTTCCGTTGCGAGAGCGTCGCGGCCCTCGACCCCGTGACCTTCGAGTCGCCAGAGGCCTACATCTCGCTTCCCAAATGGAACACCAAGAAGACGGGCTCCATCTCCTTCGACTTCCGCACCACGGAGCCCAATGGGCTGCTGCTGTTCAGCCACGGCCGGCTGCAGCCCCCCAAGGAGGCCCGATCCGAGCGCCTGCACAAGGCGGATTACTTCGCGATGGAGCTCCTCGACGGCTACCTCTACCTGCTGCTGGACATGGGCTCTGGGGGCATCAAGATGCGAGCCAGCAGCAAGAAGGTGAACGACGGCGAGTGGTGCCACGTGGACTTCCAGCGCGACGGGCGCAAGGGTGAGCAAGCCGTGCCGCCGTGTGGCGTGATGCGCACATGCCTTTGGCCATTATTCATACGTTTGTTTATTTATTTACGTTTCTCGTTAGCCACCGTAAGACTTGCCTGAAGTGACTTACGACAAGATCGATAAAAGCATAAAATGTATTATAAAACTATCGAAACCAATAATGTCAATGAAACCAGTCAAGAAAGCAGCACAATAAAATCAATAGAACAGCAAAATGAAAGGGAGGCATAAAAAGGGGAGGTAAATAACTTTGACGGGGCAGTTCAAAAGGTATAATAAAACAATTTCAGCAAGGGCCTGTGAACAGGAGAGAAATAAGAATTAACAAAAAGCCTGGGCAGATAAAAAAAAGGAATCTCCACTGGGTGCCTAAAACTTAACAGGCTAGACAACAGGTGAATTGAAAGCCAGCTTGGCATCGTGTCAAACTAGGATTTAAGAGGCCCAGGTTTGCAGCCCCGCTCTGCTGTGGAAGCTCACTGGGTGACCTTGGGGCCAACACTTTCTCTCATCTTGTGTCTTAGGCTTGTTAGGATCAAATGGGGGCAGGGGGAATGACATTGCAAGCGCCATTGGGTCCCCATAGGGTATAAATGGAGAGCCAGGGTGGTGTAGTGGTTAAAAGCGTGGTTTGGAGTGGTGGACTCTGATCTGGAGAACCGGGTTTGATTCCCCACTCCTCCACATGAGGGGCGGATGCTAATCTGGTGAATTGGGTTGGTTTCCCCAATCCTACACATGAAGCCGGCTGGGTGACCTTGAGCTGGTTACACTCTCTCAGCCCCACCTACCTCACAGGGTGTCTGTTGTGGGAAGGGGAGGGAAGGAATTATAAGCTGGTTTGATTCTTCCTTAAGTGGTAGAGAAAGTCAGCATATAAAAACCAAGTCTTCTTCGTCTCCTTCTCCTTCTCCTTCTTCTTCCTAAATAATAAACAAATGTTGCTGTGCAGAGGACCTTCCACACATGAGGTGTTGTGCATGGGAGGGAGGACATGATTGGTCTCCTTAAGTATTTGAAAGGCTGCCTTGTAGAGGAGGGCAGGGAGCTGTTCCTGTTGGCAGCAGAGGATAGGACTCGTAATAATGGGTTTTACGGGTGGAAAGGTACTGGCTGGATATTAGGGGGAAATTGTTTACAGTAGGAGTAGTTCAGCAGTGGAATCGGCTGCCTAGTGAGGTGATGAGCTCCCCCTCACTGGCAGTCTTCAAGCACAATTGGATGATGTCAGGGATGTTTTAGGCTAATCCTGCATTGAGCAGGGAGTTGGACTAGATGGCCTGTATGGCCCCTTCCAACTCTACGATGCTATGACTCTATGCTACAGAGAATGTCCTGTCTCTCATTGCAACCCATTCTATGCCCAGAAAGTCAGGACCTGCTAGGCAAAGTTTTTATGCTGGTGGACAGGATAAGTTAACTGCTTAGCAATATAATCCCAAAGGATGAAGCAGGGACATGTAGTTCATGGAATGACTGTCAATTAGTCCCTGCGTGGCATTCGCCCACTGTGGTTCCTTCCAGGCTCCATCTCGGTGAACAGCCGCAGCACGCCCTTCCTGGCCAGCGGGGAAAGTGAGATCTTAGACCTGGACAGCGAGATGTACCTGGGGGGCCTCCCTGAGAACCGTCTGGACCTCATCTTGCCCCCAGAGGTGTGGACGGCCTTCCTCAACTACGGCTACGTGGGCTGTGTGCGGGACCTCTTCATTGATGGCAAGAGCCGTGATGTGCGGCGCCTGGCTGAAGTGCAGAGTGTGTCCGGCGTCTCCAGCTTCTGCTCCCGAGAGACCCTCAAGCAGTGTAGCAGTTCCCCTTGCCGCAACGGAGGGCTCTGCCGCGAGGGCTGGAACCGCTTCATCTGCGACTGCGTGGGCACAGGCTACCTGGGCCGGTTGTGTGAGAGAGGTGAGTGGCGGGGGGGTGCTTGGGTTGGGAGGGAGGTCCAGAGTCCGAGCTGGCTTGAGGCAAACCCTGGTTTGCAATCTTGAACCTGGCAGCTGATGTTGGGCAGGATAGGCTCAGTTTCCACGCTGAACGAAAGAGAAAAGTCAGTAGGGTCAAGTAGGGCACTTTCACAGATGCCAAATAATGCACTTTCAGTCCACTTTCAACGCATTTTAACAACCTTTTGCAAGTGGATTTTGCCATTTCACACAGTAAAATCCAGCTTCAAAGTGCATTGAAAGTGGATTGAAAGTGCATTATTCGGCATGTGTGAAAGTGCCCTTGATAATCAATGGCCAATCCTACTTTTTCACAAGTGACAGAAGAAATTCACACAGTGAGTATCAAAAATGCCAAATGGTACCTCAATCCCAATACTTTTTTGAGCTGATGCACTCTTCAGCAACAGAACCCAAACAAAGACCACCTCCACTTGTCCCTCAACATTTTCAGCTGAGACCAGTGTCCTGTGCTCTCCTTGCGCCTTCTTCCAACACACTCCACATGCTCAGTACAAGACACACAGCCTGGTCCCTCTTCTCGGCCTCCCTTCCCTTGACTTTTCCTACTGGTGAGGTCAGTACTTGGCAGCAGAAGAACCATATGTGGGTCTGTAAAAAGCCATCGGTTGCCAACACTTTGGTGCCTCTTAAAGTCTGGTGCCCTAGGTGACCCACCTAGTTGACCGGTGTGGTTGGGCCGGCCCTGTGACTCCTCCTGAAATGCTGTCCTTGGGGGTACCCGGCCCCCTGGGAACAGGATTTGGGCAGGCATTTCAAGCTGCCGCAGGTGGGGAAAGGTGAGAAAGTCTTGCTCCGTAGGCAGAAATCCGTGCACCCGCAGAACCACCAGCCTGGATCCAAGCCAGGGAGTGTGCATAGACAGACCGGCCGTTGACTTTACAGGGAAAGTTCTCTGTGAGCCACTGTCCTGGAAGGGCCACATTGTCAGGCAGGAGCGAGCAGAACCCAACTTCAGCAGCTCTGCCAGTGCCTCAGAAGACGTGGAGCCCCCCGACCATGATCACGGACCATATTCACCTTTTGCCCCGTCCTGAGCTGCTGCCAGTTTGCATGAAGGAGTCAGCGGGTGAACCAGCATCCATTATTGGTGCCACTTCACTGTTGGGTTTGAATGCAGTGGCCCCCGCAGTGTTGACAGATAGCACTGCAGGAGTCAATTAGCTTGGCTCGCTCACGGGCCATTTCATCTTCCTACAGTGCCTCTGGTACAGTGCACCAGCTTGAAATGCATTATGGTTGGGTCCCTTTGGTTAAGCTATTTTTGATACCCTTTACTTGAATTTCTGTGGTCCCATCTGTAGAACGGGAATAAAAACAACTACTGATATTTGCCCTGGAATCTCACAGTAGGGAGCAGCCTAAGAAGGGCCATCTTAGAGCCAAACTAGATGTTACTTTTTTAAAGATTTGGGTCCGGGTGTTGCAACCCAGGTTTCCCCCAGCTTCTCAGCAGCTGCAGAATATGGCTATTTAAAAAATTAAGCAGAGTCATTTCAGCCTCGGAATGTAGCTATGGGGGGGAGGAAGTGCTCCTGCCTCCCCCCCCCCACAGACGTTTTCCAGTTCAAACAGAGCTGGTGGGGGTGGGGAGATTTCCCTGTTTCTGCTGTTCCACATGGAGTATTCTGTTCAAAAACAGGCCAATGACTCTCTCCTTCTGCACTGTTTCAGCACAGAAAGCGGCTTGGGGTGTGTGTGTTCCAACTGCCATTCTGCTCTGTGGCTTCAGGGAACCAAAACCCAACTCTAAAAAAAGTGCATGTCTCATTTGGCTCCCAGTCCAGTCCAAGAAAGTGGAGTCGCCGGAAACAGAGAACTGTTTTAGCTCCTCTCCCCCACCTTAGTATCCTTTGTCCTCTGAGTTAAGTCAAGCCATCCACCTACCCAGCCCCCACCCAGCCACAGATCTGGCCAAACTGGAGCTGTCGAAAAAGGCTCCGCAGGCATGGAGAAACAGGTTCACGTTGTAGAAATCCAGTAAATCCATGTGCAGGCCTGACCCGTAGCTGAAGGAGGAGGCACAGACCAGTTGGGCATGGCCAGGCTTAGCCCTTGGTGAAGCCACTGAGGAAGTAGAGACTTTTGGGAGGGGCTGTGGCTCAGTGGTAGAGCATCTGTTTGGCATGCAGAAAGTCCAGGTTCAATCCCCGGCATTTCCAGTTAAAGGGACCAGGCAAGGAGGTGATGTGAAAGACCTCTGCCTGAGACCCTGGAGAGCCGCTGCCGGTCTGAGTAGACAATAATGACTTTGATGGACCAAGGGTCTGATTCAGTATAAGGCAGCTTCATGTGTTCATGTGACTTTGAAGAAGAAGCACAAAATAGCATATACGAGTTTATGCTATCCTGTTTTAGGAAGTCCCTGCAAGGCCAGGACAAGCTGATCCAGTAGGGTTGCTATTGGGGCTCAACTAGAGGAGTGGATTCCATTCCCTCAGAACAATCCCAGGAAAATAATCCTCCTCTTTCTTGGCTTCTCTCTCTTATCTGGTGTTGGGCAGAGGCCACGGTGCTGAGCTACGACGGGAGCATGTACATGAAGATCATGTTGCCGACGGTCATGCACACGGAGGCTGAAGACGTGTCCCTCCGCTTCATGTCGCAGCGGGCCTATGGTTTCATGATGGCCACCACCTCAAAGGAGTCAGCCGACACCCTCCGCCTGGAGCTCGACGGGGGCCAGATGAAGCTCACCGTCAACTTAGGTAAACCCACCAGCTGGAGCTCTGCAGGGGTGGCCCCGCCCCCACTCCTGTGCCATCTACCAGAAGGAGCTCCCCCACCACCACCAATGACACGTGGTGTGGGGTCAGCCTTTCTCAGCTGTGTTAGCCAAACCTGGCAGAGGCTCCTAGCAGCCACAATCCGCACGATTCTGATTCTGCAGAGTGTTTCTGCAGACGCAGTGATTTCCACCCACGGAGCGTGATTTTCTCGCCTCCTTTCCTTCTGCTGCAGCCCAAAAGGCTGCCTCCCAGATGTTGCCTTTGGGGGGGGGCATTTTGGGCTGCAATAGAAGCGGGGGAGGTGAGAGAGTCATACTCCACTGGTGGGACTTATTCCATCTCTGGAAATATTCCAGTGGATCCAAGCCTATGGCTGGAACGCAGAATGCACATGCCTTTTAAAGGAAAGATCTGTCAGACAGAGACTAGATCCCTCTTGTGTTCTGCCTGCAGATCCTGTGGATTTTGCATTCCAAAATGTTACCATTTTTCCACAGCTGTCTGTGAAGGCAGAACAAAAGTTTGGGCTGCGGTCAGCCCTGGGTAATGATCGCTGGTGTTCCCCGCACTCACTGGGTCTTTGGAAAGAACCGCATTTGTTGGGTCTTTGGAAAGAACCATGCCCAGCCTTGGGGGAAACCGACCCCTTTCCCCTGGGGCCAGAGAAGGCTTGATCCCTTTGCCAAAACCGGGAGCTGCCCTCTCTGCCAAGGCTGGCCAGCGATGGAGCACAGAAAAGGGTGGGTGTTTTACTCCCAGCACTTTTCTAGGCCCCCGCTGAGTGGCTAAGCAGAGAAAGGGCTTCTTTTTTCCTCATTCTGAAGACTCCGGTGTGGCTCTTTTCTCACCCCACCTTGGTTTTTGACCCTTCATTGGCACTTAAATGGCCAGCCCAGAGCAAACAGCCCCTGTGACCAAATGCCCTGACCCATGGCTGCCTGCTCCGTCCCTGGCATGACTCTCTTCCTCCTCCCCATATCACACCCCCCTCCCACTACAGCTCCCTGGGGTTCTTCTTCCCGTCTCCCCTCTGCCCCAGGGGTTCTCCTTTGTCCCGCGTGGGCTCCCGTGGGAGGGGATTTCGGTCCTGCGGCTGTTTGCATCCACTCTTCTGTTGCGGTTGACGATGCGCACCTAGCCCAGCTGTGGAAGGGAGGGCTTCGCCACCCTTTCCTGGGAGGGGGGTCAATCCCCGGTGGAAACTCCCTGTGCCAGCAGAGACTGAGGAGCAGTGAAAAAAGCCCCCCACCACCCTCGGCAACACTTTCCCTACAAGGTCCTTCCAAGCTCCCAGGCTCACCCTGTTGCCTCCCCCATACCCATCTTGACCTCTGCCCACCGCGCAAGGTGGATTTCTGGGCAGTGTCTTCTCATTGGCGTTGCCACATGGTGTGGGAGTGCTCCCCAGTCTCTGGAGGTTCCACGGGAGCAGCCTGACTTCCAGGAAGTTGCCACTGGTGCAGAGACAAGAACGTTTCTTGGGATGTTTCTGCACCAGGAAGCACGTTTGGGTGTCGAAGGAAGTGCGGTGCCCCCTCATTTCTGAGCCTGGCACTGCCCTGTGGGCGGGTCAGCCCTTCCCTTGCCCTTTATTTTATAGCTTTAGGGTAAGGGGAAGGAAAGGGCTGCCCTGCCCCCCTTCTCCTGCACAGCTGGTCTTTGCAAGGTGGCCACTTGTCCACACTGAGGAATCCCAGGCCAAGGACACAAGGGTCGGAGAGGGAAGGGGCACTGAAGAAGGAACGGCCCAGACAGTCCGTCCCCCCCTCAATGGGAAGGGTGTGTCTATGCACAAACCAGCAGTTCCAGGCTGGCTTGGATGATGAAAGGGATCAACTGGGGGAAACTGAGTCCCAGCTGTCCTGTTTTAAGCATGTTCCCTAATTACCTCCAAGGCCTTGCATATGCTGCAGCAACTGTTCAAAAATTTGGAGAAACGTCAACATTGGTGTTGGCCATCCCAGATCCAAACAGTGCCAAACCACCACCACCCCTCAGATCCAGAGCTGTGGATGTTGCTGGCACCTGAGTGAGACTGTCATAATTGGCCAGTGCGCATCCCCAACGGATGGGGACCTATGCTGGGAAATTGCCTGGAGATTGGCAATGCTCACTGCGAATGTCAGCATTCCCCAGATTAGAGAGATCCAAGATGGCTTCCAAGGTTGTGACATGATCTGAGCATAAGGCAGATGCTGTAACATTGAGCCACTGCCCCACACCAAACATAGAGGGGCAAAGACCTAAATAAGGCCCTGAAGCTACCCACACATCCCTAGCTAGTGTGGTGTAGTGGTTAAGAGTGGGGGTTTGGAGCGGTGGACCCTAATCTGGTGAACTGGATTTGTTTCCCCACTCTTACACATGAAGCCAGCTGGGTGACCTTGGGCTAGTCACACACTCTCAGCCCCACCGACCTCACAGGGTGTCTGTTGTGGGGAGGGGAAGGGAAGGAGATTGGAAGCCAGTTTGATTCTTCCTTAAGTGGTAGAGGAAGTTGGTATATAAAAAACCAACTCTTCTTCTTGTATTCAGCACTGCCGATGCAATTTTACCTCTGTCCTTGGGATGGGGGACTGGCCCTTTAATTTCAGTGTTTCTGGCCGGGCTGCTGTCCTGAACGGCCTCCCGTAGCCAGGAACAAGCAGCGCTCTGCCAGCACTGCAGGAGTCACTTGGCGTGAAGCCCTTCAGTGCTCACGAGTCCTGGTGTCAGCTCACCTGTTGCGTTCCCCCCTGCCACCCCCGGAGGCAACGGGCGAGCTGAGGCCCAGGTCTGCGGCACGGACGTGAGGTGACTGGCCCTCACGGCACTGACTCACGACTCAGCTTGGCTTGTTCTTGGCCTGTTTCCAATCTGCCCCTGCTTGGGGGCATGTGGGAGAAGCATGGTAGGGAGGGGTAGGAAAGGTGATTGTAAGCCAGTTTGATTCTTCCTTAAGTGTAGAGAAAGTCGGCATATAAAAAAAGCCCCAACAACTCAGCTATAGCTGAGTTTTCGTCAGTCTTCATTCTCACCCGCCCATCACAAGGGCTAGAAAACTAGTTTTCGAATAGAAAGAAAGCGAGTCCATTCCAGGCTGGTTCACATGTTTATAAAGTCCCCGTGGCTGTCGGACATCTTTCTGTCAGATGTGGAGTGGGTGTCCTGTGTTTGTAGGCCTCATTCGGATTGCAGCTGTGGCAGATGAGGAGAGGAGACATGGGATGTGCAACCCACCCCTCCCCACACCATTAGCTGACCTGAAAAGTGCCCCCCTTCCAAGAACTGTTATTTGCCTCACTGGGGAAGCCATCAGTACACATTTCGTTTCCCCAACGGGGCAAAGAAAGACTCCCCAGGGCCATTTCATGTTGGGAGAGTAGTATGGTGGGAGAAGGCCTCTTCTCCTTGTGAATGATGGCCCGATCTGAATCAAGCTCTCACACACCTGTGCAGTAATTTTCCAGTGAGGAATGTTGGCAGAGTATTCTAAGTACTCAGAGAAGGGTGAGATTCACCGATCAAATATAGTTTCCTTTATTGAGAGAACTACATTTTAGGATAGGAAAGCTGAGAGACGGAGCCTCTAGCTGCCTATCTAGTTAAGGAGGGAGAGAGAGGGTAGAATGACTTCCGAGAAGAAGCAGGAAATTGTCCCCTAAGAATATCAGCCTAAGGACGGACAAGAGGTGTGGAAAAAGGGTGGAAAGGTCTGTAACCTTACAGCCCTACTAGCTGACCACTTCCCCACTTCCTGCTGGGTCTTCTTCTCAGTTCCTTTGCACACTAGACATTGCAACTCTTCCAACAAGGAATGCCCGGGGGCATAGCTAGTTCAAATTCAAATCCAAATCAAATTCAAATCACACCTTTATTTGGCATTTAAAAAGTACATAATGAGGTTAAAGGAGATTTATAAACTTTTGACGAAGATCTTCCTTACAACATTAAAAGTTAAAACTTTAATATAAATCCCAGGAAGCTAGCAACCCCTGCAGTAACCTGGGGATAATTATCACTTAAAAGAAATAAAACTAGCTCCTTATCAGTGCCACCAGGGCAACCTGTCAGTAGGGGTTCGATGACCTGTTCCCGTAAAAGTGCATAGCTAGCAGAAGGTCCTTGAGGCATTCCGGAGGAGCTTTTTGGATGTGTGAATCGGCCCTGAGAGTCTTGGGGGGCTGGTTTCTGTGCCAGATACTTGAGCCTGGATGGCCCAGGCTAGTCCCATCTCATTGGATGTTGGAAGCCAAGCAGGGGTAGCCATGGTCAGTACCTGAGTGGGAGATCACCAAGGAAGTCCATGGCTGCTACGCAGAGGCAGGCACTGGCAAACCACCTCTTTTTGTCTCTTGCCTTGAAAACCCTACGGGGTCGCCATAAGTCAGCTGCAACGCCGCTGTCCACCATACAGCCTGATTCCCAGTCATAGGTTCGGCTTATGTGCTTGCGTTTCAGTGCTTCCCACTTTGAGAAACATGCTCTCCTTGCCTCTGGTAAAACGGGGGCTGCTTTGTGCATAGACAGATGGACCTCTGCAGCTTCATCAGAGAGGATATCGACGCTGGCCGGGGGGCGGGGGAAGTGATTCCATAGCTCCGCAGAGGATGGGGATGTGAAAGGATATACAAAGGTCCTTTCCCACTCTTGCTCCTTTGGGGCGGGGGGCAGAACTGCTCCCACCCACCCCCACACACAGATCTCAGTGAAAGGGCAAGTGTCCACCTTGTTGCGCGTCTGTCCCCAGATGGTGGGCTGCATCTTTTTTGGGTGTTTGGTGGCAGAAGTTACCTTGAAGGATATAAAACTCTCTCGTTCTCTTCTCTCTCCCTTCCCCGCCCCCCCGTCTCAGACTGTGTCAGGATAGGCTGTAACCCCAGTAAGTTGACATTTTTTTTCTCTCTCTTTCTTTCTCGTTTCTTCCTTTCTTCTACTTGCTCTTTGAATCCTGTGGTTTCCGTTTTTGAAGACGGAAGGGGCATGTGTGGTGTGGGTATGGGTGTCTGGAGGAGAATTAAACTGGCAGCCAGGAGGGGGAAGGACTGAAGTTACAGTGTGCGGGGCGGTGAGGGGGGAGTCGCAGGGGGGGCCTAGGGGGCCAGTAGTCAAACGGGGCTCTGTCCCCAGCTCCTGGAACAGAACAGGGCCATAGCGCTGCTCCTTCATTTAAAGCAGCCCCTTAGGATTCACGTTACTCTTCCCACCCGGTGGCTTCACACAGATGAGGGTGTGGCCATGATACACCCCTTCTGCCACCTGCATGACTGAAAAATGTAGCATCAACAGCCAGCTGGAAGTCAGGATTCCTGGGTTCTCTTTACAACACCCTTGAGGTGAGTCACGCCATATTTTTCCCCCTGTACCTCAGTTTCCTCTTTTGCAAGGGCTTGTGGGAGGTGAGGTCAAGACAGTCCTTGGAGCTTTGAGACAGGGTTTCTCAGGGAAGAAAAGCCTTCATGCCCTTTATGTTGGGGTGGGGGAGGGATTGTTTGGGGGAAACACTCTAGTCTGTGGGGCAGAGAAGGTTTTTTGGAGAAATACAGCCTAGGAGCGGCCAGAGAAGAAGACACCCCACCCCGCCGCTGAACATCCACATGAGACGTCACCGATAGCTACAGAAATGAAGCCCCGACTGACAGCTCAGAGAAGCCACAAGCCCCCTCTGGCCAGAGGTGGGGCTCACTCGGACGCAGCCTGGTTCATGGTGGGAGGTTGGGGGGAGGAGAAAGGGGTGATGGTGGAAAGGCATGGGGGAGTCAAAGGACATAGCATGGGCAGCTGAGTTAGCAATGCATCCCCATGCTACCCCAGTTTCACACCAGTTTAATGACTCTGGTTCCCACCTAAGAGAAGAGAGGGTTTTGCTGCTTCGGACACACACAGACGCCTGCATCCAGTTGTGGGGCAGTGTCTTTGTGAAGGGGTGTTAGCGCCAAGGAGTGCCCAGCCCTTTTCAAGGGATGAGGGTCCCTCAAGGAGGGCCCCAGGTCACTCCTGGGAGCACTCCTCTTCACGCCTGCCCGACAAAGCCCAGCTAGGCTGGAAATCCCAGTTTGTTCAAGGATAAAATGTTTTAACTCCTCCACTGGTTCGCAAAACAGAATGTGGGGAAATGATTGCAAAGAGATACCAAATCATTAGCATCCAAGGGTAGAGCTATCAATAGAGAATTTGCAAATGTGTCCCTTTTCATATTGGTAGGAGGCTCCAGGGGCATCCGTCACTGGGGCGCTTTCCTCGGAGAGCCAGCGTGGTGTAGTGGTTAAGAGCAGTGGTTTGGAGCGGTGGACTCTAATCAGGAGAACCGGGATTGATTCCCCACTCCTCCACATGAGCAGCAGATGCTAATCTGGTGAACTGGATTTGTTTCCCCCATTCCTACACACGAGGCCAGCTGGGTGACCTTGGGCAAGTTACAGCTCTCTTAGAGCTCTCTCAGCCCTCACCTCACAGGGTGACTATTGCGGGGAGGGGAAGGTGATTGTAAGCCGGTTTGAATCTCCCTTAAGTAGTAGAGAAAGTTGGCATATAAAAACCAACTCTTCGGAGGAGGAGGAGACTTGGCAGGCTTTTGAAATGTCTGCCTGTTTGCATCTGTGCCAGTTGGACAAGGTAGAGCAGACATCTATTCAAGCACCCCTTCCCAAAAAAACTTCCAGATCTGTCCCTCTCCTCTGCAAGAATGCTTCTTGTCGATCAAGCCAGAAAGTCTTGTGAGATTCAAAGGAGATACCTTGGCCCTCTAGGACACTTCTCAGTCCCTGAGTAAGACAATGTGGTCCAACCGCACCCCTGCGGGTAGGTTTGATTTGCATTCCAGGTGGGCCTTTGGGACAAAAGGGGATTTCATATCTCACTAAGCGTCACCCTTTTCTTTATCGAGCCCTGCAAACACCTGGTCCGTTCTTTTCTTGGTGCAACAGAACAGCATAGTTGCGGTACTCTTCATTTTTACAAATCAGGGTTGTAATGTCATAAGAACATAAGAAAAGCCATGCTGGATCAGACCAAGGTCCATCAAGTCCAGCAGTCTGTTCACACAGTGGCCAACCAGGTTCCTCTAGGAAGCCCACAAACAAGATGACTGGAGCAGCATTATCTTGCCTGTATTCCACAGCACCCCTCTGATCCTGGAGAGAATAGGTATGCGTCCATTTTGACTAGTAGCCATGGATAGCCCTCTGCTCCATAAACATGTCTGCTCCCATCTTAAAGCCTTCCAAATTGGCAGCCATCACCACATCCTGGATGCCTCTTGTCAATGTCCTTACTTGTAATCTCAAGACTTCTCAAACAGAAAACCAGCCTTATATGACATTTCTTCTGCAAGCAACACACTCCACTGGGTCTCCCATAGAGTATGCAGTTTCTCAGGCTCTGTTCTCTCCCCCACTTCATGGATGCACAAGGACATTCTGATCTCTCATTACTTTCCCCCATTCCAAATTTAGTATTGTTTCCCCTCTGACAAGCACCAAGATGGCAGCTCTGCAAACCCTGTGGCAAAGTTCCCCATGCCAAATGAGCTTATCACGGGTGCCCTTGTTGGGCATCCCTGACTGTCCAACTCCAATCCTGGGCAGACTTTCCCTCCTTGCCCGTGGGCAGGCATGCATGGAGTTGCCAGGATGCTAATGCCACACTCCAGAGATCTGCTGGGGGAACCTGGGCCGTGGAAAACCGGACAAGCGCCTTTTGCAGCCGCAGGTGAGTTCCTGAGCAGGCAGCCAAGACTCCCGTCCAGTCCAAGGAGAGCTGGTCTGGAATGGGGGAGAGGAAACTGAGGCCAACGGAAGGGGGTGGGGCTCCCGAGGCTGCGTAACGAGAGAGCTGTCGGGGGACCAGGAGGCCAGATGCCGAGGCTTGTGATTTTTCAAGAACGTTGTATTGATACAAACCAGTACATAAATCACCTTACAGAAATCGCCTCTCCACTGTCAAGACAACGTGCCAGACGGTATTACAACCACGCTGGTGACCGCAAGCATCATCCCAAAATTGAATTTTAAAGAGATACCGAGGAGAGGTCCCGTGCATCCTTGGCCTCAGACTGTTCCCCTCCCAGGGGCTTCTTTCATAAAAAGGGGTTCTGAGGCTCCAGCACCTTTTCACACTGAAATCTAAAATTACATGAGTGTTGATAGTGACGAAAGGCATTCTGAGCGTGTTCAGCGGTGCTCTTGAGCTTTGCTGCCCTAAGCCATGCTGTTGGTGTGGCTCAGATTAAGCCCCTTTCTTATACTCTCTAGTTTGGCTGGCCTTGGCTCTGTTTCCTTCTGGGAGCTGGGGAGAGAACCCGGGGGGAGTGGGGTTCCTGGCTTTGGGATCTGGCTGCATCTTGGCTCAAAGGTTTGGGTAATTTATAAATACCAGTCTAATGTCTGCCAAAGGGTGGTAGGGTTGTACTATCTCCATATTAGCAAATTGGTGGAGGGAGGAGGGATTGGAGTAGAAGTTAGATATCACATGCTCGCTCAGGGTGAGGCTGGAGAGAAACGTGTGTTGCGTAAGGGGGCTGGGCAGGAGTCCCCTTTGGGATGCCAACCTCCAGGTGGGGCCTTGAGATCTGGAATTACAACTGGTCTCCAGGTGACAGAGATCAGTTCCGCCAAAGAAAATGTCTGCTTTGCGGGGAGGACTCTATGGCATTCACCCTGCCACTTCTCTCCAAACCCCCATAAGCTCCACCCCCAAATCTCCAGTGATTTCCCAACCTGGAGTTGGCAACCTTAGGTCCCCTTGAAGAAGCGGGGTCCAGGAATTTATTCAATCCCAAGGCCTCTGACCCAGCCTGGGGACCAGCAAAAGAGAATTGTCCGGAGGGGTTTTCCCACTCACTGGCTTAAGGTTGGGGAGTGGGAGACCCTGGCATGCTGTTTGGTGTACTCTGCAACCAACCAAGCTCCAAAATATTGTCGAAGGCTTTCACGGTCAGAGTTCATTGGTTCTTGTAGGTTATCCGGGCTGTGTAACCGTGGTCTTGGAATTTTCTTTCCTGACGTTTCGCCAGCAACTGTGGCAGGCATCTTCAGAGTAGTAACACTGAAGGACAACCAAGCTCCATTTGGTGCTGTGTCCAAAAAAACGAGTTCTCCCTGGCAGAAAGCAGACTTTTGTGGTTGGGGGGAATGCTGTAACTATCATGAAACGACTTATTTCATCAGAGGTGCCCTTTCTCGTTGGGAGCGGCAGTACTCGCATAATTCCACAAAGAGGCTGACTCATGACAATGTCCAGAGGATGTTTTCTGCCACCAGGTGGCAGCACATGCCTTTTGGCTTTCTGTAGTATCTGGTTTTCTCCACTGGGTGGCAGCAGGTGCCTTTGGAAGATACTGCGGTGCCCTGGAAATCCCTGCAAGGGAGCCGCATCTCCTTGCGGTTCCCACTTAGGCCAGCAGGTGGCAAGCGATGCCTTTGTTCTTCAGCATAGAGGGAGGATGTGTGTGCAAATAATGGGTTGCAAGATAACGTTTATAAATGTTATATTAAAAGCCAGTCTTTGCACCTCTGCACATTGCCAATACAGACGGTAGGTTGGGGTGAGGGAATGTATGCTTTTATGCAATTCCCTTTTTATGCATCTCCCCTTCTTCCAAAACACACAGGTGTTCATTCAGACTTGGACTGCCTGTGAACTCCTCTCTTTTGTTCGTTCCCCAGCTGAGCTTGGCATTCAGACAGTGCAGTTTATCCCCTTCACACACACACACACACACACAGAATCTGGGCAGAATTACGGGGGAAGTTCTTGGTGGGCTGCCGTCATGGCAGGGCTCTTGAGGCCAGGAATGAGCAGAGCCAGCTGCAACAGCACACCGGGAGTCACTTAACTTGGATGAGGCCCTTTGGTATGGTGTCCTCACCAGCTGGATTCTCCCAAGTAGGGTTGCCAGCCTCTAGGTGGTGAAACAAAAATCACACCTCTATATCTAACAATGATGTACAAAGTCAGTATAGGTTAAAGAATATGTCACTTATAACAAAATACAAAGCAACTTAAATTCCAATACAATAGCATACAATGCAAAATGTTTTCAAAACTGGGATACACTGGAATAGCTAGTATACACTTGTTACAAAACAACGTGGGAAACCTCAAAGCATCAATCCACAAAGTGGAAAAGTCCCACAATAACTGGAAACAATGAGAGCAATCCAAGGTCTCAAATGCAAGGTGGAGTGAAGAAGACTGCGTGTATCTAGTCGATCACACTCCGGGTCAGTTTCACAATGGACGTGGAAACACGTAGCACTACAAATAACATCATTTTCGGCTACAATGAAGCGCACAAATATCCAGCAGTACGAGTGTGGCCATTTGAAATTTTGTGTTTTAAGTTTTAATTGGGATTTTATTATTTTAAATTTAGATTTTTATATTGATGTAGTAATGCTTGTATATGATGTTACCTGCTCTGAGCCGGCTTCGGCCGGGGAGGGCGGGTTATAAATCGCAAAATAAATAAAATAAATTGTAGCCGAACATGATGTTATTTGAGGTGCTATGTGTTTCCTCATCCATTGTGAAACTGACACGGAGTGTGATCGACTAGATACACGCAGTCTTCTTCACTCTGCTTCACCTTGCGTTTGAGACCTTGGATTGCTCTCATTGTTTCCAGTTATTGTGGGACTTTTCCACTTTGTGGATTGATGCTTTGAGGTTTCCCACATTGTTTTGTAACAAGTGTATACTAGCTATTCCAGTGTATCCCAGTTTTGGAAACATTTTGCATTATATACTATGGTGCTGGAATTTATGTTGCTTTGTATTTTGTTAAAAGTGACATTCTTTAACCTATACTGACTTTGTACAACCTCCAGGTGGTGGCTGGAGATCTCCTGGAATTAGAACCGTTCTCCAGACTGCATACATCTTAGGTGTTTTATTGAAAACATTCTACTTCTGGAGAAAATGGTTGCTTTGGAAGGTGGATGGCATGGCCTTATGCCCTACTGAGGTCCCTCCCTTCTCTAAACCCCAATCTCCCAGGCTCCACCCTCAAATCTCCAGGTATTTCTGAGCCCGGAGATGGCGTCCCTAGTCCCACACCACCCCTGGAGGAAATGAGTGAGCCAAGGCCCAAGTCTGCGCCCCCGACTCAACACTTGGCTTGGCTTGTTCCTGGGCCCTTTAAACTTCCCACTCAGCCAGTCATTCATTGGCGTTTGGAAGCAAAGGGTGCCCAAATTGATCCTCTGCATTCAGTCCATGATGCCTTTGGCTCTCTATAAATTTCACACCTTGGCAAAATAACCAGAGGTTGCGCCCCTCTCGGGTTTTGACTGTGGACCTGATCAGGTGCTGTTCTCTTTTTCATTCTTTGTTTCCCCCTGTTCTTAGACCGAGGTCTTGAACAATATAACCACAAAACTTAAATAAGACCCATCTCTAAAAACACCTCCCTTCGACTCTTCTCTGCAGCCTCCTAAAAACAAGCAACAAAATGAGTACGCTGAGGGTCAGAGTCCGCTAAGAGGAACTGAACCTTTTGCTCCAAAGTTGCTTGAGAAAATGCGGACCATTTGTTAAAACGGTATAATCCATTTTAGCCAAAGTTGGTACACGTAAGGACAATGCAAAAGGATGCGTGCCAAGGAGTCCACCGACTGAACAGGACAGGTGACACAGCAGGGCTGAAAAGGGTATCCCTAGTATACGGCCCAGCCAAACCATTGAAAAAGGGCAAATCCTGAATGCATAAAGATTCTGCATAACTTTGGACTAATCAGAGAATCCAGAAGATTACCCTTAGATAACAAGGCCAGGGGGTGCTGTTCTCATTTCACCTAGGAGTTAGGGGAGATTGGCTCAGTTCTGTGGGGCAGGCTGCTTCCCAACCCTCTTGCCTGGGAGAGGGAAGAGTGAGGAGACTGCTTGCAGCAGCGGAGCCGGGATGCTGCATGGAGGAATGCAGCCATGTAAAATGGTGGTGCTTATGTTCAGGGCTAACAAAGGATCTTGTGAAATGGGGTCTTTGGTGCTGGGCTGCGTCCTTGCGGGTTTGTTCTGTGCAATGCTCTTCTGGGGGGGGGGAATCAGTTCTTTGCACCCTGTGCAACAGCCCCCATCCCTGACACCCCCGTCCTGCACGCCCTGTTGCAGGTAAAGGCCCCGAGACCCTTTTTGCCGGCCAGAAACTCAACGATAACGAATGGCACACGGTCCGCGTGGTCAGGCGGGGGAAGAACTTGCAGCTCTCGGTGGACAACGTCACAGTGGAAGGTAGGTGCATCGGGGCTAGTGGGTGGGCCTGAGGGGCTTCAGAGCTTTTGTGGGAAGGTGGGGTAGGTTTGCCACCCTCCAGGTAGTAGCTGGAGATCTCCTGCTATTACAATTGACCTCCAGCTGATAGAGATCAGTTCACCTGGAGAAAGTGGCCGCTTTGGCAATTGGACTCTATGGCATTGAAGTCCCTCCTGTCCCCATACCCCACCCTCCTCAGGCTCCACCCCAAAAACCTGCCCGTGATGAAGAGGGACCTGGCAACCCTAGAAGAAGGAGACACTTCATGGGGCAGATTGCCTTATTTTCTTGGAGGAATCCAATGTCCTTGGACTACTGAAAGGGCTTTTACCACTGGCTTGCTGGAACATGGTTGCAACGCCCAGATCTTTGCATGCTCCCCTACAGAATATCATGTCTTTATAGTTCTCTCATCCTCCACTAGGTGGCAGCATACACTCGCAATGCAGTGAACTCTCACTTGGTGGCAGCCCTGCACACAGTTCCACAACTGTCCGGTTTGGCTGCTGAGGGAGGGAGTTTGGCGAATGAATGACAGGTTCTGGGCTGTGTAAATACAGCTCAGAGGTGATGGGTGGGGAATGTTTGCAATAATGGGGGGGGGGTATGGGCCTTGAATTAGTGGGTTTGGAAGAATGGGCAGTGGGCATGGGGAAGGTTGGGTAACACTCAGCTTCAGGTAGAGGTGCCAACCTTTACGTGGCACTTGGAGATCTGCTATTACAATTGATTTCCAGACAAATCAAGATCACTTCCCCTGGAGAAAATGGCTGCTTTGGAGGGTGGACTCGATGGCATTATGCCCTGCTGAGGTCCCTTCCCAATCTCCACCCCAAAAATCCCCAGGTGTTTCCCAACTCAAAGCTGGCAACCCTAGTGCAGGGGCCCCTGACGGATGGTCTTGGCCGCCTGCTGTGCTCCAGATGTTACATCATCCCATGTTAGGGTTGCCAACCTTCAGGTGGTGGTTAGAGATCTGCTATTACAACTGACCTTCGGCCAATATATAGGGTTGCCAACCTCCAGGTAGCTGGAGATCTGCTATTACAACTGATCTCCAGCCGATAGAGATCAATTCACCTGGAGCAAATGGCAATTGGACTCTATGGCATTGAAGTCCCTCCCCAAACCTCACCCCCTCAGGTTCCGCCCCAAAAACCTCCCGCCGGTGGCAAAGAGGGACCTGGCAACCCTATTTCCCATCCACTCACTGTAGCCAGAGACATTGTCACATTGCCCCCCCCCCCCCGTTAAAATAGAGCCAAGCAGGTTGGTACCCTGCTTGGCTCTATTTTAACAGTGCCCGCCCCCACTGTGCTTGGTCCAAGCAGGGCAGATGGCGGGTGCCCACACCCGCTTGGAGTTCCACAACATCGAGACGGGCATCATGACGGAGCGGCGCTTCATCTCGGTGGTGCCCTCCAACTTCATCGGCCACCTGAGCAGCCTGGTCTTCAACGGGCTGCCTTACATGGACTTGTGCAAAAATGGAGACATCAGCTACTGTGAGCTCAATGCCCGCTTCGGCCTGCGCAGCATCATCGCCGACCCGGTCACCTTCAAGAGCAAAGCCAGTTACCTGGCGCTGGCCACGCTCCAAGCCTACGCCTCCATGCACCTCTTCTTCCAGTTCAAGACCACGGCCACCGATGGGCTCATCCTCTTCAACAGCGGCAATGGCAACGACTTCATCGTGGTGGAGCTCGTCAAGGGGTGAGGCGTCCGGTGGGGCTTTTGGCCTCCTCCCCTGTGGTCTTAGCCTGTAGCCCCACCTGCTGGTGTGGATTACCCTGCCCCATGTCTCATGAGCACAGTATAAGCTGCCTTAAACTGAATCAGACCCTCGGTCCATCAAAGTCAGTATTGTCTACTCAGACTGGCAGCGGTTCTCAAGGGTCTCAGGCAGGGGTCGTTCACATCACCTACCGGCCTGGTCCCTATAACTGGAGATGGCGGGGATTGAACCTGGTACCTTCTGCATGCCAAGCAGATGCTCTACCGCTGAGCCATGGCCCCTCCCTCTCATGGTGGTCTGGAATTCCCTGCCCACTTCCCAGCCAGGGTCCTGCCTGCTGGCATGAGCGACCCCCAGAAGACCCCCCTTACAGCATAACTGGCCCACCCTGATGCCTCGTGTGCTTGTCTCCTACCCTCTCAGCCTACCTTCTCTCTCCTTCACCACTTAAGCTGCCGCTTGCTTTGTGAAGTTCCAGTATTACTCCTCCCCACCCATCCACTGAGCAAAGTATTCATTTCTTTGTTGTTTCATCTTGTTTTTTTAACTGCCATGCCTGCCGATCAAAGAACTCTGTATCCATAGTTGTGTGAAGGAGCTCTTGGGAAATCTTTGAATGCAGAGCTCTCGAGAGATGTTTTCTTTGGGGAGGGGCCGTGGCCCTTAAACTGCTTCGAAAACATCTCAGAGGATGTAAATTTCTTGCAGCTGATGGGTTGATTTTGGCAGAGGGCCAGAATCCCACTTAGTCAGATGCAGAAGCTGGAGAGTTGGTAGGTCCCTCATCATCCTTGTCATAAAAGTGATGGATTTTCATTTCATGCAGCCACCTCCATAGGAGCAGGTGGGTAGATAAAGCAAGGGGGTCTCCAGTTTCCTTGGCAGGGAAGCCCATCCATTTCATGGGAGAGAGCAGGCCAATACTACTTGTGGCCCACCAAGCTGAAAGCAGCCTTCCAGCCATGGAGGGTAGATTTTCTTCCCTGAGAGCCAGCGTGGTGTAGTGGTCAAGAGCGGTGGTTCGAAGCGGTGGACTCTGACCTGGAGAACCGGGTTTGATTCCCCGCTCCTCCACATGAAGCCTGTTGGGTGACCTTGGGCTAGTCACAGCTCTCTCAGAACTCTCTCAGCCCCACCTACCTCACAGGGTGTCTGTTGTGGGGAGGGGAAGGGAAGGCGATTGTGAGCCGGTTTGATTCTTCCTTAAGTGGTAGAGAAAGTCGGCATATAAAAATCGGCTCTTATTATTATTTATTTAGAACATTAATTACCCACCTTTCTTCCTTATGGAGCTCAAGGTGGCTTGAAATAAAAACAAAGTACGTAAAATATAGAGTACATAAAAATACATAAAACTGAAATTTAAAAGCTCAGCTTAGGACTGCTTTGATCAAACAAGGTCCTAAATAAAACTGTCTTCAGCTACTTCCTGAAGATTGAAAGCGAGGGGCCCAGGTGTACCTCCCTGGGGAGATGGTTCCATAATTGTTGGGCTGCCACCAAAAAGGCCCTTATGTGCCCACCAGATGAGCTTCTTTGATCGATGGGACAGTCAGGGTCAGGAGGGCCTCTCCCTGTGATCTTAACGAAGACATGGGGAATGGGGCATGGCTGGGTGGGTGGAGTTAATGCAGAGATAGGCAACTCCCAGAAAGAATACAAGACTGGTACCCCAGACCCCTTTTCTTGGCATGCAAAGCTGGTTTACTAACCAAGGGACTTAGCCATGCTTGGGTGGTGCTGGCAGTTTGGGGAGGACACTGTGGCTCAGTGGTAGAGCGCCTGCTTGGCATGCAGATGGTCCCAGGTTCAATCCCCGACATCTCCAGTTAAAGGGACTAGGCAAGTAGGTGATGTGAAAGACCTCTCTCTGCCTGAGACCCTGGAGAGCCGCTGCCAGTCTGAGTAGACAATACTGACTTTGATGGACCAAGGGTCTGGTTCAGGATAAGGCAGCTTCATGTGTACCACTTGGGGCTCATCTTACTCCCAAGAGCCTGGCCAAGTACAGTTCTCACACACACACACACACAAACGTGCGCGCACATTCCTTTTGTCAGCCTGCACACTGTCATCTTCGCAAGAAACATTACAGGATTTCTGGCACTCCGGCCAAAACAGTCGCCTACTCGGACGCAGATTATCATGAACAGACACACAAAACTCTTACGAATTATATTTTCCCCGAAACACCCCTTCCCCAGACACTTAGCAGCAGCCGCAAATACCTGTAAGTATTGCTTAATTTTCATTTTTAATGGTGTCAGATACCTTTCACCAAATTTTCCACTGCCCCCCTGTGGCCTCTCATTTTTATGGCCAGAGTCGAGAGAGATACTCAGCAACTGGGCAGGAAAGACCTAATTTCCCATCTTTGTAGCCCTCACTCTGACTGCCCTCTACAGATAATTATTAGCACTTTTTTTTAATGGCCAAGCACTTTATAATTTATTTACATACTTCATTTATACCCTGCCTTTCTCCAATTCTCCTCTCCCTGTGAGGTAGGTTTGACTGAAAGTGTATCAAGGGTGCAAGGTCACCCAGCAAGCTTCCATGGCGGAGTGGGGATTGGAACCTGGGTCTCCAACCACTATGCTACACCAGTTCTTAACTGTTGTATTATTTATAATCTTGATACGTTTTTCAGAACAATCCTGTGAGGTAGGTAACTATTCCAATTTTATAGTTTAGGAAGAAGGGAGGAACCCAACAGGAACAGCTCCCTGCCCTTCTCTAAGTGGCAGCCTTTCAAATACATAAAGAGGGCAATCATGTCCCCCTCTCAACCTCCTCTTCTCCAGACTGAACATCTCCAGGTCCCTCCGCCTTCCCTCGTAGGCCTTGGTCTCCAGGCCACCTGATCATCCTGGTTGCTCTCCTTTGCACCCACTCGATTCTGTCCACATCCTTTTTGAAGTGAGGCCTCCAGAACTGCACACGATAATCCAGGTGCAGCCTGACCAATGCTGTGCACAGTGGAACTATGACATGTTGTGATTTGGATGTTATGCCTCTGTTGATACCCCCAAACTGTATTAGACTTTTTTGCTGCTGCTTAATATTGACTGTTCCTATTGAGCTTACAGTCCACCTGTAGCCCCAAGATCTTGTTCACACACACTGCTACCCAGAAGTGTATCCCCCATCCAGTATGTGTGCTTCTCATCAGGGCAATCCCAGCTATAGGGCTTGCCCTGGGCCCCATACTGCAGGGGGCATGCTGGGAGCCCCCATTGTCCTGCAACCAGCTGCTGCCCTGAAGCCCCCACCACTGCAGCATCGCAGCTGATCCCCCACACAGTCTGATACTCAGTGTGGTGGTGGGGCCCATGTTTTTGACAAATGTGGATGTTTCCAATGCTGTCTGTTCCCATAGTTTCCACTCCCCCTACCTTTGCGCTACCCACCAGTGACAATTCTTAGGTCAGGAAAAGTTTACTCTCTGTAAGGCTCAAGCTCTGGCTGATTCCCATGTTTGGTAATCCTCTTGTTTGGAGCAGTGGACTCTGATCTGGAGAACCGGGTTTGATTCCCCACTCCTACACACAAAGCCAGCTGGGTGACCTTGTGCTAGTCACAGCTCTCTTAGAGCTCTCTCAGCCCCACCTACCTCACAGAGTGTTTGTTGTGGGGAGGGGAAGGAAAGGGAAGGTGATTGTAAGCCGGTTTGAGTCTCCCTTAAGTGGTAGAGAAAGTCGGCATATAAAAACCAACTCTTCTTCTTCTTCTCACTCTCTTCTTCCCCATCAGATTACCTTTCCCCGAAGTATGTGGCTTGGCTGGCTAGCTCGAGTCGCTCACTTCCCTTACCCCTACAAGCAAGTCCCTCTGCTTGAGCTTTACTGTCTCTGGCTGGTGCAGGGAGGGCAGCGCCTTGGGGACGGTTGGGGAGGGGACAGGCTGGGTGGCCGTTTGATCCTTCCGACCCCATCCACAGGTACATCCACTATGTGTTCGACCTGGGCAACGGGCCCTCGCTGATGAAGGGCAACTCGGAGAAGCCTGTCAACGACAACCAGTGGCACAACGTCATCGTCTCTCGCGACACCAACAACGTGCACACGCTCAAGATCGACTCCCGCACCGTCACACAGCACTCCAACGGCGCCCGCAACCTGGACCTCAAGGGTGAGCTGCAGCTGCCTTCCTTGCCTTGCCTTCCCCTCCCCTCCCGGGGTCCCCGTTGGATCACAGCTCCCTATCCCGGCACTTGCGGAGTGCACGATGGCATTAACTGAGAGGAGAAGACAGAGCCGGGAGAGGGGATATGATAACCATCTTCAAGTACTCGAAGGGCTGTCATATAGAGGAGGGTGCTGAGTTGTTTTCTGTTGCCCCAGAAGGTCGGACAAGAACCAATGGGTTGAAATTAAATCAAAATAGTTTACGTCTAGACATTAGGAAGAACTTTCTAGCAGTTAGAGCGGTTCCTCAGTGGAACAGGCTTCCTCGGGAGGTGGTGAGCTTCCCTGGAGGTTTTTAAGCAGAGGCTAGATTGGCCATCTGTCAGCAATGCTGCTTCTATGACCTTAGGCAGATCATGAGAGGGAGGGCATCTTGGCCATCTTCTGGGCATGGAGGAGGGGTAACTGGGGGTGTGGGGGGGCAAGGGAGTTGTGAATTTCCTGCATTGTGCATGGGGTTGGACTAGATGATCCTGGTGGCCCCTTCCAACTCTATGATTCTATGAACTGTGCTTCCAAACCGAAGGCCATGTCGGTTGCAACCCCCCAGAGTTAACACTAGGGGGCACCTTGCTGCCAAGAATACGCCAGGTTGTTTGGGACCAGCTTCGATTGACCCTTGTTTACAACACGATCCCATCTTTTTAGTCGGGCGTTTTGTTTTTGATGTGTGTGGTGTGCGGCTCCCCAGTCTGAGCTCTCTGGATGAGGATGCTTAGAAATTGAAGAGAACAGCCTCCGGCTAACAACATCCACTCTGACCTGCCCTGGGACGGCCTTCCTGGGCATGTGCCTCTCTTCCTTGATCGGTGCAAATAAGGCGTCTGCCTCCCCCCCAGGGCTGCCGCACTGGCACAAGGCCCAGCCTTACCTGTCGCTTCTCATTGCCGTGGCATCTGCTGCCCTCCACCTTTCCCTCGCCCCGCTTTCTTGATGTCATGGGAGGTGCCTGGGGTCGTGTTTTTGTCCTCTCCCAAACTGGCCAGGTGGTTGCAGTCCTGTCCCTTGCCATGCCTGGAACTCAGCACATGGATCCCACAAGGAGATCTATTTTTTTCCCATCTATGGGGGTGTGTGTGGAATTTCAGGTCTCTTCTAGAAGTGCGGCAACATCTTTGTGTTTGCATTAGGGTTGCCAACCTCCAGGTACTAGCTGGAGATCCCCCGCTATTACAACTGATCTCCAGCTGATAGGGATGAGTTCACCTGGAGAAAATGGCTGCTTTGGCAATTGGACTCTATAACATTGAAGTCCCTCCCCAAACCCCACACTCCTCAGGCTCCGCCCCCAAAATCTCCAGGTATTTCCCAACCAGAGCTGGCAACCCTGCATAGAGTAAACCTGGCAGTGCCTTGAAAACCTTACAGGGTCGCCATAAGTCAGCTGTGACTAGATGGCACTTTCTACCACCAAATCTGGTAGAAATGGAAATACTGATGTGCCGTTTGATCTGAGGTGGGGTGGGGTTCCTGAAGCCTCTTTCGGAGGCCCCTGGGGTCGCCAGCCTTAGCTAAGAGCTACTTCTGAGTAATCAAAAATATCTTGAGCTACCTCCCCCCCCCACACCCTTAGGATGTTACCATGCTTTGTTCTGTCCTAGAAGCAGAATATGGAGGAGGAGGAACTCTAGAAGAGAGCAGTTCTTTTGGTGCCTTTTTCCTGGGTTTTCTCGGGGGATGGACAAACTACTGTAGCTACTGAGCTGCCTGTTGGAGATCCTTGCTTTGGAGCATTTAAAAGAGGAGCAAATTAAGAGAGTGCCTCTGAGCATACTCTCTTCACAACTGATTATATCATGACGCTTGCATTTAT
Source organism: Euleptes europaea (assembly GCF_029931775.1). Lineage (NCBI taxonomy): Eukaryota > Metazoa > Chordata > Lepidosauria > Squamata > Sphaerodactylidae > Euleptes > Euleptes europaea. Next base: position 81,504,839 of record NC_079318.1, read on the forward strand.
TTTTGGGCAGCCAGGTGCTTTCAAAGCATTTCACAAAAGCCTGCAGTACAAACCGCAAGATAAAGAGTGAGCCAAAGAGGAGCCCATGAAAAAAATATTCCCTTGAATACAATTTTATCTTGTTTTGTTCATTTAAAACATGTATTCGCCTCCTTTCTCAAGGAGGCATACAATGTAAATTAAACAACAACCATGAAAAATTGTGGGAAATACTATAATTTAAAACCACAATTTAGGACTGCCAATTAACAAAAAAAAACCTAAATTAGTCAAATGCTAAAAGTTTTTTAAAAGTATAAGAAGCAGACCACCTGTGAACTAGAGAACTTTTCTATCTCTAGAAGTTCCTCTCAGCTTTCCTGAGACTGGGGAGGGGGCTTTTTCACATCTTTTTTTACAGGTAGAATTGACTTTACAATCCTGACATTGATGGGATCTGACCCAGCTTTTCCTCCTCCTTTGCTCTTGCTCAGGACTATTCACGTGTCTCTTGGCAGGTGGGACTCTGGGGCAAGAGGGAGACTCCGCTCCCCAGGCCCTGAGACCTCTCTTGAACATACATGACACACATGAAGCTGCCTTATACTGAATCAGACCCTTGGTCCATCAAAGTCAGTATTGTCTACTCAGACCGGCAGCGGCTCTCCAGGGTCTCAGGCAGAGGTCTTTCATATCACCTACATGCCTAGTTCCTTTAATTGGAGATGCCTGGGTTTGAACCTGGGACCTTCTGCATGCCAAGTAGATGATGTACCACTGAGCCACCCTCTTCCTTCCTGCAGGGGAGCTGTATATCGGAGGCCTAAGCAAAAACATGTTCAACAACCTGCCCAAGCTGGTGGCCTCGCGGGATGGCTTCCAGGGCTGCCTGGCCTCCGTGGACCTCAACGGCCGACTCCCAGACCTCATCGCCGACGCCCTGCACCGGATCGGGCAGGTTGAGAGGGGCTGTGATGGTAAGACCGGGGGAGTGGGGGGGGGTCGCTTTTGTCTTAGATTGACCAGATAAGGAACAATTGGAGGAGAAACTACTTGAGATGGGGGGGGGGAATTTGGAGCACAGAAAAGATTGAATCATGCCCTCCCACTCTCACCCACCCCTACCGTTTCTCCTTTCCAAATTCCCTCTTCCTGAACTAGCGCTGGGGATCTCTAATGTGTGGTTATATGAATTGTAGAGCGCTAAGATCCTTTACGGATTATGCCCAAATGGATTCACTGTATTTATTTTGGATGCAGGCTTTTTTTGGAATGGAGGCACTTAGGATATCTCCATGCAACTTTAGTACCTACAGGGCTACTATTGATAGAATCACTTTGTTTTAGACAGAGCTGGAAATTATCTTTTTGCCAACATACTCCACTAATTATCAATATGAGGCAGTTTAATGACCTGGTCTGTAAATTATATAGTGGAAACAGTATATCTTGGTTTTCCAGAAAGTACACCTGTAAAGTTATTGAAGGGGCTTTTAGTCCAACTGTATATCGTGTTTATACTTCTGTTATTTTATTTGTTTTACATATATGTGTATGTACTTTTAGGAATCAATGCCATCTTTAGAGACTACTGAAGAAGACTATTTAGTTGAAACACATTTGGATACGTGATTTTTATCTTTATATTTGCTTACTTTTGTTTTTATGATATTATGTTTTTAATTTGTATGTATCTTACGTATTTATAAAAACAGAGTTGTTCTACTAGGATGGTATATCATTTTTGTAATAGATTTTATCTGTTACTCAACCTTTTATGGTTTATTGTTTGGTGTGTTGGTTGTAGGTTTGTTTCCTTATATTTTGGCTCAACTTTCATGAAGGCTCGTGGGCCAGGTCACAAGGGAAGAGCCAGCACCTACAGTTGGCAACTGGTACAATTGTATTAAGTCTGGGCAAAACGTTCTTTGCCACCTGCCCTAGTCAGTTACTCAGCAGTTTTGTACCAGCCACGGCTTTTGACACAGTCTTCAAGGGCAGCCCCAGATAGAGATCTTTGCAGCCGTCCATGCTGAAGGTTATCAGCCTCTGAAAGTTACTGCAGGCAAATCCCAGTCATCAGAGAAGGGGAACTGTTGGCTTCTCTCTATAAGCTGATGTTGTACTATTAGCATTCTACAAAACAGTCAAGTTTCACTGACAAACTGGCTTGTGTTCCTTCCTCGAATTATTATTGTTATTACCAGGACAGGAATCAGTAAAGGAAAGATCTAGATCAATCTGGCTGAGACCTCTCTGTCTCTGTTTCGCTGTCCTTCCCCCCAGGTCCCAGCACCACCTGCACGGAGGATTCCTGCGCCAACCAGGGCGTCTGCCTTCAGCAATGGGACGGCTACACATGCGATTGCACTATGACCTCGTACGGCGGCCCAGTGTGCAATGACCGTGAGTAGTGGGAAGACTGGATGTTGTGGGGTGGGGGGCACAGAAAAAGGCTTATGCCTAGTAGGTTAACCCAGCCTGAGTGCTTGCCATAGCCAAGGCAGTGAGAGTAATGCTACTGGATTATGGGCCTCAGGGAACAAGGCTAAGACTGGTTCCCTTGGGTTGATTCTCTTCCATTCGGGATCAAGGAGGGGTACTCAGGCTTGGGAGCTACCGTGTTTCCCCGAAAATAAGACACTGTCTTATATTTATTTTTCCTCAAGAAGACACACTATGGCTTATTTTCAGGGGATGTCTTATTCCGAGGGAATCAGAACTGTCCTCCCTCTCGGCTCCCGTTCTCCCCTTACCACCCCCTTCCGGTCCCGCCCCCAGAGGCCCAGGCACGCTGGTTGCCGGGCCTTTGAAGTGGCGCGGGAGACTGCATCTGCTCAGCTGGGCTCCTCCTGTCTTCCCCGCCCCCAGAGGCCCGGGCGCGCTGGTTGCAGAGCCTTTGAAGTGGCTGCGGGAGACCGCCTCTGCTGAGCTGGGCTCCTCCTGGTCTTTTCCACCCCAGCCCCGGGCGCGCTGGTTGCTGGGCCTTTGAAGCAGCCGCGGGAGACTGCATCTGCTCAGCTGGGCTCCTCCTGGTCTTCTCCACACCAGCCCCGGGGTGCCTTATTTTCGGGGTATGGCTATTAAGCAAATGCTTAGAAATGCTGCTATGGCTTATTTTATGGGTATGTCTTATTTTCGGGGAAACACGGTATCTTGGCTGCATGGTTCCAGAAGGGTGGTCTTTCCCCATCTGGGTCACAGGGCAGCAAGTGATCTTGCTGCTCCTAAAAGATCCTCAGAACCTAGGAGAGATCTCTTGCTTGGCGTCAGTGCAGCAAGGAAAATGTGGATTCTGCTCTGTAAGGCCTTTTATGCAGGGTCGTTTCCCCACAGTCACCCCTGCTTTGGGGCTTCCCTTTGATTATGCATGCCTTTTCTGCCCCTCAGAGGTCGCCTCGCTGTCCCCCACATTTTGCCTGTGTTTTCTGGATGTTGGTTTAGCCAGAATCTGGAAAATGAGGGCAAAATGTGCAGGGAGACTGAGGCAGTTGGAAAAGGCATGCATAATCAAAAGGAAGCCCTGCAGCAGTCGGCGGGGGCGACCGCTGGGAAACGTCCTTGCGTAAAAGGCCTAAGTGTGCCCATCTTGACCTCCCAAAGGACCACTGCCCCTGTGGCCAGCTCAAACTGAACCAGAGGAAAGCAACATAATGTATATTTGTTCACTTTTGCTGGCCATCACTGTAATAAACTGAACTACAGAGGAAAGAAAAAGAAAAGAAAAAGCCAAAGATATGCTGATCAAACCATCCCAGGTTCAGTATTAACAATGACATTGATAAATGAGTATTTTTTTAAAAAATTATGTATTCATATGTTCCATGTATGCATACGTAGCAGAAACTAATTTCACTCGGATATCTATCTGTCTTTTTTCAAAATCAGAGTCCACGTGCAGACTCTGACAGTGGCACACTGGGGGAGAGGGAGGGCAAAGTACCCGTGGCAGACCCCCCCTTTCTCTGCAGAAAAACCGGACACACCACTGTCCCCTATATAGCTCTGTGCCGTGGCCTCATTTTCAATACTGGATATGCTTCTGGTCCCCTTATCTCAAAAAGGATATTACAGAGCTGGGGGGGAAATACAGAAGAGGGCAACCCTGACAATTAAAGGGGCCGGAGCACCTTTTTCTACAAAGGAAGCCTAAAAGAGTCTCGGGTTTTTCAATTTAGAAAAAAAAAAGATGGCTAGAGGTGGGGGCATGATAGAGGTTTATTATTTTCTTGGGGTGGAGGAAGTGGACAGAGAGAGTTTTTTTCTTCCCCTCCCATGATGCCAGAACGTGGGGCACCCAGTTGATGGGCAATAGATTGAGGATGGACAAAAGGAAGTGCTTCTTTACTCATCGAGCAATTGGGGAGGGGCCCTGGCTCAGTTTGTAGAGCATCTGCTTGGCACGCAGAAGGTCCCAGGTTCGATTCCCAGCATCTCCAGTTAAAAGGACTAGGCAAGTAGGTGATGTGAAAGACCCCTGCCTGAGATCCTGGAGAGCCGCTGCCAGTCTGAGTAGACAATACTGACTTTGATGGACCAAGGGTCTGATTCAGTAGAAGGCAGCTTCATGTGTTCAATTAGTTCAGGGGTCTGCAACCTTTTTGAGCCTGGGGACACATTTGGGACTCTGACATTCTTCTTAGAGGCACCTGGTTGCCCACTCTGTGAACAGACTGCTGCACTTGATGGCCCTTGGTCTGATCCAGCACGGCCTTTCTTATGTTCTTAGGATATGGCATGGTGGCTGCAGCAATAAAATGGCTGCCACAAAATGGCTACAGCAGGAGGCAGAGCCAGCCACAAAATTATTGCCTCAGCTTAACTTCAGTAACACAGTGTAGATCCTTGTGCTGTGGTGGCAGCTGCTGCCAAAGCAACATTAAAAAATATATGCACAGCCAATCAGAGGCCTAGTTGGGCAAAAGCCATACCTGGCACCATGTTATGGACCCCTGAATTAGACTGTGGACTTCATAAGAACATAAGAAAGGCCATGCTGGATCAGACCATCAATTCCAGCAGTCTGTTCACACAATGGCCTACCAGGTGCCTCTAGGAAGCCCACAAACAAGATGACTGCAGCGGGATTATCCTGCCTGTGTTCTACAGCACCTAATATAATAGGCATGCTCATTTGATCCTGGAGAGAATAGGTATGCAACATGACTAGTATTCATTTTGACTAGTAGCCATGGATAGCCCTCTCCTCCATGAACTTGTCCACGCCCCTTAAAGCCTTCCAAGTTGGCAGCCATCACCACATCCTGGAGCAGGGAGTTCCACAATTTAACTGTGCGTTGTGTGAAGGCATTCACTGTAGTGACACCCATGAGCATAGTCATATTCATGGAGGAGAGGTCCATCAGTGGCCAGGCTACCAGCCATGGTGACTAAAGGAAGCCTCTTCATCTCAAAGCAGCAAGACTCTGAACACCAGTGCCAGGACGCAGCATCAGGGGAATGCCTTGTCTTCTGTGCCCTGTTTGTTGTCCCTCCAGGCCACTTGCTGGCCATCGTGTGAAAGGGGAAGCTGGACTAGACGGACCGCTGGTCTGATCCAGCAGGGCTCTTCCTCTGTCCCTGCAAGCTCCCAGACTTTAGTGGGTGAGGGTTGCGCGTTCCCAAGTGCCACTGAGGAATATCCCAGGCAGCCAAGAACAGATATGGGATGGAGAGGCAATTGTGAAGGGAGTGGGGGAGGGGGAATTGGCCGCTGAGGGTTCTCAGCGCCTGGCGCTGTGGCATGCACCCACTTAGCTGCCCCTTTGTTGAAAGAGTCATGAGGAGGGGAGAAATTGGACTGCAAGGACACATCCCTGAAAGGGTACGTGCTGAATGCAAGGCAAGGGAGGGAGGACTGGGCTCCCTTGTGAATTTTCATGACTTCTACTTGTTATATAGCTAATAATCCCTGTGGGTCATTAATCAGAGAAGGGGTCGTAGCTCAGCAACCAAGCACTTGTTTTGCATGCAGAGTCTCCCGGTTTTGTTCCCTGGCATCTCTAGTTAGAAGTGTCTCCGGCAGCAAGTCCTAGGAAAGTCCTTTTGTTTCTTGAGACCCCGGAGAGCCGCTGCCAGTCAGAGCCTGGGGAGACCAACAGCCTGACTCAGTAGACGGCAGCTTCAGATGTTTGCTAAGAACATGAAGTTCAGGCTGTGAATCCACATGTTCTTGACCAGAGTTTTCAACCAATGCTTGATTGCATCGTATCTTGTGCCTCTGGGGATAGAGATTATTTTTGTCCATGGGATCGAATGGTATTCCAGCAGGTTGCTTTGGGCCCCGCCCTAGTTCCATCGGGATGGGGAGTGGAAACACAGGAGTGGAGGGATGTTGGAAGGTCCCGTATTCCGTTCCAGTCCCCAGCATTTCACACAAAGGAGGTGGCCAGTGTGGAAAGACTCTGGGGGCCAGGCTGCAAGGGTGAGAAATTGGGGGTGGGGGGCAAATTCTCTGGGGAAGGAAACCAGCCTCAAAGAAAGAAGGCGAAGGTAACTCTTCTGAAACCCTATTCCATAAGGAAGAGGGAGGGCAAACCATATCTTTTTGTGTTGCAAGCAGAGGAAGAGCCATGGGTAAAATGTCGGGGAGGGGGAAAGCAGCTAGTTCTCTGGTGTTTTTCCAGAGAGTCCAGCTAAGCACCGCACAGGGATGCACATGAACACATGAAGCTGCCTTATGCTGAATCAGACCCTCGGTCCATCAAAGTACTGTCTACTCAGGTAGAGTCTCAGGTAGAGGTCTTTCATATCACTTACTTGCCTGGTCCCTTTAACTGGAGATGCCGGGGATTGAACCTGGGACCTTCTGCATGCCAAGCAGATGCTCTACCACTGAGCCACAGCCCCTCCCTGTTGGGAAATACCTGGAGATTTGAGGGGTGGAGGCTAAGGAGGGCAGGGTTTAGGGAAGGGAGGAACTTCAATGGGGTATAATGCCATAGAGTCCACCTTCCAAAGCAGCCATTTTCTCCAGGGGAACTGATCTCTGTCGCCTGGAGATCAGTTGTAACCCCTGGAGATCTCCAGCTCCCACCTAGAGATCGACAACCCTATTCAGGGGGGCATCCAGCTCGTCTCCAGGCAAGCAGGAGGCCCCATTTTGTTCTGTGGTCCTGCCTGTCCTCCTTGAAGGGACTTCAGCTGGCTGGTTCCTGTGCAGTATGGAAGGCCCAGGAGGGGCTCCCAGGGATGGCTGGGAAGGACGAAAGGAAGGGAGTCAGCTCCCCTCCAGCCGGAAGAGAGCCGTATTTCATTGATATAGTTTTTATCTTGACAGTCTCCTTTGCTCTGTTTTTAACGAACAATTGCCTCCACGCCGTGTCAGGGCAGTGAAAGATGGGAAAGAGCTGTGTGTTAACAGGAGCCTTTCCTAGCACTCCCCAGGGAAAGAGGAAAGAGCTTCTCATTAGCGTTCTCGGGAATGGGAGGGGTCTCCCAAGCCAGGACTGCTCTCTGGGACTCTTAAGTGGGTTCACTGGTCTACAACTCATCAGGCCTAACCCTCACTTGCAACCTTTCAGGGGCTCAGCTTTGGGAGTTAGAACGAGCATGTGCAGAAGGCCTTTCCTTCTCTACTGATGAGTGATCACAATCACACACACACCCCACATTGCAATCATGGATAATGTGACAGAAGGAGGAAACCCCAGCATCTCTCAGCCCTGCCCCACAGGCCAAACTTGCACTTTTTATTCTTTGCCTTCCTTTTCTGATGGTGGAAAGTGCCGTCAAGTCACAACCGACTCCTGGCGACCCCGTAGGGTTTCCGAGGCAGGAGACGTCCAGAGGGTGGTTTGCCATCGCCTGCCTCTGCGTAGCGACCTTGGATTTTCTTGGAGGCCTCCCATCCAAATACTAACCATGGCTGACCCTGCTTAGCTTCCAAGATCTTGTGAGGTCAGGCTAGCCTGGGCCATCTAAGAAGAGCCCAAGGAGAGGGAACACATGAACACATGAAGCTGCCTTATACTGAATCAGGCCCTTGGTCCATCGAAGTCAGTATTGTCTACTCAGACTGGCAGCGGCTCTCCAGGATCTCAGGCAGAGGTCTTTCACATCACCTACTTGCCTGGTCCTTTTTAACTGGAGATGCCGGGGATTGAACCTGGGAACTTCTGCATGCCAAGCAGATGCTCTACAACTGAGCCACAGCCCCAATGACTACCTGAACTGACTTGGCAGGTGAGCATAGACAATCACCCCTGAAGGTTTGCCTTGATAGAGCAGAGGAAACATCCATCAACTCCAGCATTCTCCTTTCACCAATGGCCTTTCAGTCCCCAACCTCTTGTACTTAGAGATATACTGCCTTCGCACATGGAAGTTCCATGCCAACTATATCATGACCAATAGCCATTGGCTGATCTACATGTGGCTCTTTACAAGAAGCAGGTGTTTCTGTTCCACTTGCTTTCATTTAGAACTAGAAGGTTATCTGGAGATTCAGAGCAGGAGCAAATGCTCAGGGCACCTCCAGACAACAGCATGAAGAACTTCTCCGGGGGCCCATTCCCTGCTCACCCACGGCCCCACCCAGGGAGGACTGCAGCCTCCAGGGATGGATGCTCATCCAGAGTTTGCTTTCTGAAAAAAATATAAGTGTCTTAGAGAAGAGGCTGGCGGGGGGTGGCGGGTGGCCCAGGCCGTCCTCTGTCAACAAAAGCAGAGGCTGGCAGAACTGGTCAAAGGTTCTCAATAACTGGGCCCACCCACGCACCCACCCAATCACAGCACCTTCGTGCTGCTGGGAAAGCTAGGGTGGACCATCTTCCTTTGGGGTAGATGTCAAAGGGCCCAGACCACTGGCTGAGGGACAAGGTGGGTCTCGCACAGGATTGCCAGCCTTGGGTTGGGAATTACCTGGAGATTTTGGAGGTGGAGCTGAGGAGGGCGAAGTTTGGAGAGGGGAGGGGCTTCAGTGGGTTATAATGCCATAGAGTCCACCTTCCAAAGCGGCCATTTTCTCCAGGGGAACTGGCCTCTCTTGCCTGGAGATGAGTTGTAACGGCAGGAGATCTCCAGCCACCTCCTGGAGGTTGGCAACCCCAGCGTCACCCACAGGACCCAGCTGCACACTCTGTTCTGGCACACCCGGAGACAGGCCTTCCTCTCAGTGGCGAAAGCAGCTCCTCCCCAAAAGCAGTCGCTCCTCAGTTCTGGGGGGGAGAAACGTTCTGTATCCGCCGGCCTTGGCTCTCAAGCAGCTGAGGCTGCGATGCAGGTCACCCACTGAGGTACATTGGGGTAGAGAGCTCTCCTCAATTCCCCCTGGGGTGGGGGGAGGAATTCACCCTCTGGGGTCTCTGATGCACACACACACACACTCCCAGTCATTCACCTTCCCTTCCGCTCAGCCGCCATGGCCCCCCCTTATTCCACCCCCCTCCTCCCTGCTGCGCCCCGCAACTGATGAAGCCGTCTGCATATTGGGGCTGACAGCCCGATCCATTTTAATGAGGCAAGGGGCTGGCTAACGAGGTCCAGGGATGCTTTTAACGAAGCCGTCTCAAGCTCGGTCCCCTGAAGCATGCTGGAGGGGGGGGAGGGCTCAAGGGTCAATCCTTACCCCCCCCCAAACACACACACACATACTTGCTTTCCTCAGATGGAACATGAACGAAGCCGCCATGGATTCATCGCACCCTCATGCCCCACATCCTTTGGACAGCAGAGGGACAATATCTTTGCTGGGCTAGTTGCGGAGAGGGCCTCTGAGCGTGTGCTGAGTGGCAGTTCTGCTCTGACAGGGCACAGAGTAGGGTTGCCAGCGCTGGGTTGGGAGATACCTGGAGTTTTTGGGAATGGAGCCTGAGGAGGGTAGGGTTTGGGGACAAGAGAGGAGGGACTTCAATGGGGTATAATGCTGCAGAGTTAGGGTTGGGAAGTACCTGGACAGTTTTGGGACGGAGCCTGGGGAGGAGAGGGTTTGGGGATGGGAGGGACTTCAATGCCATAGAGTCCAATTGCCAAAGCAGCCATTTTCTCCAGGTGAAATGATCTCTAACGGCTGAAGATCAGTTGTAATAGTGGGAGATCTCCATCCACCACCTGAAGGTTGGCAACCTTACATAGAGTCCACCTTCCAGAGTGGCCATTTTCTCCAGGGGAACCTATCTCTGTCTCCTGGAGATCTCCAGACACCACCTGGAGTTTGGCAACCCTAGCATGGAGAAAAGTAGCCTCATGAGGAAGGGTCCGGCTAGGGTAGGCATCTGGCCAGGACAACGGGCAGAGAAGCAGTACCCACCCTCATGAATCAAGGCCCTTGGTGGAAGGAATGGGCCAATCTTGGTAACGGTGTCCAGCAGCCTTTCCTCTGCTCCCTCCTTCCCTGCCTGGGACAGGACTTCAGCGTGGGGGGGGGGGCTGCCAGATCTCCCTCTCTTCTCCTTCCATTAAGTTCCAAGAGTCCAGCTACCAGCTGCCTGCAGTGGAGAGCCTGTCTGGTTGTAAATCAGAGGAGAGGCTGTTAATAGCTGGGCTTGGTAGATTTACACAGTGGGCTGAGAAATACGGCCTGAGGTGGTGTAAACTCCCCTGTTTGCAGCTGAAGGGACATTGTTCACAGGAGGCCTGACCCTGCCAACCCCCAGAATTCTCTTCTGCTTCTCCCTGCCAAGAGGGCTGTTAAGCGGCTCCCTCTTCAGTGTGGCGTAGCGGTTAAGAGCGGTGGTTAAGAGTGGCGGACTCTAATCTAAAGAACCACGATCAACTCCCCACCCCTCCACATGAGCGGCAGACTCTAATCTGGTGAACCGGGTTGGTGTCTCCACGCCTATACATGAAGCCAGCTGGGTGACCTTGGGTTAGTCACAGTTCTCTCCGAACTCTCTCAGGCCCCACCTACCTCACAAGGTGTCTGTTGTGGGGAGGGGAGGTGGTGGTAAGCCGGTTTGATTCTTCCTTAAGTGGTAGAGAAAGTCGGAATATAAAAACCAACTCTTCTTCTTCTTCCTGCTGCACTCCAGAGGCAGCCGCATCTCACAATTGAGCGGGAGGTAGCACTTACCTCCCATGTACCTCCCACGACCAAGAAACAGGGTTTATCTGACCGTGAGCACAGTGTATTTCTCTCATTTGTTAATAGCCAGCCCCAGCATACCTGGGTTTAGCAGAAAGTCTTCTAGGTCAGATGGCATTGGGCCCCAGAACCTCTCCATGTGCCTTTTTTTTTAAAAAGAAAGCTACCCTCCTCAGCTCTCCTTTCAAACGGCACCGCCCGGGAGACATTGCATGGTTTGCTCTGCCCTTGCATTGACAACTCACTAACCAAACAGCCCGATCTCTTGCTTCCCGCCCAGCCGCCCCAAAAGCTCAGTCGCAGCGAGTTCATTCAAAACGAGATAATTGCCGTCAATATTAAGATGCACGATTTAGTTTCTGAGTGTCGTGTTTGACTTCCTCCCCAGCCCACCCCATTCTGCACTTTTTCAAATAGTCCTCTCTAAAATGACCGATGGGAATCCGCTGAAAGGGGGGGTGCGCGAGCATGGCTGTGTATGTTGATGGATGTCTTTTGGTGGTGGGTCGGGGCTGGAGCTGGAGGACACGGTGGGGGGGGGGCCTTCACAGTCCCATTAGTCAGGCTGCTAATGGTCTCCAGATTAGAGAGGCCGCAAAGAGTTCTGGCCCTCGGTAAAGAAAGGGCATCTGAGATGCAGCGGGCCGCAGTTCCGGATGTGCCTTCTTTGTACCTGAAAGCCATTAGCTGGGGCTGGGGCAGGAGCGGATGCAGCTGGGGCAGTGAAGTGGGTGGCCATGGAATGTAGGGGGGGCTAGGGCTCACAACCCCCATTGCTGGCATGCATGCCTTCCTCCCTTCCTCCAAACTGACCCGACATCAGAGCTGTGTGTATCTGAGCATGAGAATTCTTCCCTTTCCCATGTAAATATGTATTTGCATCGCCTATTCTTCTCTCCAATCCTCTTTAGCAATTAACCTCTGGTAGGGTTGCCAGCTCCAGGAGATTTTGGGGGTGGAGCCTGGGGGAGGCCAGGATTGAGGGAGGGGAGGGGACCTCAGCAAGGTATAGTACCATAGAGTCCACCCTCCAAAGCAGCCATTTTCTCCAGGGGAACTGATCTCGATCGTCTGGAGATCGCTTGTAATACCGGGAGCTCTCCAGGCGTCACCTGGAGGTTGGCAAGGCTACTCTCATGCCTTACAAAGTGGGGAAGTGTGCGGCTGAGGAAGGAAGGAAATGCAGAGGAGGAGCCTGGATTCCAGATGGTGGCATCTCCCCCTTTTTGCACATGTGCAGTATCTTTGCCAGGGTGATCATCCGTCCATCTCACTCCTTATCTCCAAGCACCAAAGAGCTCCAAGACGGCTCTTGCAAAATCCATTCTTTTGCAGCCGTGGACATTCCTGATGTTCTAGTAAACCTGCCATATTTTATGAGTGTAAACCAATAATCCTAAAGGGGAATGAAGATACTGAGATGTCCAATAAACAAACCTCTGTCTAGTAGTACCTTCTGTCTGGAAGTATAACATGTTAATGATTTATAAAAAATCTCTTTAAATGAAATTAACCATATTCAGGTTGCTAATTCACCAGGGAAAGTTCCAAATTATATACAACTTCAACTGTTTACATTTATAATTGAAACAGAAAACGTACAGATGACACATCACAGTTAATACATGAAGCTCCCTTATACTGAATCAGACCCGTGGTCCATCAAAGTCAGTATTTTCTACTCAGACCAGCACCAGCTGTCCAGGGGTCTCAGGCAGAGGTCTTTCCCATCACCTACTTGCCTAGTCCCTTTAACCGGGGATTGAACCTGGGACCTTCGGCATGCCAAGCAGATGCTCTACCACTGAGCCAACGCTCCTCCCCAATTGATGTGGCTGATTTTTCAGACAGCATCCCCAAGCAGAAGGCAGGTGGCAGTAGAGGTGCTGTCCTCCAGGTGGTGGCTGGAGATCACCTGAGATTACAACTGATCTCCAGGCAACCGAGATCAGTTCACCTGGAGAAAGTGGCCGCTTTGGATGGTGGACTCTATGGCAGTGCACCCCATTGAAGTCCCTCCCCAAACCTTGTCTTCCTCATTCTCCACTCCCAAAATCTCCAGGTATTTCCCAACCCAGAGCTGGCAACCCTAGGTGGCAGGCACTTCCATCCTGAGCAGAGTTATTTCAGTGTAATCCCATTGAAATAGATGGGTTTACAATGGAGTAACTCCGCATAGGATTATACTGTTAACCCCTTAATCCGAAGCACATTGGGTGCGAGTTGCTGTTGTTCAGTGGTGAATGAAAGGCACTCTGCACATGCCCAGAGGTGCTGTTTCCTTTACCATGTTCAGGGGCGAGCCATGTTGCAAAGAGGTTACAAGGTTGAATTTTGACCTTATTGGGAGGAGAGAATAAATGGTCCCTCCCTGACGCCAATCTAGGTTTCTCCAGTACAGAGGTGTGGTTTTTAAAATGGGAAGTTCTTCAGACTGGAAGACTGAGTTTGCTCTTTAATGTGGGGTCAGGAGTGTGTGTGTAATGGTGGGGGAGGTGAGACTGTGGGTGGGAATCAGGCAGAGCAGGGGTAGTTCATTTGCAACCCCCAGTGCTAAAATTAAAGGAGAAAATGACACGGCGTTTAAAAGCTGCAAATTAAAATGTCTTGAGGTTGTTATTAAGGTCTCTGCCTGGCCCAGCAGCCTCCAGCAGTAAGCGGGAGAAAAGGGCGGGGGGAGAGCTGGAAACAGGCAACGAAGCAGCAGAAAAGCAAAGAGAACCTGGGGCGGGGAGGGGGGCATTGTATTGTGGGCAATATTAAAAACCTGACATAAAATTAAAATTACGTTGGCATAATGAAATTGTGTACTGGCGCCGGGAGATGGAAAATAAAGTGAAATAGTAAAGGTGTCACACTTAATTCTGCTCATTCTCCCCTGTGTGTTGTGCGGTGGGTGGGGATTTTGGCACGGAGAAGAGGAGGCTCTGTGCCATTTGCCTTGATCGCATGACATGTGACGAAACCCCCTGGAGATCTCAAAAGTCACCTTCTGAAGTTTGCCAGGCTGACCCCTTTGGGTTGGGTGAATATACATGCAAAGATTTAACGGCTATGGGGGCTGTTTTGAAAGAGAGCCAGCACAGTGTAGTGGTTAAGAGTGGTGGTTTGGAGCGGTGGAGTCTGACTTGGAGAACCAGGTTTGATTCCCCACTCCTCCACATGAGTGGCAGAGGCTAATCTGGTGAACTGGATTTGCTTCCCCTCTCTTACACATGAAGTCAGCTGGATGACCTTGGGCTAGTCACACTCTCTCAGCCCCACCGACCTCACAGGGTGTCTGTTGTGGGGAGGGGAAGGGAAGTTGATTGTAAGCCAGTTTGATTCTTCCTTAAGTGGTAGAGGAAGTCGGCATATAAAAACAACAACTCTTCTTCTTCTTGTATTTGGCACTGCCGATGCAATTTTACCTCTGTCCTTGGGATGGGGGACTGACCCTTTAACTTCAATGTTTCTGGCCAGGCTGCTGTCCTGAAGTGCCTCCCATAGCCAGGAACAAGCAGTGCTCCGCCAGCACTGCAGGAGTCACTTGGCTCGAGGACCTTCAGCACCCACGAGACCTGGTGTCAGCTCACCTGTTGCGTTCTCCCCTGCCACCCCCGGAGGCAACGGGCGAGCTAAGGCCCAGGTCTGCGGCATGGACGTGAGGGGAGTCTGAGGTGACTGGCCCCCACGGCACTGACTCACGGCTCAGCTTGGCTTGTTCTTGGCCTGTTTCCAATCTGCCCCTGCTTGGGGGCATGTGGGAGAAGCATGTCACGAACGCACACATACACCACCTGGGTGTTTTCCCTGGGCTTCCTGGAGCAGACCTGTGAGAAACACATTGAGTAGAGCCTTGCTGGATCTGAATGAAAGCTCATCGAACCCAGCGCTCTTGTTACTGTGGCAGCGGGCAATCAAATGTCCCATGATGGATGAGAAGAAGAAGAAGAAACGTTGGTTTTTATACGCTGACTTTCTCTATCACTTAAGGGAGAATCAAACTGGCTTACAATCACCTTCCCTTCCCCACAACAGGAACCCTGTGAGGTAGGTGGGGCTGAGAGAGTTCTAAGAGAACTGTGACCAGCCCAAGGTCACCCAGCTGGTTTCCAGAGTGTCAAAAAAGGGGCCTGCATTACGTAAGGCGGCATTAAAAATGTATGTATGGTAGCGAGAGGTGTGGAGATCTGTGATTTGCTCCTCAGAGCAAAACCCAGCTGGCTTCATGTGAAGGAGCAGGTAAATCAGCCCGGTTCACCAGATTAGCCTCCGCAGCTCATGTGGAGGAGTGGGGAATCAAACCCGGTTCTCCAGATCAACCACCGCTCCAAACCACCGCTCTTTAACCACTACACCACTTGGGCACGAGGACAGCTAACCTTTTTGTCCATAACATCTGCCTGTTGGAAATAAGACTGCCTGTGAACATGGGGCTTCCATTTAACTATGAAGGCTAGTAGCCATTGATAGATGCTATGAATTTGTTCAGTCCATTTTAATAGGAATGTAAGGATTACTTGGCTGACCTGCCAACTCTGGGACGCTCCCGAGCTGGACTTAACATGGTGATGGGCCGTTCCCTATTAGGGGCCTCCAGCACCTGCTAGTTGGAGGTAGACTGCCTTTGAACTTGGAGGTTCCATTTAGCTGTCATGGCTGATAACCATTGGTAGACCCATCTTCCATTAATCTGCCTAATCAAAACATGGAGAAAAAACCTCCATAGCAGCCTGATGAGGACTAAATAGACTCCAGCCGACACAGAATGAGGGGGTCGGTGAAAGTCAGGTACGAGGAAAGGGGGGCGCAGAAAAATCAGCTTTCACAAGCCCTCGAGAGCTTAGAGAATCCTGGAGAGGGAGATTTGTGGAGTTGGGATTTCCAAATCCCTCCCCTCCTGCCTGATTCCTCCCAGATACCCAGTCTGTCTCTCTTTATTCCCATTCTCCCCAGTTGCATTCCCCCACTGTTCAGAGGAAAGTGCCCCCCCCCGGACCATCTGAGTTGCCCTTGTCTGTATCTCCATCTGTTGCTCTGCAGTTGTGCTTTTTTGAGAGGAGATGACCAAAACCTTGACTGTGGTCCCAGTGCTCACAACTGAGCTAGACAACAGCCTGGGCTATTTTCAGCACCTTTGCCAATAATCCTGAGCACTGAATTTGTCTTTTAAAAAAAAGTCTTGATGTTTCCAGAGAGTATTTTTAGCTATAACCCAAAGGGAGCCCAAATCTCCCACCCTTGCAGGTGGTCAGGGTGCCTTTGCTTCTAGCCCTCGGCTCATTGCTGGTGGTAGAAAGTGCCGTCAAGTCATAGCCGAGTTATGGGTTTTCAAGGCAAGGAAGGAACAGAGGTGGACTGCCAGCGTGGTGTAATGGTTAAGAGCTGTGGTTTGGAGCGGTGGACTCTAATCTGGAGAACAGGGTTTGATTCCCCGCTCCTCCACATGAAGCCAGCTGGGTTACCTTGGGCTAGTCACAGCTCTCTTAGAGCTGTCTCAGCCCTACATACCTCACAGGGTGTCTGTTGTGGGGAAGTGAAGGGAAGGTGATTGTAAGCCGGTTTGATTCTTCCTTAAGTGGTAGAGAAAGTCAGTGTATAAAAACCAACTCCTCTTCTTCTTCTCCCCTGCTTCTTTGTAGCGACCCTGGACTTTCTGGGTGATCTCCCATCCAAGTACTAACCAGGACCAACCCTTCTTAGTAGCCAAGATTTGATGAGATCAGGCTAGCCTGGGCCATCCAGGTCTGGTTTGCTATTGCCGATAGTAATTTATGTAGCCTTTTAAAAAAAAATAATGCATTTTTATTGTGCTCACTGTCAGAACCACCTTCCAAGATAGGCCACTGTTCCCATTTCGCAGATGAGGAACTGAGGCTTGAGGCAACCCAAGGCAGAGATGGGACTTGAACTTCGATTCATGAACAGTTCTCTATTCACTGGGGATATATGTGTGTGTGTGTATAAACATGTATGCATTTTCCCTTCTTCTGCACCAATGAAAAACATGCCTCAGATGGGCGCAGGCGGAGGCTATGGCAACATCTGGCAGGAAGCAGCTGTTACCCGCTGAATTGTTTGGACTGCTTGCTTTCTATGCTGGCTGCATGCAGAGAGAGAGACGAGGAGGGGTTTGCAGCTTGTGTGGGGAGCGCACAGACTTGCCCCCCACGCACGCAGCTCGTTCAGGCAATGGCAGATCCGAGGTCTCCTGACCACCGTGTGTCCCACCGGCTCTGTGGGTAGGCCAAGGGCATGTGTCTACAACAGGCCTCCGTATTTCTCTTCTCCTGGTAGGGGTCCCCTTCCCCTGGACCCTTCTGGTGACACAGCCACAAAGGCTGATGTGCCCGTCACTGCCTGGCGCGCCACGCAGTCCGTGGGCGAGGCGTTTCTCTCACCCTCCGTCTCAGTGGCGCGGGAGTGTGGCTGACAGAGTGAGCCTACCTGCGGAGGAGCTGGTGTGAATGCCACTGAGCAGGTCTCTGCTGACACATTGTGGGCGCCACCTCTGGAGGAGTCAGTGGTGTACGCGGGGAGGGGGCGAGTGGCACCTGGGCACAGTTTTCTAACTTTGGTGCACCAGAGACTGAGAACTGGGGAGGGAATCCAAGGAATGTCCCCCACCCACCCTGCTGGCCCCAAATATCAGTGCGTTCGAGACAGAGCTAACCTGGTGTTCTAATACTCTAATCATCGGAGGCCAAATTAATGTTGCTTGCATGCTTGCCTGTCTGGTGAAAGATTCACATGAAGCTGCCTTATACTGAATCATACCCTTGGTCCATCAAAGTCAGTATTGTCTACTCAGACCAGCAGCGGCTCCCCAGGGTCTTTCACATCACCTACTTGCTTAGTCCCTTTTTAACCGGAGATGCCGAGGATTGAACTTGGGACCTTCTGCATGCCAAGCAGAGGCTCTACCGCTGAGCCACAGCCCCTGCAACGGGTGGCCCTCTTGCATGGTGCAGGGAGGGGCGGAGAAGAGTGCCTGGCCATGCACAGAGTGAGGTGGTATACCCAGGCCCTGTTGGCTCAACGTCTGGTTACCCTGGAGACAGATGCCCGTAGCACACTGGCAGCAAGACAGCCCCCGTGCCAACCTTAGCACGGGCCTGTGATGCTCCTGAGGCTCAGCAGGAACAGTTTGGTGCCCCGCTTGGGTGCTCCAACCCCCCTCTTCTCCGCCACCCGCCTGCCAGTCCTCGTCAAGGTTCCGTCTCTCTATTATCTCCCTGCGCCAGACCAGAGAAGTGTCAGGGGCGGGAGGGAGGGGGAGATTAGGAACCTATTAGGGGATATTAGAATTGCATTTAGCACTGGGGTTTCTCAGCTGATACGGGCATCTGGGGAAGGAGGGGTGCAGGCTCGAGGGTTCCTCATTCTGTTTTGTATTCTAATGAAATGTCGCTTCATGTAGCTGTTCTCTCCTCTCTCCCTCCACCCCCATGTAAATGGAGGGGATGGAGCTGCGTCGACAGGAAGCTTTCACGAGCCTAATAAACTGGAAAGATTTGTCTGAGTGGCAAAGGAACCGGAGGCAGTAAGAGATGGCTCTGCCACTGCTGGGGAAGGTATCCGTCCCTGGGCCCCTTTCCTCCAACGGTGGCACTCGAACCCGCTCCCCTCTCCCAGGCAGGGGACTGAACGAGGTGCTTTGGGGGGTGCAAGACATGGTTTCTGATGTGCAAAGCCAGATGGGTGGGAGCTGCTGGTGGCTCCTCAGTGGCAAAGGAAAGGCTCTCTGCACGTTCTCAGAGGAACTCACACATGGTCTGCGTCTGCCAAGGCTCTTTGCTTGAGCCGACATTCATCTCCCTTCTCGGAGTTCCAGCACTTGAGCCAATGTGGTGTAGTTGTTAGGAGCGGTGGACTCTGATCTGGAGAACCAGGTTTGATTCCCCACTCCTCCACATGAGCTGCGGAGGCTAATCTGGTGAACTGAATTTGTTTCCCCACTCCTCCACATGAAGCCAGCTGGGTGACCTTGGGCTAATCACAGTTCTCTTAGAGCTCTCTCAGCCCCACCTACCTCATAGGGTGTCTGTTGTGGGGAGGGGAAGAGAAGGTGATTGTAAGCTGGTTTGATTCTCCCTTAAGTGGTGAAGAAAGTCGCCATATAAAAAACAACTCTTCTTCCTTCCTTCCTTGCTCCTCTGGGTTCTACTTCACTGCCAATCCCAGCAACAGAAGCTGAGTCTCTGGGGTGTGTGTCTTTTTTTCATCTCCCCCTTTAAAAATTCCCAGCTGTCCCTCTGCGTCTTCCTCTGGCAGGGCCTCCAACCCACACTTGTTCATCCGTGTGAACTCAGTCCGGCCTTTCATTCTCTTTGAGCTTCTTGGCCAGAGCAGTACCACCGGTGCATCTCTGCTTATGCCAGAACTAGCCGAGCCGAGTCTTGCCTTTGAGGGATCTGGGGCTTCCTTTCCCTTTGTTATTCCACAAAAGACAGTGAGACGTGCATGTTTCTTGCAAAACAAAACTGCTTCAGTGCTTGGATCCGGCTCTGGGCATCGTTTAACACTGGGACTTGCAAATAACCAATTCTCTCTCCCTCCATCTCCACACCTTGGGGTTGCCAACCTCCAGGTTCTAGCTGGAGATCTCCTGCTATTACAGCTGATCTCCAGCCAACATAGATCAGTTCACCTGGAGAAAATGGCCGCTTTGGCAATTGGACTCTACAACATTGAAGTCCCTCCCCAAACCCCGCCATCCTCTGGCTCAGCCCAAAAAAAACCCCGCCGGTGGCAAAGAGGGACCTGGCAACCTGACCACACCTGCGAATTCTTCACTCTATGCTGATATTATAAAAGCAGGGTTGTTCCTGTGAGCTCAGAATAGCAGAGAGAGGTGATGGGGCTCAAAAAATTATCTTGAGGTGGCCCCTTCTCTCTCTCTGAAGCCCAGAGCAAGATAGCTCTATCAGTGGCTACTAGTTGTGGTGACTAAAGAGACTCTCCACATTCAGAGTCAGTAATACCAGTGCCAGAAGGCACTGCCAAGGGAAGGCCTCGGCCTTTATTAGGATTGCCAGGTTCCTCTTCGCCACCAGCAGGAGGTTTTTGGGGCGGGGTTTGGGGAGGGGAGGGACTTCAACGCCATCGAGTCCAATTGCCAAAGCGGCCATTTTCTCCAGGTGAACTGATCTCTATTGGCTGGGGATCAGTTGTAATAGCAGGAGATCTCCAGCTAGTACCTGGAGGTTGGCAACCCTAGCCTCTATGCCCTGTTGCTGGCCCTGCAGAGTAACTGGTTGGCCACTGTGTGAGATGGGATGCTGGACTACTGGTCTGATCCAACAGGGTTCTTGTGAGGGCCATCAATAAGTGACCTGGGGTATGTAGGTAGGCATTCTGCATGAGCTCAGAGATGCTGTTTGTTATTGCTTACTGTAGGACCCAGCCTTCATGATTAAAGCTGTTTCTTGGTTGCTGCCAAGCATGGAAGCTAAGGGGATGGATTTCACTAGGGGGCTGCTACTGTAAATAGCCCCTGGCTGGATGTCTGCCCGTCTTATTGATTTAATGTAATCTCACCTTGCTCCTCTTCCTCCATCTGTGGAAGAGGCCTAGGAGGAGCCCTGGGTCAGTGACAGAGCATCTACTTTGCATGCAGAAGGTCCCAGGTTCAATCCCTGAAAGCCTCTCCAGTTAAAAGGATCAGGGCGTAAGTGATGAGAAAGACCTCAGCCTGAGACCCTGGGGAGTTGCTGCCGGTCAGAGTAGACAATACTTACCTCATCAGACCAAAGGTCTGGCTCAGTATCAGGCCGCTTCATGTGTGTATGTTGAGGAACTGGGAGCCCGGCCACCGGGGTTCCTGTCCCAGCTCCCATAAAAGACAAGTTGGAACAGAAGCTGTTGAACCCTCCGGTCTCCAATCTAGCATTGTTCGCTTTTAAACCAGCGGCTCTAAGCTATGCCTTTTGTCTCAGCTTTGATGTGCAGACATTAGTGGGTAATAATGCTTAGCTGTGGTGATGTCACCTGCCGATTTCTGCACATCCAGTTGCAATTAAAGGCTTAAGAGCAGCCAGTGTGGTTCCGCCCCTTGGTCAGTTGGCAACCCCATTGTAACCTCTGCTGAACCTTCCCTGCTTTCCTCTCTTTGTCTTCCTGGCTGTCGGTTATGTGTAGGGGAAACACAGTCAAGGTCTTGAACGCGTGGTTCAACGTGAGCCTCTTCTAAGCGGCTCGATTGTTTCTCCCAAAGGCCTCCAATCTCCTGTGGGGTAAGAGCCTCCAGCTGCCAGCCTCCTCTGCTCCCCTCGCCTACTCGGAGTCCTTCCCACAGTTGCTGAACAATTTTTGGATGAAATCTTTATGAGCAGGAGGGAGTCGCTATAGACACAAACCCCAATCCAGATTGATCCTTTTTGTCTGAGGGTGAATCACACTTCTGTGTGACACTTCCAGATGGGTAGCCATGTTAGTACATAACCGTAGAACATAAGAGAAGCCATGCTGGATCAGACCAAGGCCCACCAAGTCTGGCAGTCTGTTCACACAGTGGCCAACCAGGCGCCTCTAGGAAGCCCACAAACAAGACAAGTGCAGCAGCATTATCCTGCTTGTGTTCCACAGCACCTAATATAAAAGGCCTGCTCCTCTGATACTGGAGGGAATAGGTATGCATCATCACTAGCATCCATGTTGACTAGTTTTCACGGATTGCCCTAACCTCTATGAACATATTCACTTCCCTCTTAAAGCCTTCCAAGTTGGCAGCCATCACCACACCCTGGGGCAAGGAGTTCCACAATTTAACTATGCGTTGTGTGAAGAAATACTTCTTTTTTTCTGTTTTGAATCTCTCACCCTCCAGCTTCAGCAGATGACCCCGCGTTCTAGTATTATGAGAGGGAGAAAAGCTTCTCCCTTTCCACTCTGTCCACACCATGCATAATTTTATAGACCTCTATCATGTTTCCCCTTATTAGCCGTTTTTCTAATCTAAAAAGCCCTAAACGTTCTAACAGATTCTCACAAGGCAGTTGCTCTAGCCCCCTGATCATTTTGGTTGCTCTTTTCTGCACCTTCTTAAACTCTTCAATATCCTTTTTGAGGGGTGGTGACCAGAACTCTACACAGTATTCCAAGTGTGGTCTCACCATAGATTTGTACAAAGGCGGTATGATAGCAGCAGTTTTATTCGCTATTCCTCATCTAATTATGGCCAGCATGGAATTTGTCTTTTTCACAGCGGCCACACACTGGGTTGACATCTTCATTGAGCTATCCACTACCACCCCAAGATCCCTTTCGTGGTCTGTCCTTGGACGTAGGTTAGACTGCAGGAGAGTGCCTGCCATGGGATTATAGAGTTAAGTTTCATGGTGAGTGGGAATTCGAACCTGGATCTCCCAGGTCCTACTCCAACCACTGTGCCACACTGGTTCCCAGCTAGACAGTTTTCAGTACGTCTTAGTTTTCCCACTGGAGCGAAAACATGGCTCCTATGGGAGGGGGGGAGGCTTAACCCCCTCATTTCATGGTCTCATTGGGACCAAGTCCAACATTCTTTGTGGCTTAAAAAACAAACAAATGTTGCGAGTTCCCCACACGGAACTCCCCACACACATATGGTTGAGTTAAGTTGAAAGCGAGCAATAAGATGCTGCCTCAGGGTTCCGGAGGGTCACACCGTGGCATCCTGCTTTAATTCATCTGCAATGACTCCTCGCCCCTGGGCACAGCCTCATACTTACCAGCTCCTGCTCTACATGTTAGTAAGAAAGGCTGAGTAAAGAGGCCCCTGCATCCATGAACACAAGCCCATAGCAGCCTCTTGGCGAGCCAGCGTGGTGTAGTGGTTAAGAGCGGTGGTTTGGAGCGGTGGACTCCGATCTGGAGAACCGGGTTCAATTCCCCACTCCTCCACACGAGCGGTGGACGCTAATCTGGTGAACTGGATTTGTTTCCCCGCTCCTACACACGAAGCCAGCTGGGTGACATTGGGCTAGTCACAGTTCTCTCTGAACTCTCAGCCCCACCTATCTCACAGAGTGTCTGTTGTGAGGAGGAGAAGGGAAGGTGATTGTAAGCTAGTTTGATTCTTCCTTAAGTGGTAGAGAAAGACAGCATATAAAAACCAATTATTATTATTCTTTTTCACCAACTGTCCTGGGCACCCCTGCACAGCTCATAAGGGTTTCTATGGCTGGCAGCAAGCAGAGCAGGGCTAAACCTACGCCAGAATTAGCTCCCATTCTCTCTGCCTGCCTGAGCTTTGGCTGCTGCTGGGAGGTGGTTTTCTTCTTTTAACCGGCTTCCACTTTAGCTCCTTCCTCGCCCCCACACAGACACCCACCCAGTCTGTCATTCCATCCGTCTCCCACCCGCTTGTATTTATAGCTCGCAAACAGGTTGCAATCCAGGCCTCGGTTCTGCATCTTCCAAACATTGCATGAGGAATTGCCGGAGGGGTGCGGATAGGGAGCGCACATGCCTTCCCCCTTCCAGTTCCTGACTCACCCCAGAACTGGCACAGCTCTGCTTCAGAGCTGCTTTCCCAAAAGAAACGGAAGAGGTGCTGGAGGCCAACCCCTCTTTACACAGCTGGATGCGAAAACCACATGTTCTCTGAGCAAGTTGTGGCTACAGGGTTCAGGGGTGGGCAAGAGACCTTGCACGTGGCTCAAAAGCACACTTGCTGTCGGTTTTGCACACTCCTAGACTTGCGGAGTAGCCTGGTTTGGCGTAGAAATAACACAGAGACATAACACTTTATTCACGCCCCCTCCTCCTTGACCGAAACCCCTCTCTTTGGCTCCCCCCCCCGCCTCCATGCACGCCTGTGCCAATGACATCATATCGCATGAGCTCATTGAGGGAGATTTACAACCTCTAGGGAAGGTGAGCTGAGAGCCTTATCCCATTAGGGAGCCAGGATTGTGGACAATCCCCACCACAGGAAGGGGAGCCACACGCACCCACCTCTGAAGACTGCCACACTTGCCTTTTCGGTCGCTGGAATTCTACTGAAGGGGCAAAAGTCAGAGGGCTGGAGCCCCACCCCAGTGAAGGGAGGAGAGTGTGGTTGAAGGGGAACATGCAGAGGATTGTGGGAAGGGGAATCCCTGCAGAGATTGCCCGTGCTCAACCCCGCTGCCACCTATGCGCACTAGGAAGTCCAAGGCAGCGTTCTCCGGGCCAGTCTTCTTCATTGGTGCTCGCAAGCCCTAGAGACTCCACAGCCTCTATTAAAAGCTGTTTATTTACAGATTTCTCATTGAGGAGGGATGAGTCAGATACAGCAACCGGCCAAGAGAATTGCTGCTTCGGTAATCAGGTGGTGCCTCAGAAGTCCAGTCAGCTCCGACCACTCCAGACTCCTTCTCCAAGTCTCTTTACACAACTAATAGTTTAGTTTTGGACCTCCCTGCCCCAGGATGTGGTGATGGCTGCCAACTTGGAGGGCTTTAATAGGGAGTGGACATGTTCGTGGAGAAGAGGGCTATTCATGGCAACTTGTCAAAATGAATACGTCATGATGCATACCTATTCTCTACAGCAGGGGCGGGGAACATCTGGCCCGCGGGCCGGATCATTTTATCCGGCCCGTGGCCCGCCTGCCGAGAGTCCCTGCCCAGCCCTCCCCCTGCTCGAGCCCCTGTCCCGCGTGCTAGCCACGACGCTGTCAGGGGGTCTCCACCCATTCCCCCAGCCTGCGCGCTTGCCTCGACACCGCCACCGGAGGGTCCCCGCCCAGCCCTCGCCATCGTCCGAGCTGCTGCCCAGCCCTCCCCCTGCTTGAGCCCCCAGCCCGCGCTCTAGCTGCAGCTCCATTGGAGAGGCCCAGCCCAGCGCCGTTGGAGGGTCCCCCGTCCTGCGTGCTTGCCGTGCCGCCTGCTGAGGGTCCCTGCCCAGCCCTCCCCTGTGCTCCATTCCCCCGGCCAGCGTGCTTGCCACGCAGCCGCCAGAGGGTTCCCGCCCACCCCCCGTGCTCCATTCCCCGGCCTGCGCACTTGCCGCGCCGCCACCACCGGAGGGTCCCCCCCCCAGACCCGCGTGCTCCATTTTCCCGGCCTGCGCACTTGCCACCCCGCCGCTGTTGGAGGGTCCCCACCGAGCCCTCCCCGTGCATGTATGCAAGATCCCTGGGCCGCTGTGTGGCCCGGCAAGTACGTGTTTGTGTGTGTCTGGGGCGGGTAGCCTCCTTCCCTCTTTCCTTCCTTTTCTTCCTTCCTTTCCTTTCCTTTCTTTCCTTTTCTTCCTTCCTTTCCTTTCTTTCCTTCGCTTCTTTCCTTCCTTCCTTTCCTTCCTTTCCTTCCTTCCTTCCCTCCCCTGCATAGCCTCTCCTAGAGTTGCCAACCTCCAGGTGTTGGCTGGAGACCTGGCAACCCTAGCCTCTCCCCCCCCTCCGTGCCGGGAGATCTATGCCTGGTATGGCCCCCAAATGATGTTATAAATGTGCAAATGGCCCTTGGCAGGAAAAAGGTTTCCCACCCCTGCTCTACAGTCTCAGAGGTGCATGCCCATTATATTGGGTGCTGTGAAACACAGGCAGGACAATGCTGCTGCATTCGTCTTGTTTGTGGGCTTGCTAGAGGCACCTAGAATCATAGAGTTGGAAGGGACCACTAGGGTCATCTTGTCCAACCCCCTGCACACGCAGGAATGGTTGGCCACTGTGTGAACAGACTTCTGGACCTGATGGGCCTTAGTCTGATCCAGCAGGGCCTTTCTTATGTTCTTCCTTTTCACAAGCAATCTCAGCCAGCAGAAATTTCAGTTTCCACTCAAACCCCCGCCATAACTCCCACCCCTGCCCACAGAGCAGAATGCTCACCCTAGTTATGCACAATGTAAGGGAAAGTGTCATCAAGTTGCAGCTGACTTAGGGCAGCCCTGTAGGATTTTCAAGGTGGGAGACTGCAGAGGTCCTTTGCCCTTGCCTGCGTCTGCATAACAACCCAGGACTTCTTTGCTGGTCTCCCATCCAAGTACTAACCTGCTTAGCTTCCGAGATCTGATGAGATCAGGGTAACCTGTGCCATCCAGGTGAGGGCATGCAGTGCCACATGAATAGGATGGTGATGGTTGTGTCCCACCCACCCCTTTCAAGAACTCCACTGTGGACCCAACTGCACTCCTTTCTGGGGCGCATGGCTCTTCTTTTTGCCCCCACCCTGGATTAGCCAGTTCTCTTTTCCTCCTTCAGTTTTTTTTCCCCTACAAGAGGCTGTTGTTCCTTTTTCCCACTGAGAACGGAGCTGAACCCGAATTGGAATTGGCTAGGAAATATTGTAATGCATGTTCTCCCCCCCTTTTTTTAAAGGATTGCTCTGAACTTGTGCAAAGCCCCTTTCCTTCACCAGTGGGGAACCCACACATTCAGAATAGCAGCTAAGGTTACGTCAGGTCATCACCGGAATTAAGAACAGCTCATGCTGGCAGGGCAGAGGGAATACTCAGTCCCTCTTGTTTTCTAGGCCTCCAAAGTTTCTCTGCCCCAAAGATAACCCCACAGAGCAGGCCTGTACAACTTGTGACCCTGCCAGCTGCCCCCCAGCAATCCAGGGGGGCTTGGCATGTTATTGAGAACTGCCTTGAGATCTTAGGCAGGAAGCCAATCCTCTAGCTTTGCCCAGCTCCCAAGCAGGGGCACCAGAAATGGCTGGTGGGTCTCAAGTAGGACAGACCAAGCCACAGAGAGCATGGGAGGGAACAGCTGTGCCAAGGTGGTTTAATTTCAGCCCCGGAAAGTATTTTCAGTGGCTCAAATCTGGACTGTCATAAGAAGTAGTCCGTCCCTGAGCATGTGCAGAGTGACATTTCCCCACCAGAGGTAGGACTGGAGAGGCATGCATCTGCGCATGGACCTGCTCC
This sequence comes from Euleptes europaea, assembly GCF_029931775.1. NCBI lineage: Eukaryota > Metazoa > Chordata > Lepidosauria > Squamata > Sphaerodactylidae > Euleptes > Euleptes europaea. The sequence goes on from NC_079318.1 coordinate 81,531,657, forward strand.
AGCGCAGGAAGGCTATTTTTGCACCACAGTTGACTTCTCCTGCCTACAGCTCTTGGCCCTGCCTCCCACCTAGGGTTGCCAGCTCTGGGTTGGGAAATACCTGGAGGCTTTTGGGGAGGGGAGGGACTTCAATGCCATGGAGTCCAATTGCCAAAGCGGCTGTTTTCTCCAGGTGAAAGGATCTCTGTCGGCTGGAGATCAGTTGTAATACCAAGAGATTTCCAGCTACTACCTGGAGGGTGGCAACCCTACTCCCACCCTCTTGCCCTCTTGTCGGGCTTTGAAGCCCGGATTCCGGGAGAGTTGGCAGCAGCACCCTGACCTTTACAAGCCACCTACATACTTGGTGGGAGACTTTGGAGCTTGGATAGTGAAGGGGGATCGCTTGCAGATGGGGCTGGCTGTGGGGCAGGAGCCAGACCCCCGACTGTTTTTGCAGGATGTTCTAGCAGGGGCATCTCCTGGTGGGAAGAGGGGGCTCCTGAAGCCAGACCACTCCAGGGGTTGTAAAGGGCAGGGTTAGAGGGGTATTTGTTTGTGAGGAGTTATTCTAGCCTCCCCTTTTCCCAGTAAGGGGCCCCGTGTGTATTGGCGACGGGGCTTGGCTGGTCTCCCCTTTCCACCAGGCTCACCGAACATTCTGCCCTCCCTGTCCCGTCTGTCCGGAAGGGCAGAGGTTAACTCTCCTCTCGTGTGAACGTCTAATCTCTCGCGCCAACCCCTCTCCTTCCCAAAACACGTGCCTTGAGTTCGCCAACAACGCGCGCGTCTGAAAGCGAGGCCGGGCCAGCTCGTGATGGGGCGGGGGTCGATAGCAGAGTCCCGAAGTCAACTATTGTGTTGGGGGGGGGGAGGTGTTGAGGCAGCCGCCCCATTTCCGTCGCGGGGTCCGTAGCCCCCCGCGCCTTGGCTGGGGGTGACGCCGAATCCGGGCCTCCCCGAGAGTTTCCCCGCTCCCCTCCCTTTGAAAGGAAAAGGGGGGGGTCACCGTCGATGCCGGGATGGGCTTGCCGGGAAGGGGGCGCGCGTTTGTTTCTCTTTCGGGGCGGGGGGCTCCGTGGCCGGCGATTGGGCGCTCCGTCCCGCCCCTCCCTCTTCCTCCTCCCTCCCTCCCTCCGCCGATCCCCCCCCCTCCGTCCCAGCCTTCCCTCCGCTCTGCAGCAGAGACGCGCCGCGGAGCCGAGCGAGGCTTTCGCCGAGGAAGGGGACGGATCGCGCCGCCTCGGACGGCGGGGGGCAGCTGGGGGCGCCTCTCGGAGACCCCCCCGCCCACGGATTACAGCCCCCTCCCTCCGGATCGTCCGTTTTCCGCCCGCTCGGCGCGTCCTCCCCCCCCCCTCTCCTTCCCGTCCATTTTCTCCTTCTCTTCCCACCCCCCTCCCCCCGGTCCATTTTCTTCCTCCCTCCCTCCGTCCCCACCCACGATGCCGGCCCCCGGCCCGTGACGCCCTCCCCCCCTCACCTGTCCTCTTTCCCCCCCCCGCCCCATCACACTCTCCTCCCTCCCCCCGAGCCCCACGGAGCCCTGAATGGTGCCTCTCCCCCCGGCGCTGCCTCCTCCCGGGGGGGCCGGCCCTTCCCTGCCGCCGGGATGCTCCTGATGGCCACCGGGCCGGGGGGGCGGCCGTGAGGAAGGCAGGAGGAAGGGGGCGTCCCGCCCGCCCCGTCGAGGGAGCCCAGCCCGCCGCCGCCCCCCCCCCCCCCGCCGCTGGATTCTGACCCTCGAAGCTTCGTGGGAACGCCTTTTTCGCCCGCTTTTTGGGAGACGGGCCCTTCCCCCCTTGAGTAGGGGTTTTCCGGGGGGGGCGGCCGTCTGGATTTCCTTTTTTCCCCCCGCTGTTTTTTTCCGCCCCCCTCCCTCCCTCCCTCCCTCCCTCCCTCCCGGTCGCCGGTCTCCCCGCCCCTCCCTGCTTCCCGGCGCGGGGCGTCGGGGGCCGTCGGTGGCATGGACGGCGCCGCCGCCGGCGGGCCGAGGATCTAGGGGGGGGGGCGGCAGCCGCCGCGGCGACCGCAGCCCCGGCCATGGCTCCCCCCGGGCCGCGGCGGGCCCCCGGCGTGGCGGGAGTGCTGCTGCTGCTGGCGGCCGTGGCCGGGCCGGCGGGGGCGGCGCGCGTCTCGTCGAGCCTGAGCACCACGCACCACGTGCACCACTTCCACAACAAGCACGGCACCGTGCCCATCGCCATCAACCGCACGCCCTTCCTCACCCGCGGCGGGCACGGTAAGTGGGGCTCGGCCCCTGCCCGGCGGGGAGGGAAGGCCCCCTTTGGCGGCATGTGGTCGTGTGAACGGAGGATGTCGCCGCTTGCGAACTCGCGTGTGTGGAAGCCGGCGCCATCTAGGCGCTCGGAGTGCTTGGGAAATGGGCCCCGTGGGTTTGCTTTCCGAAATGCCGCCGGGGGTGGGGTGGGGGGCAGGCTGGTCCCTTTTCATCTCTTTCCTCTTGGGTCTAATGTGAAATTCCGCTGGGGGGTGGAGGCGGGGTGACTCGAGGGGCGGGCGGGCGTGCCTTTTGGCTTTCGGCCCTCCTCGCCAGCAGGCCGCGCTTGACGCTGTGAATGGGATCCGGGAGCCCCGGTTTCGCCTTCCCTCGCGCTCCCCTTCCCTCCAGCCAGACTTGAAATGACGGGTTCACACATGCCCTCTTGACGCGCAACCCTTCTCGCACTTTTGGTGTGCACAGTTGAAAAAAGAGGACGGTTTTGCGCTGCGCTTCGCTCGGGTGTCTGGATTGATTGATAGGCACGGAGGGAGGTCGGCTTACCAAATGGGTTTTCCAGCCTGCTTTGTGTATCCCTGGTTTCTGTCAAATTTGAAGATCAGCATTCTTCCACCCTCACATTCTGAGGCTCGGTGAAGGTGGGAGATGGGGTGGCATGCAGGAGGGCAGGGGGTTGGAGGGCGGAGAGGGGGCTGTATGGGGCAGGGCTTTGTCTGGCATGGCGTGTGGTTCATGACTCTGGTCAGGGTGTTTGACAAGCACAGGGAGATGGCCCTGGGAGACATTGCTGTGGAATTGTTGCCCAGAACAGGCCAAGGAGCTCAATTCTGCTCTTTCCTTTTGATCCTTCTCTCTGGCAAAGGGATGGAAGAGAAAGGGGGTGGGGAAGTCCTGGCTGCAGCACTTAATTTGAATCCAGGCTGAGTCCCAGAACCCATCTTCAAAGCAAAGCCCTAGGTGATAGGAGGTGGAACATCAGCATGTTGGTATGGAGAATTGCAGGCTGGTGAAAGATGACTGCCCCTGGGCTCATACAGAGTCCCTTTCCCTTATAGCCCCCTAGGCCGTAGTCCAGCTCCCAGGGGCAAGCCTTCCAGACAGGCTTGAACACCATCACCTATGTTTATTAAGGGGAGGACAGGTTTGGTTCCCCTCCCCATACCTGAGTTAAAGTAGGTAGCTCTCCTCTCCCTCCCTCTTTATCCTGGCTTATGTAATACCTGGACCTTCTCAGCAACCTGATTGGTGCTCAGTTACTCCCCTCACAACACAAGGTTTGGGCTTGGGGTGGGTCTGTTGGCTGGCTCTCAGTCCCCCCCCCCCCCCGTGTTGACACACCTGTGCCATCCTCTCTCAGTCTCATGGCTAAGGTTATGCCTCTTATTCCCTCCTTACCCCAACTTTGGGTTGGCTGTAAAGGTTGGGAGGGGGAGGCATTTGTGGGGCTAAGGAGTAGGGAAGCCTGGTGCTGAATTGTGTTCCCACTGGTGCGAGCAGCATTGGACTTGGGGGCCAGAAGGAGACCATGTCTGGAGTCTGTGTGTTCGGCCTTGATAGCTCCGTGTGTACGAGCGCTCGGTCACTCACTGCACCTGAACGGTTTGTGGGTCAGTGCGCATTTCGTCACTGAACATGTTCTGTGCCCTGGCATGTTAGCAGAGTGTACAAATCTACAATAGGCATAGAGAGGAGCTTTCCATGTGTTCAGCAAAGGTCCCTGCGATGCATCCATTGGGGCGGGCTTGCACAGAGCCTAGAGGTGATTGTAGGGCTGCCTGTGTGTTTTCAGATGGTGGCCTTTGTGGGGTTTCCTTGTCACAGGCTGCTGTGGTGTTCTGGTGTTTGTATGGTGCAGCGGGGAACTATAAAGGGTTTGCACTCTATCTCGGCGCATTCATAATGAGCTGGAAATGGCTGACTGTTCCTGTATTTGCGTCTTCTTTGAGACAGGGCTGTGTGTTAAGAGCACAAGCAGGATTCGAGCAGACAGCTGAGGGCGCGAAGCCACTGTGGGGAAACTTCTGGGGTGGGCAACTGTTCCGTGCAAACGCTCTGACATGTTGCAGGCAAAAGACGAGATGAAGGCTGTCCTCTTCCTGGCTCAGCCCATCTTTGCCGAAGAGTTCTGGAATTTTTGCTCTCTAGCCAAATTATGGCCAGGTGTTTGGGCCGAGGCTGCCCTGCCCCTCCAGAATTGCCTCACTGTGGTTTCTGTCATCTCATTCATTGGCCCAGCTCTGATTTAGCTCTCACATTGGTAGGATCTGGAAGTGAGGCTCAAACAAGCTCGCATCTGGGTTTGTGACAACAGAGAGCATGCAGTTGGCACATGTTGTGTGCTACTTGCGGCCCTCCATGACAACATCCAAGTATTGTGTGCTTCTGTGTTCCCTGGGAAGATCTGAAAGCACAGTCTGCTGAGTACGCTTTAGATTGAAAGTGTCTGAAACTTGAGTCTCGTGTGAATGCTTAGGTGTTTTGGGTGGGGGAGAGAAACCTTTTCCAGTAGCTGACAACGGCATCCAAACATGGACGTTTGTTAAGAATCTGAAACCCAGTTTTCAGTACTAGAATTTGCCTTCTGAATTTCCATTTGACACGGAGGGAGAATCTCACCAAATTTATTTTAGTTCCAGTTGTCCTTCACGTGGCTTCTGTAATGGCATGTGGGTGATGTGCCTGCTTGCATTGTATTCCTGTGCGTGAGGGTGGGCATCAGACTCTCGTCTTCTTAGAACCACAGCCCTTTCCCTGTGTGATCTCCGGGCCTAGCCACATGATATTTATTTCCTGGGTATGTCCCCAGGGCAGGGCAGCCAATAAGGAAGTTCATGCCTCCCAGAGACCCGGTTTGGGTTGGGACTGTGACATGTGTGGAGAGGGGAATTAAGGCTCCGCCCCCATGCCATTTTTTTCCTGACCAGAAATGGTCGGGGGGGGGGGCACTGTTCACCCTGTTGGCCAAAATCTGTGGACCCAATCAGTATACATGGAGACCAGAGCAAGTAGCACCACCTGTGGCTGTTTCAGGTCAGAAAACATGTCTTGGGGGAGGAGACGTCTGCCCCTTCTCCCTCTGCACCTGGGAGGCATTGGCCTTCCCTCTCTGGGGAGGCTGAAGCAGCTGGGGGTTAAGTCCTGAGGTGTGTGCGACTGTGTGAAACGGTTCTTTGGGGAGGTCCACCTCTAGGACCTTTGTTCTGCTCTCCCCTGGCAAAAAGCATCGCTCTGCTTCTGCTGTCATTAGCAAAGGCTACTGGCCTGGGCCCAGAATGCTCTGTGTTGAGCGATTAGATCCAAGATCCCTTGCAGAAGCCAAGGAAGGGCATTGAAGCCTTGGCCCATGGTCTCCATCCGGGCCGAGCGCCAGGACATCTGGGTTCTTGGGGAGAGGAGGGGATGTTTGGAACAGAACGTCTGGGCTTTCGTGGAAGGTAGCTAAGCCTCTTGTGTAAGAAGATGAGGGAGGACTGGGGGGAAGCCTGTAGGTCCTCACCCAATGTGGGGAGGGGGTGAAGCACCAGAGGGACTGGGAAAAGGAGGAGCTTGTGGTTAGCTCAGGAGGGGTTGATTTGAATGGAAATGGTTGCCAGCTTGGAAGGCTTTAAGAGGGGAGTGGATGTGTTCATGGAGGGAGAGGGCTATTCATGGCTACTAGTAAAAATGGATGCTAGTCATGATGCATGCCTAGTCTCTCCAAGATCAGAGGGACATGCTTATTATATTAGATGCTGTGGAACACAGGCAGGATGCTGCTACTGCAGTCATCTTGTTTGTGGGCTTCCTGGAGGCACCTGGTTGGTCACTGTGTGAACAGACTGCTGGATTTGGTGGGCCTTGGACTGATCCAGCAGGGCCTTTCTTATGTTTTTATGAAAGGGGAGAAGTCTGGTCTGTGCTTGCAAGACCATTTTTCCTGATCTTAAAAAAAAAAAAAAGGAATTCAACTTTTACCTCGCACCTTTCCCCACCAAGCAGGGCTCAGAGCAGCTTCCAACAGTTAAAATGTACTTCATTTGAATGTAGCAACATTCAAATTTAAACTCCGATTCTCTAACTAATATAAGAAGATGGCGCCCTGTATTACATATCCCTTAGCATAAAAGCCCCGTCATAGGTGAGGTAAAAATGGGGAGACATCCAGCCCTAGAGAGCTTGCAGGCCCGAAAAGGAAAAGGAAAAACCAAAGGGAGGAAAAATGAGCAGGAAGAAGGGAAAAGCCAGGACCCCTTCTTCCTCCAAGCACAAGGGGTCGGGACTTTAAAAAAACATTGGGCGAATTCATTAGTGGCTGTTGAGAAATGAACGTAACCTCTCTGTTCAGAAGCAGTCTTGTCTTTGATTATGAGGTGGTGTATGCAAACCACAGTTTTTTGATGGGGAGCAATGCCACTGTTGGTTGCTTCTTGGCTGCCAAAGGTTTGGTAAAGGAACGAAGGACTAAAGATGGACCTTTCGCCTGTTCTTGAAAAAGGTGGGATCTCACCTTTTGCCACAGACTCCCAGTATGGATTTATAGGCAAGTCACTGCCCCAAGGGAGCCAAAGAATCAGCCTTCAGTGGCTGCTTCCTCATCGGGTCCCCTTGTGATTATTTGGATTGCTGGCGAGCACCCTTGGGATTATTCCATCTGGGTGCCAAGTCTGGACAGCAAGGGAGGCATGCTTGGTTTTCCTGTCCCCTTGGGTGCCTGCCAGACTGGGCCTAATGAACTTTGGACTTAGTCAGACATCTGTTGGTGTGATCCAGCCAAAGGTAAGCATTCCTTGTCACTGTTTGTTTCAGCAGGGAAGCTAGCGTGTACAGTGTTAAGCGTTTGCTGGGTTTTTTAAGGTTTCGCCAGTTGAGATTTGGCCCTGTCCTCTCCCCTCCGCCCCTACTGGGTCTGCTTAAATCCTCTGTTCTAAACATTCCATTCCGAGCACACCCCGATCATTTGGGCTCAAGGTTGGATTAAGAATTTACCTTAAAAAAAATCTTTCAATTCAATCTCCCTGCCCATAATATGTGAGTCATACATGGGTGTTGTGGGATGAGCGAGGCAAAGATTGTAATGCACATAAAAATGCCGCACAAATTGATGCACTTAAAGTAGCCCCAAAATTCTGTGTAAGGTTCTGACAGGTGCAAGTTTCTTGCCTCACCACTAGCAAACCAGCGTGTTTGGGTAGGCTCTCTGGATTTGTGGCTCTTCTCTCACCTGAGGTCCTTCATACAGTTCCACCCCCTGCCCTCTCTGTGCATGCTGGATTTCAGACCAGTACTAGCCTAATCTCTTTAGATATGAGAAGCTAAGCAGGGTCAGCCCTGTTTAGTACTTGGATGGGAAACCACCAAGGAAGTCCAGGGTTGCTATTCAGAGGCAGGCAATAGGAAACCACCTCTGAAATTATCTTGCCTTGAAAACCCTACAGAGTTGCCATTACTCGATTGCAGTTTGACAGCAAAAAAATAAAGGAAAGGAGGTAGCTTCTCATGGCAAAGCAGTGTGGTTGCTGAATTTGCCTGTGGGTCGTCTTAGGGCAGGGAAGCTGTCCTGGATCAGGCAGGTCAGACAGTTGTCCAAGCAAAGAAGTTGGTGGGCATTTACTGTCCTTGGTGCTGAAGCGGCTGTCCATGGTCCTGAACTATGGGGGAGAACCTCCTGTGTTGCTTGGCCTTTTCTTCCTTCTTTTGCCAAGGCTGAAAACAACATGCCTGTATGTTTTCCATATACACAACAGCCCTGCAGAGCAGGTCACCAGGGCTTCTGTTTTGCAGATAGAGAAATGGAGGGAGCAACCATGGGGGATTTCCAGACCCAGCAGTTTCCAGGGAACCTCGCTTGGGAGGGGTGGACAGGGACTCAGTCAGGGATGTGCCATCCTCTGAGAGTCTGTAGGCTGTGTCTTGTGGAGGGGAGGGAGTTAAGAGTGGCATTTTCCCATCCCTACCTCCCGTCAGTTGGATGTTTGGCTAATTCAAGGTTGGGGGAAAGCAGACTGTGCCAAGTCTTTCTACCTCCCTCGGGCCCCTGGGGTGGGAAGTGTCTGTACACACACATCCCTGCCTGCATGGCCTTGTGTGCCGATGATTCATCCTGAGCTGTTGGTTATTCATGAGGCAGGAGGCACCAAATACCCCTGAATGGGGAAGAGCTAGGATGTAGACCAGACGGACAACCTTCTGCCGCCCTGTTTTCATCCACCGGTTTGTGTCCACCTATTTTTCCCCCTCCCCCATCAGTTTTTATACCCTGGTTCCTGTCTGCCCCGGTCCCTCCATTACACCACGTTTCCTTTTTGCGCTTCCCAACCTCCCTGTGGAGAAGAACGCCCATTCTCAACCTGTCATTCAGCGTCCCTCCACCCACCCTTGGCAGCAGTGGCTCCATCAATCCTGCACTGAGCAGGTACATACTCAAGCTGCAGGATCCGCCTCCCTGTCAGGCGTGTGTCTGTTGCAGACGTACTCAATGGCAAGGGCAGGTTCTGAATGAAGCTCGCGCATGCCCGTGGCATCAAAGTTTCGATCTCTCCATCTTTAATCTCGCCGGGTGGGGTTAAATGGCCGCAGCGCTTTCAAGAAGAGTTGTATATGTGGGGAGGGAGGAAGAGAATTTAAGGGAAAGCCCCAGTCACTGAGCGGCCGATCCTGGGTCCCTGCTCTGAGACTCGCGGCTATTGGCTGGCAACTTGATCACCTTCGTTCCCTTGAACGTGGTGTGTCTTCATTTGTTAACACCAGTTTGCCTTCAATTTATGGCATTAGACTGGCCATTAATTATTACTCCAGTGTGCAGTTTAATATGCTAATCAAGGCAGCCCCAGTCCGGGTCCCGTGTTTATCACACCACAACACTGTTTATGGCATGTGCCGCTCCAGGTTACAGCGGGCCCGGAATTACGAGCTCATGTGCAGATGGTTTTATTAATTAATTATGGCTCCCCCCAGCTGCAGCCTTAGCCCCATGGGCAGAGAGGGGTTAAATAGGAATGTACTGCAATGAGCATGGGCTGTTATAGAAAGCATTGGGCACACATAAGATCTTTAAGTGATATTGGTATATCAGATGGGATCTGGGATGCCATAGAAGGGGGAGCCTTGGCAAGGTGGATGGATTTTGTTCTCACTCAGGGTTGGCTTCACTGGCCACCAGGATTGTGGTCAGGAAGGAAACCCCACACTCCCTGAGCTAAGACCGGCTTCATAACCTGGAGTGGGGACTTGTTTGCCTCCCCGGCAGCATGCAGCTTGGCTCAGTTGTGTGAGTCACCAAGGTCTATTTGCTCTGCTAGTGCCTTGGTACAGCACAACAAATAGTGTGACTCAGTGGTAGAGCCTCTTCTTGGCATTCAGAAGGGCCCAGGTTCAATCCCCAGCATCTCCTGTTAAAGGGACTAGGCAAGTAGGTTATGTGAAAGACCTCTGCCTGAGACACTGGAGAGCCGCTGCCAGTCTGAGTAGACAGTACTGACTTGGATGGACCAAGGGTCTGATTCAGTATAAGGCAGCTTCATGCGTTCATGTGTATTTCTGCTCACAACTCGTGGGAAGTTGCAATCCGGATAAGGTGGCTTACCGTGCCATCCTAAGCAGAGTTATACCCTTCTAAGCCTGTTGGCTCCAATAGATTTAGAAGGGTCCAAGCTCTGCTCACGACCTGAGTTTGATCCCGATGGCGAGAAGTGGCGGGATGTGAGCAGTGGGGTGCCTCAGGGCTCTGTTTTGGGACCGGTGCTTTTCAACTTGTTCATCAATGACCTGGAGTTGGGGTTAAACAGTGAAGTAGCCAAGTTTGCAGATGACACCAAATTATTTAGGGTGGTTAAAACAAAAACGGACTGTGAAGAGCTCCAAAAGGAACTCTACAAACTAGAAGAATGCATTAAAATGGCAAATGAGATTCAATGTGAGCAAGTGTAAAGTGATGCATATTGGGGCAAAAAATCCCAGCTTCACATATACACTGATGGGATCTGTGCTGGCAGCGACAGATCAAGAATGGGATCTTGGGGTGGTAGAGGATAGCTCCATGAAGATGTCAACCCAGTGTGTGGGGCTGCTGTAAAAAAAGGCAAATTCCATACTGGCCATAATTAGACAAGGAATAGAGAATAAAACTGCTGATATCATACTGCCCTTGTACAAATCTATGGTGAGACCACACTTGGAATACTGTGTACAGTTCTGGTCACCACACCTAAAAAAGGATATTACAGAGCTTGAGAAGGTGCAGAAAAGAGCAACCAAAATGATTAGAGGACTAGAGCAACTGTCCTATGGGGAGCGATTAAGACGCTTAGGGCTGTTTAGCTTGGAAAGAAGGCGGCTAAGGGGAGACATGATAGAGGTCTATAAAATTATGCATGGTTTGGAGAGAGTGGAAAGGGAGAAGTTTTTCTCCCTCTCCCATAATACTAGAACGCGAGGTCATCTGTTGAAGCTGGAGGGTGAGAGATTCAAAACAGATAAAAGGAAGTATTTTTTCACACAATGCATAGTTAAATTGTGGAACTCCCTGCCCCAGGATGTGGTGATGGCTGCCAACTTGGAAGGCTTTAAGAGGGGAGTGGACATATTCATGGAGGAGAGGGGTATTCATGGCTGTTAGTTGAATGGATACTAGTCATGCTGCATACCTATTCTCTCTAGTATCAGAGGAGCATGCCTATTATTTTGGGTGCGGTGGAACACAGGCAGGATGGTGCTACTGCACTCGCCTTGTTAGTGGCTTCCCAGAAGCACCTGGTTGGCCACTGTGTGAACATACTGCTGGACTTGATGGGCCTTGGTCTGATCCAGTGGGGCCTTTCTTATGTTCTTATGAAGTTGGTTGCAGGTAGCCGTCTCAAGGTTGACTCAGCTTTCCATCCTTCCGAGGTCGGTAAAATGAGTACCCAGCTTGCTGGGGGTAAAGGGAAGATGACTGGGGAAGGCACGGGCAAACCACCCTGCAAACAAAGTCTGCCTAGTAAACATCGGGATGTGACGTCACCCCATGGGTCAGGAATCACCCGGTGCTTGCACAGGGGACCTTTACCTTTTTAAAACTTTTTTTAACTTTTAACTTAAGGATGGCACTGTTAATTTGCTGGGTGAGTGGGCAGAGGACTTGGCCTCCTCCAGCCATTTGGTACAGTTAGATGAACCTGTGCACAGCAGGGGGGTATCAGATGCTTTAGATCTTTAAGCCAGCGAGGGTGTCGGAGGCTACTAACCTGTGTCTGTTCTAGCAAGAGGTAAAGGAGAAGTGGTTGGATTCGCTCCTGAAAGTGCAGATTTCCAAATTTTTGGTGAAATCCTAAACACAACAGAGGTGGTGGGTGTGGAGAGGCGGGGCTGCGTGCGGCAAGAAGCTCTCTAGCAAGAAGGTGCTGCACTTTGTAATTCATGGAATACGACTCCAAGCGTGTGTATGCTTTCCATAGGCACAGGCACAATTGAATTCCAGGCTAGCATTGTGGTAGAAGGAGAGACAGATGTAAAAACCTCTTTTGATTGGGAGAGGGGGGTAAGGGGGTAGCCAACCCAAAAAGGCCTGCTTGGCTGGAATATGCGAAATAGAAATTTATTATGTACTGTTTCTGGCCTTATGAAGCAGAAATATGGTTTCTTGTAAAGAGCCATTTGCTCAAGAGCTGAGTTTTCTCAGGCGAAGGCATTCCTACAGGAGCAGAATGTGTGTGTGTAGTAAGATCCACCCACAAAGGGGATTCTAAGGGGAAATCAGCAGTGGCTAATTTCTTAAACAGGAAAAAAGAGAGCAATGTGTCTCAGTTCGAACCTCTGTGGAAGACATGTTGTCGGGAAACAGTATGTGGCCAGGCGGGGTTTATGAAGCTGGAAGAGGATATATAGCGCACACAATTAGGGGCACCTCTCTCTGCCTTTTGTTTCAAAGTCCCAGGTTGTGCTGTGGCATCGAAAGCAGATTGTGGGGTTGTCTCGGCCCACAGATCATTTTTAAAGCGAGGCGCTGCAGCTGAAACATGCTCTGGAATCCCCGTTCTGTGCGCCAATCGTCTCTCTGGCCATTCATCCCAGATACGTGTGGGCTAGGCTCAGGGGCACTCTTGAACTGAGTATTGGTCATTGCAGGAATTAACAACGGTCTGGGAAACAGGTAGTGTCTCAGACTGTATCCTGGATGCTGGCGGGGGGTTGTGTCCCGGGGTGTTGCTTCCCCTCGTAGCCTTGGAGGAATAGGTGGGTCTTTCCTCTAGGGCTGGCTCTGACCTAGTCCTGCACAAGCAAGAGGTGGACAAAAGAGAGCTTGTCTGACTAGCTGCGCCGGGATGAATGGGTGCAGAGCTGCCCAACCCTCGCAGTTTTTTATAATGGGAAAGGCTGGGGTCCAGAGGACCTTGCTGATGGAGCGGGGGAAGGCAGGTCGGGCAAAGAGCAACCTCCTCATGTCTGATGCCTTCGTCCCAGTGGTCCGCCTGCATGTTGTCAGATGCCAGAGCGCGGGGCAGTTCTGCACAGTGGCCAGCGTGCGCACACCTCCTTTGCAGCTGTGCCTGGAGCTGGAGGAGTTAATAGCCTCCCCCTCCCTCCCATTGGGTATGCTGGTGGTTTAGCGAGGGAGGGAGGGAGGGCTTCAGGTCTGCGTTGCCGTGGAAACAGCCGAGATTCAGGAGAGCTGCAGAGATGGGAGCTCAGGGGCTCATTAACGCCTACCGTGCCTGCCCTCCCCCCCTTCTGTCTCTATCCATCACCCCGCTTTGGAGGTAGGGAGCGGCAGTTCCCTGCAGAGTGTGGCCATAGTAGCTTGGTATCTCTGGGAAGGGGGGAGGTTCCTTCTCCAGGTGTGGCTGCTGTGGACTGTGTGTGTGTGCGCGTCGGTGTGATTGCCGTGCCTCGGGGGCTGGACTGTGCCTCTCTCTGCCCAGCCATTTTGCATCATATTTTGAGTTGCTTTGAGTGGGTAAATCTGTGTGCAGAATCAGTCCTGTGGCAGGTTTGCGTTCATTTTGCTGGCATAAATGGTGGAGCAGAGCAGGTTTCTAGATCTCATGGTTTGTATGGGGGGGGAGTCTAGAACGGGGTCCCCAATGTGGATCTGGAAGTCCTAGCTGCGCCACGGTTGCTCCCTCCATTTCTCCATCTGCAAAACAGAAGCCCTGGTGGCCTGCTCTGCAGGGCTGTTGTGTAGATGGAAAATATACAGGCATGTTGTTTTCAGCCTTGGCAAAAGAAGGAAGAAAAGGCCAAGCAAACTGTTACACAGGAGGTCCCCCCCCCCCCGCATAGTTCAGGACCATGGACAGCAGCTTCAGCACCATGGGCAGTAAATGCCCACCAACTTCTTTGCTTGGACAACTGTCTGACCTGCCTGATCCAGCACGGCTTCCCTGACCTAGGAAGAACCGCAGCCAAATTTAGCAACCACACTGCTTTTCCATGAGAAGCTACTGCCTTTCCTTTATTTTCTTGCTGTCAAATCGACTAATGACACCTTGCTGGGTGCCTGCCAAGTGTATTCAGGTAGTGGCTTCAGCTAGGTGGGGCTCTTGCCCCACGTGGCTTTTGATTGGCCACTGAAGATCTGATATTTTCCAGTGTATTGTTTAACTTACCCGACATCTTCATTGCACTTGGACTTTCTCTGGATATGAGTTTGGTTCTGCCTCCTGTGGCAGCCATTTTGTGATTGCGCCATATGTCAGAATTCCCAAAGATGCCTACAGGCTGAGAAAGGTCGGGGACCCCGATCTCGAAAATACAAGTGAGAAGGTCTCAAAGATGGCCTTTCTTTGTATGTAGTGAAAGTTAGAAGAAAAGATTTCAACCACTGCTGGCAAACCATGGCAGCCGTGCAGAATTAGGTGTCTTGCCAGAGAAATGGCTGGATGGGCAGCGAGCCACGGAGGGGGGAGTCGAGGAGCTCATTGCGGCCCCTCCGGCTGTGTGCATCAGGCACCTTGCACTCCAGTAGTCACTAATGAGTCTGTCGATGCCCTTCCTCGTGCCTCGGCTGCCCGAGTCTCGTTTGGGCCAAGCAATTAGGTGCCGCAGAGTGGCGACGGCCCCGGACTGACGGACCACACACACACACTCCGCACACTCTCCATGGTAAGAAGAAGAAGAGTTGGTTTATATATGCTGACTTTCTCTACCACTTAAGGGAGACTCAAACCGGCTTACAATCTCCTTCCCTTCCCCTCCCCACAACAGGCACCCTCTGAGGTGGGTGGGGCTGAGAGAGTTGTGACTAGCCCAAGGTCACCCAGCTGGCTTCATGTGTAGGAGTGGGGAAACAAATCCAGTTCTCCAGAATAGTCTCTGCTGCTCATGTGGAGGAGTAGGGAATCAAACCCGGTTCTCCAGATCAGAGGCCACCTCTCCAAACCACCACTCTTAACCACTACACCACGCTGGTTAGAGCTAACCTCACCCCGCCAGGATTACAAAACGGTGCCTTATGTCATCATCCAGATAGCCCTCCTCCCCACACATAGTTTCAGATAAAAGGTTCCAAATCCGCGAACCTTGGGGGAGATTCTAGTTACATGTTGAGCCCTAACAATTTTATTATTTTTAGTTTGCAATGTGGCCTGTGACCCTCTGTCAGAGCCCCTCATCGGCTATGCTTCCTTGATATGCTGCCTACATAGCTTGTGTTAGCGAAGGTCTCTCTCCGCCCCCTGGCATGTGCACATCTGCTCGGGCTCCCTTATGTGCACCTCTGAACACCTGCTGTGCTTTACAGGTGTTGCTGGAAAGGGAGCCAGATTCTCTCTCCGCTCCCACTCCCCACTTGAGAACTTCCTCTGAGACTGTGGGGGGGTACTCAACGGGGAGGAGGGATGCTCTTGAATCTGCTAGGCTTACAAGTTGCAAGGTTGACTTGGTAGTGGAGGACTTGGAGGAAACTCCCAAGATGCTAACGGGGAGTTAACTAGCCCATCTAACTGGGGCTCATTGGTAAAGCCTGTGCTTTGCAAGCCAGATGTCCCAAATTCAGTCCATGGCACCTGTCTGGTGCAGTATCCCCCCCTTCCAAAGGGTAATGTCCATAGTGTTCTTCTTTGAACACATGAAGCTGCCTTATACCAAATCAGACCCCTGGTCCGTCAAAATCAGTATTGTCTATTCAGACGGGCAGCGGCTCTCCAGGGTCTCAAGCAGGGGTCTTTCACATCACCTACTTGCCTAGTCCCTTTAACTGGAGATGCTGGGGATGGAACCTGGGACATTCTGCATGCCAAGCAGATGCTCTACCACTGAGCCACAGCCCCTCCCCATATAATTTCCCCATCTAATTCTCACAGCAACAACCCTGTGAGCTGGGTGCAGCTGAGAGAGCAACTAGCCCAAAGTTGCCCCAACAAGCGTCATGGCAGAATGAGGACTTGAATTCAAGTCTTCCAGGTTCTAGTCCAACACTAACCGGTACACCATGCTATCTCCATTTAGAAGAAAAGAGATGACTGTACTGCCTTAGGCTGTAAATAGGGGATTGTCTGTTAGGTGTTGGTGACATTATTGGGTTAGGTGGGCCAGTCTGGGTCACATATTCAGTCTGTTGGTGGCTACAAATGAAAGGCAGAAGACAGTGACGGAAGGGGAGAAACGGATACACCTGTGGAGGGAGTTCCATGTTAGACCACGTGCAGATTCCTTTGTCTCTCAGAGCAAGCAACGGCTGTGGCAGTTCTGGGGTTAAGTTAAGGGTGTTCCGGCAGGACCACAGGAGCCATGTTTGAAAGGGTTCATCCTATGATGCTATATCATAGGGACATGTACCTATGTGCCATCAAGTCACAACTGACTTATGGCGGCTCCAGCAACGGGTAAGTGAGAAGCAGCGGTGGTTTGCCATGGCCTTCCTCTGCAGAGCCTTCCTTGATGGTCCCCCATCCAAGTCCCGACCCTGCTTAGCTTCTGAGATCTGATGAGACTGGGATGTACCATACCATGCCACATCCCGGGCCAAAGAACCTAAGTTGAACTGAAAAGTATAACAAAATACTGAAATTGTTTATTATGCAGTGTACACTAAATTAAAACACTGGGCCTTAAAATGTACAGGCTGATCAATTAAAAGAATATATAAAATAGTTGCTAATTTTCCAACATAGTTGATGATTACAAAAAATCAATGTAAATGACCAATAAATAACCCAGACGCGTTTCGGCCTATGTGGCCTTCTTCAGTGGTCATATATACATTTATATATTTTAGAAACACATCCAGGAATGCATATACATATAAAGGTATGCTGTAAAGTGATAACCTTCTATATCGAACACATGAACACATGAAGCTGCCTTATACTGAATGAGACCCTTGGTCCATCGAAGTTAGTATTGTCCACTCAGACCGGCAGCGGCTCTCCAAGGTCTCAGGCAGAGGTCTTTCCTGTCACCTACTTGCCTAGTCCCTTGAATTGGAGGTGCCGGGGATTGACCCTAGGACCTTCTGCATGCCAAGCAGAGGCTCTACCACTGAGCCACAGCCCCTCCCTTTTGCGTGGCCCGTTGTCATTTGTTGTTGTAAAACATGGAATTTTCAACATTTAAATTGGCTCACACAGAGGTCTTCTAACATATTTCCAATGTTGTATGGATGTGTATATCATCGATCAATAAAACGTTTTGCCCCCCCCCCCCCAGTCCCGTTCAGATGACCGTCCCAACCCTGCTCTTCAGAAATTAAAGACGGGCATTGCCATCCCCTGGCTTCTGCGCTCTTGCCCATCTTCAGTCTTCCATGCAAAGACTCCCATCTCATGGTCTGGTGGCATCAGGCCCTGCAGGCGGGGCTGCCGTGATTCTGTGGCCTCTGGAGTTTCTGCTTCTTGCAGTCACTTCCTGAGGTTGTCAGGCTGGTTGAGTAAAATGCCCAGGAGCCCAACAGGGTTCCCTGAGCCTTGGATAAACTGCAGCTGCTGCAGTGAGGGGGTGAGAAACTGAGGGTGCTTCTGGGGAGATGTGCCTGCCTCAGTTCTCCCACATGCGTCCCCGTGCCTCCCAAATCTCATCTTGTCTAGAATGTCAAGGTGAAGGACTGGTGGGGGGGTTGTTTTTGTTATTGTTAAACAACTACCAACCTTTCCTGCTGGCCCATTTGAGCAAACTACCTACTTATCCTTGGTGGAAGGTAACATTATTATCTCACTGAGATCTCTGCTTGGCCTGGCAGAAGCAGACCTGGGTTAAATTAGCTTGCAGAAGCTTCTATTTGACCTCAGTCAGAAAGCAGCCCTAAGGGGAAGGCTTATGAATTGTAGGGTCAAGGGCAGTAGGATAAGCTTGCAGTGGCCCAGGTAAGCAATTTGGACAGGTGCTTGTGTGCTCGCAAATAAACCCCCCTGGTGCTGAAAGAGGGACCTCCAGCTAAACTGGTCATCTCTTATGTACTGACTCGGCGGAAGTGCTGTGGTGGCCCTGCGAAGCAGCCCAGAGCGCTGGAGGAACTTGGTAACAGCTCAGAGTCGGCCGATGCTCCACTGAGCTCAAGTTGCGTTTTGGGGCAGATAGACTGCCTGGAAGAGGGGTGCCACTGCCAGGGGTCTTGTTAAAAAGAGCTGGAAGCTGCGAAAGAAAGAAAGCAAGCCTGGCAGTTCCTCAAGTCTCCCCTTATTTTTAAAGGGAATAGAGTCCAGCAAGTTTTTATTATAAATGTCAATGTTACGTTGTAAAATATTGCCTCTGAGCATGTGCAGAGTGTAATTCTTTGCCCTAAAATTAAGGCCTCCCAGGCTGAAGTGTGCAGCTTGCAGATGGGTGTAATCTCCGCCAACTCTCCTTTCGGGAACAAAGCTGCTTTACTTTTGGGCACGGTGTGCTTTTTGCAACATCCTCCGTTTCACACTGGCCTCTTTCGGATCCTCCAGTTACCTATTGTTTTAAAATAAAAGTGATTCTTGAACAAAGCAACCCCCACAGCAACCCAGAGTTGACCACCCAGTGTTGTGGCAACACCTTGATATTCTCTACGGTTAGGTTTGGGAGGGGTGCAAGGTTTTGCCTGTCGCACACCTGCCTGCCAGAATTGGAGACCCAACTGAGCTAGGATGTCTTCCAGTTCAACCAAGAATCCTTTCAGAGGCCAACCTGGCTTCTGCCTGTCTCTGGGCTGCGTTGTATCCTGCCCTCAGTCAGAGAGGTGGTGCTGATGATCACCTGGATGTATCCCCAGGGCATCTTTTTAAACCAAAGCTTCTGTGCAGGAGCACAGGAGTTAATATGAATGAGAGTTTTTCTGCACCCGTGGAGAGTTTCTGTCCCCTACATCACTGTATAATCTTAATCCATCTCTGCACATTTGGGTTTGATGTGGAGGGGGTTTCCTGACATCTTGCTTTCCCTGATGAGCTGTACCAGGGGACTTGATTCCCTTGGAAAAGTCACAAATATCACACATTGTGCAAAGCCCCCAGACCCTTGACAAGGGCCTGATGCAGGCAGTAACACCGGGACTGCAAAGTCAGGAATCAGCACTTATGGACTTTGAGCTAGCTAAAAAACAGGAAGCAGAGTAGGAATCAGTGCTCAGTCTCACAATGGAGGGATATGAACAGTGGGGTCCCTCAGAGATCTGTGTTGGGACCGGTGCTTTTCAACCTATTCATGAGTGACCTGGAGCTGGGGGTGAACAGAGAGGTGGCCAAGTTTGCAGATGACACCAAATTATTTAGGGTAGTTAAAACCAAATCGGACTGTGAAGAGCTCCAAAAGGATCTCTACAAACTGAAGGAATGGGCATTAAAATGGCAAATGAGATTCAAGGTGAGCAAGTGTAAAGTGGTGCATATTGGGGCAAAAAATCCCAACTTCAAATATACACTGAGACAGCATGGTGGTGTGGTTAAAAGCTATGGTAAAGAGCAGTGGACTCTAATCTGGAGAACTAAGTTTGATTCCCCATTCCTCCACATGAGCAGCAGACTCTAATCTGGTGAACTGGGTTGGTTTCTCCACCCCTACACGTGAAGCCTGCTGGGTGACCTTGGATTAATCACAGCTCTCTCAGAACTGGTTGGCCATTGTGTGTACAGACTGCTGGACTTGATGGCCCTTGGTGTGATCCAGCATGGCTTTTCTTTCTTAATTTTCTCAACCACACCTACCTCACAAGGTGCCTGTTGTGGGGGGAAGGCGATTGTAAGCCGCTTAGAGACTCCTTAAAGGTAGAGAAAAGTATGGTGTAAACACCAACTCTTTTTCTTCATGGAATCTGCACTAGCAGCGACAGACCAAGAGAAGGATCTTGGGATGGTGGTAGATATCTTGATGAAAATGTCAACCCAGTGTGTGGCTGCTGTGAAAAAGGCAAATTCCATGCTGGCCATAATTAGACAAGGAATAGCAAATAAAACTGCTGACAGCATACTGCCCTTATGCAAATCTATGGGGAGACAACACTTGGAATACTGTGTACAGTTCTGGTCACCACACCTAAAAAGAGATATTTCAGAGCTTGAGAAGGTGCAGAAAAGAGCAACCAAAATGATCAGGGGGCTAGAGCAATTGCCATGTGAGGATCTTTTCAAACAGGGCTGTTTAGCTTAGCAAAAAGGTAAGTAAAGGGGAGACGTGATAGAAGTCTATAAAATTACGCACAATGTGGAGAGAGTGGACAGGGAGAAGTTTTTCTCCCTCTCTCATAATACCAGAATGCGGGGTCATCTGCTGAAGCTGGAGGGTGAGAGATTCAAAACAGATAAAAGGAAGTATTTCTTCACACAGTGCATAGTTACATTGTGGAACACCCTGCCCCAGGATGTGGTGATGACTACCAACTTGGAAGGCTTTAAGAGGGGAGTGGACATGTTCGAGGAGGAGAGGGCTATCCATGGCTTCTAGTCAACATGGATGCTAGTCATGATGCATACCTATTCCCTCCAGGATCAGAGGAGTATGCCTATTATATTAAGTGCTGAGGAACACAGGCAGGGGTAATGCTGCTGCAGTTGTCTGTCTTGCGGGCTTTTTAGAAGGACCTGGTTAGTCACTGTGTGAACAGACTACTGGACTTGATGGACCTTAGTCTGATCCAGCATGGCTTCCCTTATGTTCTTATGAAGGCCAGAAATAAAATAGCAGGCTCCTCATTTCAAAGGGACCCTTGAATCTCAAAGCTGGCTCATTCGGCATTTTAAAATCCAGCCCAAAGGACAAGGATGTGCATCTCTTCTGTAACAATGCTCAGGCTTGGATTTTTTGGGAACCCCCTAGTAGAAGAAAGTTCAACAGCCTCTGTAAGAGCCTCTCAGTGCTTTTGAGAGGCACCCTTGAGTGCCGAGACCACATTCGCAGCTGGTCTTGGAGATTGTGATAGAACCTGAGGGAGAAGTGGAAGGTAATATAGGAAAGAGAGAAGCACCAGAACTCATGCCTGCCTGGAAGACTTCCTTTCCCTTCTCAGTGTGTTAGTAATCATTCAGAGGTAAGAGAGCCATTCTGCACATGCCCAGGGACAGTCTTTATTGCTACTTTATATGTTGCAAAAGCTAAGTGATTGAATCTGGACCTGGACAAAACCCTGTAAAAAAGGCATCCCTTAAAGCCATTTACTGTTATAGGGAAAACTTCAGGGACAGCTAATGTTTTCTTATACTCTGGGGCAGTCCTCCTGGCATCTGATGGAGAAAGAAAGAGATTCTTGTGTGTGTGTGTATCTGTAGCCAGCTTGCTAGCTCGCCGTTCTTTGTTATCCTGCGGCACCAATGATAGGTCTTTGTGAGCACAAGTCCCCTTGGCATGGTCCTTGGGGATGGATGATATACAGGGTTAGGCACCTCTTTGAAACAAATTAAAGCTCCTCTGCGGAATGCAGATGAAGAGAGACGGAGGATCTCCTTTGCGGATTCTCTGCTCCCTAAATAAAAGCGTCAGGGATTTCGATTCAGAGAGACGCCCGGCCAGGCTCTGAAATTCATGGGAAAGGAACACTGAGGGTGGTTGATAATGAGGTGCACACTCTGAATTATTATGCCAGCCTGGTCCAGAAAGAATTATTTTAACTGCACTCCTTGGATGCGTGCTTATACAATTCTAAATATAGTTTAGCGACACTCACTTGGATTACATCTTATAATACATACCTGGGCTGACACTAAATGATTATATTTGTTTTTGAAATTTTATGCGTGCAAAATATGTTGTCTTAGACCACTGAGGGAGGCCCGAGGGCCAAAACGTATTTGGCATGTGGTTTTAATTATCAACCCAGTATCTGTTGACCCTAGAAGCTAAAATGACTAAACTGAGCCTATCGTATTTTGGTCCCATTATGAGAATACAAGAGTCACTGGAAAAGACAGCCATGCTAGGAAAAGTTGAGGGCAGCAGGAAAAGAGGAAGACCCAACAAGAGATGGATTGACTCTATAAAGGAGGCCACGGCCCTCAATTTTCAAGACCTGAGCAAGGCTGTCAAAGACAGGACACTTTGGAGGACATTGATTCATAGGGTTGCCATAAGTTGGAAACGACTTGACGGCACGTAACACACACACATCTGTTGTCATAATGGCTTGTTTTAAATATATGCATAAGCGCTTTACAATAAATCAATTTCATTGTTTTATGTAGGTCTTGTTTCACCCAGCCTTTTAGGTGCTCAGCTTTGTTTCTGGATTGGGTCTTTCCCGCCCTCTGTTTCGTCGGGTCTCTGGTTCCAGCCAGATCTTTCTCTCTCAACTGTGAAAACTGGGTGCCTTCTGGGACTGGGAAGGTACTGTGAGTGTACCTAGGCTGCATGCATACAAGCCGGCAGTCTTTAAATGCCTTTTCTGCCGCCACATGCAAATGGCTTTCAACTGCACTAATAAACCACGAGCCATGAATGTCTAGCTCTTACCAATTACATCCAAACTGTCCTATTCAGACATAGCCAAACCATGCCTTGCTGGTTGTAATCCCCCTCTGGATCCTGTACTTCATTTTCTGTTCTTGAATGCCAGTTTTCTTCTTTCTTTCCTGGTTTTTGAGTTGGGCAAACTGTGGTTACTGCTAACCAGGAGTAGCCCCCTCATCCACAACTCCAACCCTGCTTCAAACCTTAGTTTCATACTTTGGTGAGGCAGTTTCTGAGTTGCTTCCATGGAGCAGTTTTGCTCCAGTTTGGCAGCCAAACTTGAGCAGGCTTCGATGGAGCATCCCCATGAATGTTGTTACCTAATCATGTGCTTCCTGAGTTTCCCCCTGCTTTAATACGGTCTTTCCCAAAGATGTAGGAAAGAGCAAGAGTCCAGTAGCACCTTAAAGACTAACAAAATTTCTGGCAGGGTATAAGCTTTCATGAGCCACAGCTCACTTCTTCAGATAGATACAGATAGGTCATTTCATTCTGTCTGTATCTGAAGAAGTGAGCTGTGGCTCACGAAAGCTCATACCCTGTCAGAAATTTTGTTAGTCTTTAAGATGCTACTGGACTCTTGCTCTTTTCTACTGCTGTTGACAGACTAACATGGCTACCCATTGTGATCGATTTCCCAAAACTGGTTGGACACAATCTTTTTGGAAGGATTACAGTCAAAGTGTGTGTGTACGCCCCATGCATGGTTAGGTGCACATCTCTGAAGATCTTCCTTCATCGGTGACATTTTCCTTGTCTCAACCTTCCACAGCCACCGTTTCACATATGCCACCAGAAGGCTTTTTGGAAAATGACCGTTACTAGATTACTATAATGAAGTTAACGCTATAATGATCTTTGGATCTGCTAGTCCCTCTGAATTTCGAGCTTTAATTTTTTAAAAGTCTCTTTTCATTGTGGAGATATAAAGGATGTGCCTTTCCCTTTCTCTACAACAAAAAGGGCTACAGACTTTCTTCTTTTTAATGCTGACAGCTGGGAATTCAGAGGACTTAGGTCATGGAACTAGAGCATTATGTCATTGCTCTATAGCGAACGCCGATTTTTAACGCCCCTCTCTAGTGGTGCAGGGGAAATGGCGGTTGCAGTGAGCAGAGGCAAGGAAAGTTCAGTGAAAACTGCTGTATGAATGCTCCCTCCATTGGCACTGTGAATACCTCACCATACATATAAGTAGCAAGAGCTCCATGGAAAATTGTCACCATGTAGAAGAAGTCCTAGTCAGTGATAGCCATAATTTGCCCAGTGGGGAAGTTATGGCAAAGGCTTTTAGCTAAACCAGGAATTGGAGAAGAAAACTGGTCCATGAGAGGATATAGTGAAGCACATGGGCCCACAACATGCTCCCAATTATTTTGTATTTTATTTATGCCCCTGCCCTTTCCCAGCAAGCTGGGCTCAGGCTTACAATTACTAGGGTTGCCAGCTCAGGGTTGGGAAATACCTGGAGATTTTGGGGGTGGAGTCTGAGGAGGGCGGGGTTTGGAGAGGGGAGGGACTTCAGTGCCATAGAGTCCAATTGCCAAATCAGCCATTTTCTCCAGGGGAACTGATCTGTCATCTGGAGATCAGTTGTAAAAGTGGGAGATCTCCAGCCACCACCTGGAGGTTAAAGGAGAAAAAAGACACCTGGAGGTTGGCAACCCTAACAGTTACCATTGTAATTGTACAGGCGTATAATCGGGAAGGAAGGCAGCATGGTATAGCCCAATCTCGTCACATCTTGGAAGCAGAATCAGCCCTGGTTATTATTTGGATGGGAGACCACCAAGGAATACCAGGGTCGCTATGCAGAGGAAAGCACTGGCAAACCACCTCTGTTAGTTTCTTGCCTTGAAAACCCCATAAGGGGGTGCCATAAATTGGCTGCAACTTGATGGCACTTTACACACACACACACACACACACACACACACACACACACACACACACAGGCATACAATTACCATTGTACAGCTTGGCTGTGATCAGTAACTCTCCAGTTAAGGTTGCTGCCTTCCTTGTTAAGACAACAGCAAACTCCAAGATTGACTCGGTTGCAAGGCTGTAGGAACGCTGGGCATGTCTGCCCTAAACATCTGAACCAGTTCCCAGTCCCTTTGTGCCTAAGTGGGGGGGGGGAGTCTGCTTTCTCCCCAGAACAGACTTGAGCGATGCCATCTTCAGCGCATGGCAGGCCATGGGGCAGCTGGTTGAGGTTTGGTCCAGCTGAGTTCCCATCTGTCCATGTTTGCTGTAGCCTGGCGAAGAGCAGGTTTCTTCCCTGTGTGTTTGGGTAAACCTGGGTTGTTGGTGCTGAAAATGGGAACTCTGATTCCTGAAGGGGAGGGGGCTGAAAGCTGTGTAATAGTGTGTCTGGGCGGTGCTTTGAAGGGGCTTCTTTGGCGGGCCCGTTTTCATTGCAGGGTGTCGGTCTTGCCAACAATACCAAGCTCTTTCCACGGCTCTCCTCTCCTGCACACTGCTGTTCCAGTAAACAGTCAGACGCTCCAGAGCAGTTAACTAAACTTACAGGAAAACCGCTCTGGGGCGAGGCCGGGGATCTCTAGCCGCAGGGCTGAGCCCACCCTTGACACTGTGCGCCGAAACCTTCTCTCTGTGGGTTGCCGCGTCCCACAAATGGGTTTAATGAAAGCACTTTGGGGGAGTGGCTTCCTTTCTAGAGAGAGTGGAGGCTTGTCTTCCTGCCCTCGCCTTAACCACTCGGGACCGGCCAAGGCTTTAATGCAGGAAGTTGCGTGGACCTGCAGCTCCCTCGGCGCAACCAACTGCATAGCACACTTCCAGGCTGGGTGAGCCGTTCCTGGCCAGGCAAGCTGCCTTCCGGTCTGGGAGAAGCAATAACAAATTCAGCATCATCAGCTATCTGGAAAGAGTCTCAGTATCCGGGATATTTAGGATCATAGAGCTGGAAGGGGCCATACAGGCCATCTAGTCCAACCCCCTGCTCAATGCAGGACCAGCCTAGAGCATCCCTGACAAGTGCTTGTCCAGCCTCTGCCTAAAGGCTGCCAGTGAGGGGGAGCTCACCACCTCCCTAGGTAGCTTATTCCACTGTCGAACAAATCTTACTGTAAAAAAATTGTTCCCTAATATCCAGCCAGTACCTCTATCCACAATTTAAACCCATTATTACGAGTCCTATCCTCTACTGCCAACAGGAACAGCTCCCTGCCTTCCTTAAAGTGACAGCCCTTCATAGAATCATAGGATCATAGAGTTGGAAGGGTCCATACAGGCCATCCAGTCTAACCCCCTGCTCAATACAGAACCAGCCTAGAGCTGACAAGTGCTTGTCCAGCCTCTGCTTAAAGACTGCCAGTGAGGGGGAGGCTCACCACCTCCCTAGGTAGCCGATTCCACTGTTGGGCAACTCTTACTGTAAAAAACTTTCCCCTAATATCCAGCCGGTACCATTCCACCCGTAATTTAAACCCATTATTTGCCCCCCCCAATTTGTTTTTTTGCCTTCCTTGCCACTGCCAGGGGAAGGTGATAGTGAGGAATGCTCAGAGAAGACAAGGAGAAGTGCCCCCTGCTGATGCCCGCTCCTTACCTCTTCCCCCATCTTCCCTTACCAATTTCGAGGGGCTGTCGGCATCGCAGCGGAAAATTGTGATTCTGCATGTCTGCTGCTTGTTTCTAACAGCAAAAATCATAATGCGTGGAAAGGAGATGTGTCTGAAATCACAAGGCAAGCGTACACCTGGGAGTCTTTAACCAATCACGGCTCCTGGGCCTGTTTACCGTGTGCTCTCAGTCTTGCCTCTCCCCCCTCTCTTTTTGTTACGGCAGCCGTTATGAAAGCGAGTGGCTGGCATACGAAATCCGCACCCTGAGAGGCCGCCCTCGGTGAGCACAGAGGGAGCAGAGGACGGCTGCAGCGGATGATTCAGCTTCACAGCTGGACCTGGTAGCAAGCTTGGCCTCCCCGTTTAATGGCTGTCTGGCAAAACTATTCTCTAAGCGCAGCTTTAGATGAACTTCTCTTTCCTCTGCCCCAGGTGGCTTCTGAATTCTACGCATACCCCATCTAGGGTTTGGGGCAACTGTCAGACCCCGTCCTATACAGTCTTCATGGTACAGCCTATTAACTATTCGTCTGAATGTTCTTCTCAAATGTTCATCATCTATAACAGGGGTGTTCAACTCATTTGTTACGAGGGCCGGATCTGACATAAATGTCACTTGGTCAGGCCAGGCCATGCCAGATTGGGACTGGAGGGGGAGGGTTCCTTCGGCTGGCTCGCAGGCCGGATAAGAGGGACTAGATCTGTCCTGCGAGCCTTATGTTTGACACCCCTGATCAATAAAGTTCTGATAAAAACATGTAGAGTTAGAAAGTATACCTAGATGGAGCTCTTTGGTGCTAGATCTTTAGATGTCCTTCCCAGGTGGCTTTTGAATTCTACACATACCCCGTCTGTGGTTTGGGGCAAACCACAGATGGGCTATGTGTAGAATTCAGAAGCCTCCTGGGGCAGAGGAAAGAGAAGGACATCTAAAGCTCTCTTCTTTGATAGATGTTGTCCAGCTCTTCTTCAAAGCCCCCCCCCCCCGAATGGACATCCTACAATCTCCCTAATATATTTGCCCTTTTCTTTTTTCTGCCCTCAAGTCACAGCTGACTTATGGCGATCCCATATGGTTTTCAAGGCAAGAGGCATTCAGAGGTGGTTTGCCATTGCCTGCCTCTGCGTCAGGACCCTGGTATTCCTTGGAGGTCTCCCATCCAAATACTTGCCAGGGTCAACCCTGCTTAGCTTCTGAGTTCTGACGAGGACAGGCTAGCCTGGGCTATCCAAGTCAGGGCTCTTTCTGCAGCTGTATATTTAGTGCCAGGCGATCTCCTGTTTTCTTCCACTGTTCCCAACCCACCTGATGACTTTGTTTCCTCCTCCCTCCCAAACCCACACAGTCATCTAATTTCCCTCCCCTCCCCTCGACTGATCCTCCTTTTTTGTTTGTGCATGTCTTTAATGCAGCGTCTGTGTTTGTGCTGACACTGCAGTTCTATTCTTCTGAGGTTCTTTTCAACTCCCTGCTTTTCTTTTTCTTTTTGTGGTAATTTCTGCAAAAAGAGGATCACCCATGGTTCACAGAAGCAAACCCCAGCTCTGAATGGCTCCCATGTGTGGATTTTTAAAATCTGCACTAGTTTTTTTTTTATTAAGCACAATGAGTTCTTTGGGGAACATGTGAGTTGTTTTTTTTTTTTACCTGACAGTAACCAAGCAGGCTGTGTTTGGAGGAGAATCTGATTGCCAGCCAGGGCCTTTTGGGTTTTTGTCTTTGGGGGTGATTCTGCCTTTGCCTTCAAGGGGGCAGCCTAGCTTTCTCTCACTTGAGCTATCTCTGTATGTGTGTGTGTGTGTGTGTGTGTGTGTGTGTGTGTCCCAAACAGCTCTTTGAGTTGTGTTTGTAATTGGAGATAATCACAGGTTATGTGTATGCCTGAAGGGGGAGGTTGTCCAGGATCACATGATCATTGGGCTCCTTGGGCATATGTAGCTGCTTTATGCTGAGTTACAAAACAGAGAGTACCACTGAACATGCACAGACTGTCCATCTATGCCGATATCAGGTTATCTGACAAGCTACCTAAGATGCTTTAACTGGAGCTGCCCGGGATTGAACCTGGGACCTTCTGCGTGCAAAGCAAATGCACTAGAAGAAGAAGAGTTGGTTTTTATATGTCGACTTTCTCTCCCACTTAGGGGAGAATCAAACCGGCTTACAATCACCTTCCCCTTCCCACAACAGATGCCCTGTGAGGTAGGTGGGGCTGAGAGCTCTAAGAGAGCTGTGACTAGTCCAAGGTCACCCAGTTGGCTTCAGGTGGAGGAGTGGGGAAACAAATCCAGTTCACCAGATTAGCTTCCGCCGCTCATGTGGAGGAGTGGGGAATCAAACCTGGTTCTCCAGATCAGAGTCCACTGCTCCAAACCACCGGTCTTAACCACTACACCATGCTGGCTCTACCACTGAGCCACGTGCTCTCGCAAGAACTTTCAGCCCTGTGGTTCTGTAATCCCAAAGGAAGAAAACACTTGAGCATGATGCTGCTAATAGATGCAGCTGCCGCTCATCAGGAAAGGGATCACTTCCTTCATGACATCCATCACTAGCTGCTGGTTAGGGCAGAAATTGGAAGAAGTGGGTTGGTAGCCCGATCCAGGGAGTCATCTCTTGGGGGTAGTATGGCATTCACCCCTTCCCGAAGTGTTCTGCTCCCAACCCGCAGGCTCAATTTGAGCTTGCCCTGCCTGAGCAAGAAAAGCACCAGGCCAGTCAGGATCTTTGCGGCCTTTCCCGCCTGAGCTTTGCGCCCTGGAGGCATTGACAGGGAAGGTGCGAGAGAGCTAAATAATAGATAATGCGATATAAAAAGATATTATTGTTATTGCCGTTGGGTTAAATTGGGTTGGTGTGGGAGTCTGCAAGCTTTGGAGCTTTTATGGGGCTCTTTGTCAGCCCGAAGAGAGAACACAATTTGAAGCATGCAGAGAGCAGGCGAGGTTAGAAGAGGCTCATTTGTGCTCTCAATGCTGGGGTTGCCTGCAAGACTGTGTCATCTGATCCTTGTTTAAGGGTGGGTATTTGTGGTCCTTTCCACAGTAGATCAAGAAGATGATTGTTGCCTCAGTGCCCCTCTGGATCAAGCATACACCAAGCACAATGTTAGTTATAACAGGAGCATGCAGGTTCTCACAGAATGCTTGGGGGCACACGTGGGGCTTCCTTGAGAGCCAGCGTGGTGTAGTGGTTAAAGAGCAGTGGTTTGGAGCGGTGGACTCTGATCTGGAGAACCGGGTTTGATTCCCCACTCCTCCACATGAGCCGAGGGGGCTAATCTGGTGAACTGGATTTGTTTCCCCTTTCCTCCACACGAAGCCAGCTGGGTGACCTTGGGCTAGTCACAGCTCTCTTCGAGCTCTCTCAGCCCCACCTACCTCACAGGGTGTCTGTTGTGGGGAGGGGAAGGGAAGGTATTGTAAGCTGGTTTGAGTCTCCCTTAAGTGGTAGAGAAGGTCAGCATATAAAAACCAACTCTTCTTCTTCTTCTTCCTTGGTACATCCTCGGACTGTGTCACAGCCACAACATAATATGAATCGGAGTTAATTGATCCAGGCCTTCAAGGATTTGAGACCCTACATGGGTCTCCCTTCCTCCATGTTATCCTTAAAACAACCCTGTGAGGTAGATTAAGTTGATAGACTGGGCCAATGTCCCCCAGATAACTTGCTGGTTTACTTAGGATTTGAACTCAGATCTCCGCAGTTCTAGTCTGTTCACCATTCCTCACTGATTTAACTCCAGAATCTTTTTTTAATGCCATGGTTTAGCCCTGGAACATGTGAAGCAATGAGAAAGAGGAGCATGCCACTGAGCAGGTGCAGAAGGCCTTTGCCCTGGCACTTATTGTTAGATGCAGAGCTCCCTGAAAAGGAAAGCACAAATAATGGGCAGCCCTGAGCCCCAAATAGGCATCTTGTGTTAGGAATGAAACACGTCCCACATGGCCAAGGTAAAGGAGTGCTCCTTTGGTCTGTAGCTGGATTGAAGAAGAGTCAATTGGCATGTAATTAAATATAGATATATAGGGACAGGGCTGTGGCTCAGTGGTAGAGCCTCTGCTTGGCATGCAGAAGGTCCCAGGTTCAATCCCCGGCATCTCCAGTTAAAGGGACTAGGCAAGTAGGTTATGTGAAAGACCTCTGCCTGAGACCCTGGAGATCCACTGTTGGTCTGAATAGACAATCCTGACTTTGATGGACCGAGGGTCTGATTCAGTATAAGGCAGCGTCATGTTCATGTGAGAGAGGAAATATTGCATCCAGGAGCAGCGAGGAACTTGCTAAGGATTTGATGGGGGGGGGGTTGGCCAGGGGGGAAAAGGAGGGCAACAAGGTGGGTTTATCATTTGTGCTGCTTCAAAAGTTCTTAATTTTGGGAAATGAGGTACCGGGGCTAATACCTGCCAGAACATTGAGCATTCTGCTCAAGCTGCTACCTGTAACCATGGATGATTGACTCCGTGTCGGCTTTGGTGCCAAAAGAACTTCACGCATGCTCAGAGATGCTCTTCTTAACTGTGCACATTGCAAGGGCCGAGCAAAGGCATTGGAAAAAGATTCTGTACTGCGGCCCCCGTCCTCGGTGACGTTAAATTTCTTGGGGGGAAAAGATTCATTAGTGACGACAGGAGCTGTCGCTATTACCTGCTAATTATTTAATTAAAGCCTTCTAATATGCCATAACGCTGCTGTAATTGGCTAGGGTCCATCTGCAGAAGGCTGGAAAGAACATTAGAACGTAAGAAATAAAGAGGAGTCCCGCTGGATCAGACCCAACGGGCCGTCTAGTCCAGCATCCTGTTTCCCACTGTAGCAGACCAGATGCCCTGGGAGGCCAACAGGCAGGGGCACAGAGGCCTAAACCCCCTGCCCCTTTCTGCCCGCCTCCCAGCAACTGGCATGAAGAGATATATGGAGATCCCATTCCCCCATCATGGCTAATAAGTCCATAAAGGACTGTCTTTCATGAGTCTGTCTAATCCTCTTTTTAAAGCCACTTAAATAGGGGTTGTGCCAGATCCAATTGAAGAAGAAGAAGAAGAAGAAGAAGAAGAGTTGGTTTTTATATGCCGACTTTCTCTACCACTTAAGGGAGACTCAAACTGGCTTACAATCACCTTCCCTTCCCACAACAGACACCCTATGAGGTGGGTGGGGGTGAGAGAGCTCTAAGAGAGCTGTGACTAGCCCAAGGTCACCCAGCTGGCTTCGTGTGGAGGAGTGGGGAAACAAATCCAGTTCACCAGATTAGCCTCCGCCCTCATGTGGAGGAGTGGGGAATCAAACCCGGCTCTCCAGATCAGAGTCCACCGCTCCGAACCACCACTCTTAACCTCTACACCACGCTGGCTCTCAAGTTCCAGGAAGTGCAGAGGAGATTCACCAGGAATATTGGTGGTGGGGGAGAGGGTCAGTGATCACCAAGAAACATTCCCACCACATAGTACTCTCACTCCCCCCACCCCCTGATTGATGCAGCTATGAAGCAGGGTTTTCTCTGGCTTCGGCACAAAATCGTGGCACATTCATGTGTCTCCTGGGTTTCCCCCGATCTTTCCCAAACCTGCTTTGCCGCAGAGTTTTGAGAAAGATTGAAGGAAGCCAAACTGGTTGCTGTGTGGATGGGAAAGTCCAGATTTTCCTGGTCCCAAACACACAATAGTCATTGTCTCTAACCCTGTCCCATAGCAGCTGCCCAACACACAAACAATGGCCCGCTTGTGGGTGCTTTTTTGAGGATTAAAAAAAAAACGGTAATTGACACAACAGTATTCCAATATGGTGGTGTATTGTTATGTCAATTGCAAAACAAAATTACTGAAAAGACCCCTCATGTGTTTGGGGGTGGTGGTGGTGGCTGGGACTGATGCAGGGGGAAATATGCCAAATAAAGTTCGTAAGTGATAAATAACTAGTCGTTTAGACTTCCATGAGGGAATCTGGCCTCTGTAACTACACACAGTTATGCATGCTTTGCATGGCTGCAATATAAGGTGGTATTGTGGTCTCCCTTCCCCTGCTAGCCTTTCCATTGTCACTAAAGCTGGGACTGAGATATTTTAATAGTAGCTGGCTCAGTCGCTCCATTTTAGCCTCTAAGTGATTTCATCTTTCATAGGGGGAAATATGGGGAAACCCACCATCTGGAAGCTTCCAAGCTTCGAGCAAGGTTCATTTTGGATGTAAAATCAAGAGAGGGTGGAGCCCCCAGGGATAGAGTCGACAGACAACTGAAGCAACCCGTATTATCAAGTCTCCTTTGATTGAAGGTTTGAATGTTTTAGTCACATGGAGCTTTCCAAAGGGCTCTGAGCCATCTGCACGTGTGCACTGCTATGCTTTCAATATACCTACATTCTCGCTCCCTGTCATTTCTGCTCTGCAGGAGGGCTCTGTGTAACTCAGAAGTTTGCATACTGAACGAAGCCGTTTAATAGAATAAGCCTCCGCTCTTTTGTGTCTCATAGTGCAGTTTGGGAGGGAGCAGCCAGCGCTGCCCAAAAGGAACGCGGGAACTAGAGCCAAGGTGAGCCCGTCCACACCGAAGCTCTTTTTGTTGCTCAAACTACACAGAATTTTTTTTCTCCTGATCCTTTTCAAAGGCTTCTTTTCCCTTTTCCAGATGCAGTCACAAGAGCTGCTTTTCCAAGGGGGAGAGCTGCAGAGGGAGGGGGAGGTCTTTAACCTTTTCCCTCCCTCCTGAAAAAAAAGCTAACCCCCGCCGCGTTTACTTCCAGCGAGGAAAAAATAAACGGGTACCTGTTTAAAGGTACCTCTCCCGCGGCGCTGTTCTCCCTCTTGACAAAACAAACCCAGTGGCTTCATTTGGTAAAGGAGGAAAAGGTTTAAAAAGAGTTGCAGAAGAAAAGGTAATGCGTACTTTGAGTCTGGAGGGATCAGGGACCGAAGAGCCAGGGCAGCGTGGGGGTCTTGTGCTGGGGGTCGGGGGCAATGACCTCGTGAGGCCGCTGTGTTGAGCACAGATCCATTCCATGCTCAGTCTCCTCTTTGATGGGTCAGGTTTTCCATGCCTCAGTTGAACATAAAAGTCGCCGATCAGCAGCCTGCCATGATAAACACTTTGGTTGCATTCAGATGGAAGCTTTGCATGGGTTTGGTATCCAGGCTGAAGCTGAATTGTGTTTTTTTTTTAATCATCTGCACAATGTCATCCCCTAATCATCCACTTTCCAAGTTTACCCATGTTTTGCTTCCATATTTCCCAAACCGTGACTGATAAAAATCTTTAAGGGATGCTTGCAGTCAAAGGGCCTTTGAATGCCATGTGGATGGGAAGATGCAAAGGTCCTGTCCAAATGGGCACCATTTCCCTTGCCTCTGCACCCATGGCCACCATTTCCAGTTGCTACTGGAGAGCTTTATTGGCTTTTTTCTTTTAAAAGGCAATTATTAAATCACTGCAGTGCAATAATATTATAACCATCTGTTATCATGGGCTACCTGTTCCTTTGAATTCCCAGCTTACTTTTAAAACAGTCCTTTTCATTATAGAAATATAAGGGGAAAGGTGCTCACCTATCTATCTTGGCAGTGGAAAGGACTAGAGACTTATTAAAAAATGAAACGTGGAAATTCAGAGGAACTAGTAGATTGTGACAATAGATCTTTGTGCTAAAACTATGTAGCAGTTGTTTTTTAAAGCCCTCTGGTGCCAGTAGTGGTAGTGTTAGCTATGGGGGACTGAATCAATAAGAAGGCATGGAAAACTGTCATGTGGGTTCTCCATTGCCTTTGCAAACGCCTCTGCATTCACATTAGCCATGAGATCTACACAGAAAATCATTGTTGTGTGAAAGCAGCCTTTGCTCAAGGGAAGCCCCTTCCCGTTGGTGGGTTAGGGTAGAACCTGGAGGGATGACAGGTTGAGGACTTAAGGAGGCTCCTCCTCTAGCTGTGCTGCAGTGCCAGAGTTAGCTGAGTGAGAGGGAAAGACATTTAGCACATTTTTTCGTGTCCCAAAGCTGAGCCCTGGCCCTGAAAAGGGAACCTTCCTCAACTGTAGATAGTGCCAAGTGTATGCCCCACAGAACAACCTCCTCCCAGTCTCATTTCATTTCTCAGAGTTGCCTCTCGCGCTCACCAATATCCCCCCTCTCTTTTCACCTTGTCTGCATGTATTATTTGTTCCGTTTAAAACATTTCTGTCCTGCCTTATCTCCCTGGTGGAGAACAATGCAGCAACCAAGTTGCCTGGATGTGAAAATTGGTCCAATTAAACAAGTCAAAATAGATTAAAATACCTAACTTAACCAGTTTTTTTGGGGGGGGGAATGTTTAGATGTAAAGCACACAAGAATTAAAGAGCAGAGAATCAGGAAGCCAGTGTGGTAGTGGTTAAGAGCGGTGATTTGGAGCAGTGGACTCTGGTCTGGAGAACTGGGTTCGATTTCCCACTCCTCCACATGAAGCCAGCTGGGTGACCTTGGGCTAGTCACAGCTCTCTTCGAGCTCTCTCAGCCCCACCTACCTCACAGAGTGTCTGTTGTGGGGAGGGGAAGGGAAGGAGATTATAAGCCAGTTTGATTCTCCCTTAAGTTGTAGAGAAAGTTGGCATATAAAAACCAACTCTTCTTCTTCTCTTCCTCCTCTGCCAGATCTGCTGGAACACCATTCACCTGCTCTGGAATAGGACGGCCTCATAGGCCTCTCTGAATGTAGCAGAGAAAAGTGCCTCTCCCACTCAGCCCCCCCCCTCAGCACTTGCTCCTGTCTATAGCAATTTAGCTGCCTTCCCCACCCCATGGTGGTGCTTCTGTGATGGTACAAAAGGCTACTCTTGGGTTTCTGCGGGACTCAGGCCTTTTGAACACATGAAGTTGCCTTCTACTGATTCAGGCCCTTGATCTATCCAGGCCAGTGTTGTCTCCCCTGACTCTCCAGGGTCTCAGGCTGACGTCTTTCATATCACTGCCTGATCCTTTTAATATAACTGGAGGTGCTGGGAATTGAACCTGGGACCTTCTGCACACAAAGCGGAGGCTCTGAAACTGAGCCACAGCCCCACGTCTTGCAAAACACTGCAGTACAGACCCATTTTCTTTCTTTGTTAACTCATGATGCATACCTATTCTTTCCAGGATCAGAGGAGCAAGCCTGTTATATTAAGTGCTGTGGAATGCAAGCAGGATGGTTCTGCTGCAGTCGTCTTGCTTGTGGGCTTCCTAGAGGCACCTGGTTGGCCACTGTGGGAACAGACTGCAGGACTCGATGGGCCTTGGTCTGATCCAGCATGGCCTTTCTTATGTTCTAACTGCAAATGTAAACTGTCTGCATTTGGGCGTTGTATTTTGCAGCCCACTCACAAGAAGAACAAGAAGAAGAGTTGGTTTTTAGATGCCAACTGTCTCTACCACTTAAGGGAGACTCAAACCGGCTTACAGTCTCCTTCCCTTCCCCTCCCCACAACAGACACCTTGTGAGGTAGATGAGGCTGAGAGAGCTGTGACTAGCCCAAGGTCATCCAGCTGGCTTCTTGTGTAGGAGTGGGGAAACAAATCCAGTTCACCAGATTAGCGTCTTCCGCTTGTGTGGAGGAGTGGGGAATCAAACCCGGTTCTCCAGATCAGACTCCACCGCTCCAAACCCCACCGCTCTTATCCACTACACCACGCTGGCTCTCAAAAGCTGAGTCCTCTCACAAGGGGGGGAGGCATTGGAAATGGGAGTGGGTGGGGAGGGCCCCCCACAAAGAAGTACATTTCAGTGCTTCTGGTCATTATGGGTGGGTCTGTGCAGTCGTTTATATCCTTTGACAGAAACATTAAACAAAAAAAGACTGAAAACCATTAAGCGCTGTGTGATTTGGAGCGGCACAAACCAGTCTGTGATGTGATTTAATGTGGGAATGTGGTGGTCACAGGGGCTTGCACACCTGCTGGCTGTCTCAGTTGGACTGTGTGGAAGAAGTGCCATCCCTTTCCCCTGAACACTTCCTGAATGGCCGCACAGCTGGGGTTAGAGAGGAGGGCTCCCGGGCAAGCCAAACTCAACCCTAGACACAGGTGGTATCAAAACAAAACAGGGCAAGTGCCTCTGAGTATGTGCAGAATGTGTGTCCCCCATCTAGAATCAGTGTTTCTAGGACCGTGAGTGTGAGAGAGGTGGATGAATGAATCCGGCGTGGTGGTGATGGAATAATTCTTGTAGAACAGCAGAGGGGCTGCAAAAGGGAAATCTGGGAGATCGTGATTAGCGACGAACATCTGAGGCTCAATTTCAGCTTAACTCCAGAATCTGTTCATTGTCAGGAAGGAATCTGCAATGTTTCTCTATGGAGGGGGGCAACCCATTCCGGACCCCATAAAATCAGACCCCCGGATCCAATATTGACCAAACTTTGGGGTTCATGCAAGGAAAGTCCCGTTAAGTTACACTGTGAATTTGGGGGCTCTACTTTGAAAAATGCCCCCTCCCCCAGGACCCGAAAATTTCCCGGAATTGCCTATTCGGCTTTAGCTTTCTCCCCAAATTTGTGCATTCAGTAAACCTGAACTGGAAATTTACTGAAATAGCTAATTTTGGGTTTATTTTTGGTTCAGGTTTATCGATATGCAGAAGCCTACTGTGGAATTGTGGCTGAGCCCCACATATGTGGAGGGTGGATTAAGGCTTAAAATGGATACTAGTCATGGATACTAGTCATATTAGTGTTCTTAAAATGGATACTAGTCATGATGCATACCTATTCTCTCCAGGATCAGAGGAGCATGCCCATTATGTTAGGTGCTGTGCAACAGAGGCAGGATGGTGCTGCTGCAGTTGTCTTGTTTGGTGGCTTCCTAGAGGCACCTGGTTGGCCACTGTGGGAACAGACTGCTGGACTTGATGGGCCTTGGTCTGATCCAGCAGGGCTTTTCTTATGTTCTTATGTTCTTAAGGCTTCCCAGCAGCCTCGCATCTCAGCACCTCTGTCTTCAGAACGGAACAGCTACTTACGTGTCACACACCGTCGTCATACCCAGTAGCAGTGGCCAGTGCCAGAGGGTCCCTCTCCCTCTTCCCATTCCGGCCCCCTCGTGCTCTGCCTGACATGGCGATCTCTCAGCCCATGAACGCCTCCTGCCCAACCAGCCTGTGGCTGCGGGGTGCCGTGTATGAAGAGTAGAGTGCTGCAGCTACGGCCATGGCCTCCTGCGCGGCATTAATTGGCAGGTGTGCTGGCTTGGCCCGCCACACAGGCGACTTGCCACAGACTCATCTGGAGGGTACACAGGCAGCGGGGGATTGCAGCGATCGCCGCTGTGATGGGGCAGTGAGAGAATTGTGGCTCAGTGAGAGAGAAAGGGAGCTGAGTGTGTTGCAAGAGGCAGGGCCCCTATCCACAGGTTTGATTGAGGCAGGATTACTCTGCCTTCCTGGAGAACACTTTGTTGGGCAGGGAAATTTGCTCTGCTCAGAGGTGCTGGGTTATGTTTGATCAGAGGAGCATGCCTATTATATTAGGTGCTGTGGAACCCAGGCAGGATGGTGCTGGTGCAGTTGTCTTGTTTGGGGGCTTCCTAGAGGCACCTGGTTGGCCACTGTGGGAACAGACTGCTGGTCCTGATGTACCTTGGTCTCATCCAGCATAGCCTTTCTTATGTTCTAATGTGAAACTCCCTGACCCAGGATGTGGTGATGGCTGCCAGCTTGAAAGGCTTTAAGAGGTGAGTGGACAGATACATGGAGGAGAGGGCTATCCATGGCTACTAATAAAAATGAATACTAGTCATGATGCATACCTATTCAGTATCAGAGGAGCATGCCTATTATATTAGGTGCTGTGGAACACAGGCAGGATAATACTGCTCCAGTCATCTTTTTTGTGGGCTTCCTAGAGGAACCTGGTTGGCCACTGTGTAAACAGACTGCTGGACTTGATGGACCATGGTCTGATCCAGCATGGCCTTTCTTATGTTCTTCTGATAACCTTATCTAGAATCTCTTCCTCTTGCTGTGGAGGAGCCAGCGAGGCCTTGGGAGACCCAATCCAAGTTCCCTCCCTGCCCTGGATTCCCTGGGTGGCCTGGGATTGTATTTATGTGCCTTCCTGGTTCTCCCTTTTCTGTCTTCCAAATGACCTGCTTCAACATGGGCTGCTGTGAGGTCAGACACAATAAAGATTGTTAAAAGCTCTGCAAATTAAAAGCGCCATAAAAATGACAAACAGTTCTTTGCAGATCCCCAGCCTCACGCTCGGAATTAACCAGCTTCTGAGATGGTGATGGGCAGCTGTAGCTCTTATCTCAGCCTCGGGCTTACTCTTCTGGAGAATGGGTTACTAGGACAAATGGGGCGAGGGTAGAGACTCACACCCGTTGGGCTGTGTTCTTGAAAGTGTTTTGTCAGTATCAGCTCTTGGGGATGACTCGAGGGCAGCTTTCCAGCTTTTGGAATCTGTGGAAAGAGGCTTGAACACATGAAGCTGCCTTATACTGAATCAGACCCTTGGTCCATCAAAGCCAGTATTGTCTGCTCAGATCAGCAGTGGCTCTCCAGGGTCTCAGGCATGGGTCTTTCACATCACCTACTTGCCTACATCCTTTAACTGGAGATGCCAGGGACTGAACCTGGGATCTTCTGTATGCCAAGCAGAGGCTCTACCACTGAGGCACGGCCCCTCCTAAAAAAAAATCCTCAGATCAGAGAAGTAAAATGTATGGAAATGTCGAAGCCATAGGGTGAAAACTGGGTTGTTGGGGTTTTTTAGGGGAGGGGATGGAAGAAGTGGAAACATTTGGGGAAATTGATGCATAAGCAATACTTTCCTATCAAGCCTCAGTTTAAGTCACTGCTTACAAAACACGGAATGCATCATGTATAAAACTCAAGTCTATAAAATTGAACTATTTGGCATATTTATGGAATTTTAAAGCAAAATTGCAAACATATCCAGCGCTAGAAAGAGAGAGCTGCCGAATGCTGCCCTTTATAGTGCCCTGGCGCATGTCTTTTAGTTCTCACCATTTGAGAGGTAGGAAAAATAAAAGATCAAAATGGCAAATGTTGTAGAAAAGAAACTAAAGTTCCTCTCCTACAGTCAAAATAGGCCTTGCAGCATATTTGGACATTGAGCTAAACTTTATAACATTGAAAACTTGGGGCTTTTTGATTGCGTATTATACATATTGTAGCATATTAACTGCAGACAAAATAAGTCAAATTTAAGTAATAAATATATCTTTGAAACTGAGTTGCATATGTCTACAATATACACGTAATTGTCATTATCCAGTGCTGTAGATTTGCTTACATAAAAATGTTCCTATTATACATTTTGAATTGCAAAACTTTGACTTGAAAAGCATTTCACTCATTCCAAAAGAGAAAATATTTATTGGGAAGTTTTTCCCCCAGTGCACTTCCATTTTTTTCCACTGAAGAGAAAAAAAAGTTCTCTGCAGATTTTCCAGCTCTCCCGTCCCCCCGGTTTTCACATCTCCCTGCATCTGCTTACAGATTCTTGGGCCAGAGAAAACCACTTGGTTGAGCTGCTGGCATGGTCAGCAACAGGCCCAATCTGGCCCCTTTGGAAATCTGTTCCAGGTTTATGCAGGGCCCATTTGCTGGGAAAGATTGAGGCTGTCTGGAGCAGAATCGTATGAAGAGTCAGAAATCTTGGCTGCCTTTCTTGACCTTCTCTTTGTGGCGCTGATGCACGATCAAGTGCTTTAAAGCTCTGCAGAGTCAATGCATATTGAGAAGAATGCTATTGAGGAGGGGGAACAAATCTTTAAAATAGAAAGGAAATCCTTACATCACAAGACAACGCGTCTGACAAAGTGGACTCAAGGCCCCTGAACCGTGAATGTGTTAGTCTTTCAGGCGCTTTTCTTGTTATTGCAAGATTGGGGAAACGATCTGTTGCAACGAGTCAATTTTATAAAGGCTTGAGAGAACCCCGGTTTAAGAAACTGCAAACAGGGATTTTTACATCTCTGACTGTCTGAATGCTAATGGTACTGAGATGTGGTGTGTGTGTGTGTTAAGTGTTGTCAAGTCGCTTCCGACTCATGGCGACCCTATGAATCAAAGTCCTCCAAAATGTCCTATCTTTGACAGCCTTGCTCAGATCTTATAAACTGAGGGCCGTGGCTTCCTTTATTGAATCAATCCATCTCTTGTTGGGTCTTCCTCTTTTCCTGCTGCCCTCAACTTTTCCTAGCATCACTGTCTTTTCCAGTGACTTTTGTCTTCTCATAATGTGACCAAAATACAATAGCCTCAGTTTAGTCATTTTAGCTTCTAAGGTCAGTTCAGGCTTGATTTGATCTATAACCCACTGATTTGTTTTTTTGGCAGTCTACGGTATCCACAACACTCTCCTCCAAACACCACATTTCAAAGGAATCTACTTTCTTCCTATCAGCTTTCTTCAGTGTCCAGCTTTCACACCCATACATACTGTAGTAACGGGGTAAAGGTCCCCTGTGCAAGCACCAGGTCATTCTTGACCCATGGGGTGATGTCACATCCCAACATTTTCTAGGCAGACTTTGTTTACGGGGTGGTTTGCCAGTGCCTTCCCCAGTCATCTTCCCTTTACCCCCAGCAAGCTGGGTACTCATTTTACCGACCTCGGAAGGATGGAAGGCTGAGTCAACCTTGAGCCAGCTACCTGAACCGACTTCCGTTGGGATCGAACTCAGGTCGTGAGCAAAGCTTTGGACTGCAGTACTGCAGCTTACCACTCTGCGCCACGGGGCTCCTAACAGGGAATACGATGGCATGAATTAACTTAATCTTGGTGGCCGGTGACACATCCCGACACTTTAGAAGCTTTTGTAGCTCCTTCATGGCTGCCCTTCCCAGTCTCAATCTCCTGATTTCTCTCTCCTACTGATGGGTGGGGCAGCCCAATGATTTGAACCTGTTGCAGAGAGGCAAATGCACGTTGTAGGATTTCTTCTTTAGAGTGCTTCTTGATCCACAGGTACACTTATCTGGGCTCTGTGCGTGGGGCTGTTCCTGTAATACACCAAGGGCTGGTACTTAATCTGAACCGTGAAAGCTAGAATGGAATGGGCGTGCAGGTGGGGAAACGAGGGAAGACTGATGGGAATGTGAATGGAACACCCTTGACTGGGACCAAAAACACACGGAAGGAAGGAAGGGGAGGGCTGTGAATGCTGTAATTAGTTAATTGCTACTTATTTGTCAGGGCCTGGAATGTTGCATTTAATCAGAACGAGCAACGTTCTACAACCCCCCCCCTTTGGAGCAAATGTTGGCGTAATAAAAACAGTTGGCGTAATCTTGTTATGTTGTTGATTGTGTTTGACTAGGGCAGCAGAGGAGTTATTATTCCGGTGGGTTGTGCCCAACCACTTCGCTCAGCTATTGGCGACGTGTCCCTCCAGTGCAGGGCTTCTTAAACTTTTTCTGCTCGCGGCCCGTTTTCGCCCGAGAAATTTTTACACGACCCCGGGTATATAAAATAGGTATACAAAGCAAACATTTACTGATAATACAACATAAAGAATTTTCCCCCCCTGCTTGGATCACTGTTATGGGTATTTTAGTTATGTTAGCAGCACGGTTTTAGTTTCTTTTCAAGAATTTGTATTATGAGTATTTTAGTAATGTTATATTTCCATTTCCTTTTATTGTTATATTCTCATTTTCTCTTTAAAAATTCTGTAAGAAAAAAATCCAAATTTGAAGACCCCAGGACCTAACTAGCGATGATGTGGGAGATCCATTATCAGAGTTTCCCAATATTTTTAAAATCAAAGTATCAGCCATGCCAGGTCCTGATTAATTCTGGGAACATGGGATGGGAGGAAGCTTATTTCTTCCACCCGTACATAATTTTGCCAATCAACACTCCCCCCCTTCCTGTGTACTGTTATTACTATAAAAGGGGAAAATATTAACATAATATTCTGCCTCCCCCCCCTTTCCAAGGGAAAAAAAAAGAAACCTTTTACTGAGGCCAAGTTTTTTGCCCCCCCCCCCCCCCCGGGGCACAGACTGGTAAGCTGCAGTACTGCAGTCGAAAGCTCTGCTAACCACCTGAGTTCAATCCCGACGGAAGTCGGTTTCAGGTAGCCTGCTCAAGGTTGACTCAGCCTTCCAGCCTTCCGAGGTCGGTAAAATGAGTACCAAGCTTGCTGGGGGTAAAGTGTAGACGGCTGGGGAAGGCACTGGCAAACCACCCCGTAAACGCAGTCTGCCTAGTAAACCTCGGGATGTGACGTCACCCCATGGGCCAGGAATGTCCCAGTACCTGCACAGAGGACTACCTTTACCTTTTACCACATTCAGTTACGCAGCCCACAGTTTAAGAAGCTTTGCTCTAGAACAAGGGGACGTAAGAGGCTTATGATGGCGGACGTCTCCCTGCTCTGGACGAAGACACAGCCTTAGCCAAGAGAAACGGTGCTATGCAAGCCATCAAGTACAATGAATAGTGTGTTGTTAAAGAGGGGGACCCTAAACTGAACATTTTTTTATTAAAAAAATTATTATTAAAAAAATGTGGAAGCTGCTGCTTAGGTTGGGCCACCAGCCTCCGTGAGCTGAAAGTGTCCCTGTGTATCCCAGATGCTTCAACAAAGGGAGGAACTCTGACTTTTAACCATGCGCCATCTGTAAAAAAAAACCCAAGCCTGAGCCTAAATCTTTAGAAGCCGTCCTGTTCCGAGGAGAGGCTCCTGCAAAGGAGGCAATAGGTTTGGTCCGCCACCACAGGGGAGATTTCCAAGTCCCCCCCCCCCCGTAAAAGTAACCTGGAGGGGTTGACTTGCTGCTGGAAAAGGATGATCCAAGGGTTTCAGAGGCCATCTTCCCTTTAAATCATGGAGGGGTCTGACCCTTCACTCTAGCTTCTGGCTGTGGTCAAACCAGATGCCTACAAAAAAGAGCAAGGGTCCAGTAGCGCCTTAAAAACTTAACAAAATTTCTGGCAGGGTATGAGCTCAGAAGGGAGAAATTCTGTTAGTCTTTAAGGCTCTACTGGACTCTTGCTCTTTTCTACCGCTATGGACAGACTAACACATCTGCCCATCATGATCAGATGCCTATAGGATGCTTATAAAATACTGCAAGACGATGACAGTCGTTCTCCTCTTTGTTTTGTCTTCTGCAGGGAGGGACTGGAGGCATTTTCTTCCCTGCAGAATTCATTCCTAGCTCTCTTGACTAGTGGCCATTCAGGAGTCCTGCCCTCTGTGTCTCTTAAACGAAAAGGAGGTTCAAAGTGAGCCCCCCTCCCCAATAACATACAGCCCCTCCTGTTCTTTTCTTCTCTTTTGTTCCCAGCACCCATCTTTCACATGAAAGGGGCTGCTTCCCAATCCACAGCTCCTTTCCCTGAAAAGCCAGTGATTAATTGACGGGCCAGTAAGTCCCCCAACCCCACCTGCAGGGCAAAATAACAGGTGTTGTGAATGTGCTGGAGAGACAAATGGAGAGCCGAGGCTGGG
The DNA here is from genome assembly GCF_029931775.1 of Euleptes europaea. Classification (NCBI taxonomy): domain Eukaryota; kingdom Metazoa; phylum Chordata; class Lepidosauria; order Squamata; family Sphaerodactylidae; genus Euleptes; species Euleptes europaea. The sequence goes on from NC_079318.1 coordinate 81,574,695, forward strand.
TTGCTGTCTTACTTCTTCCCTGCTGACACTGTCAGAAAGAGAGGGGGGGGGAAGGCTTGCAGGGAAAATAGAGAAATCTCTGCCTTTAATCTCTGATACTTATGCTAATGATGGAATTTCTATTAAGTTTCTAATGATCTTTGTCAGTTTCCTTGGTTTAAAAATAAACCCCCATTAGATCCCATTATTCATACCATAACAGTGCCATTCATGGTGCACCGGTGCTGGTATCAATATTTATTTTATAAAGGCACAGAATTAATGGGATAAGAATGGCATTTCGGCATTCATTCAGACAAACCTGCACACCTGCATGCCGGGGGGGGGGAGGTTGAGCACTGACAGTTCCCTCTCCCCCGCCCTTCAAAGAAACCGGGCTTCCCTGCAGATAGCGCCAGGGAGACTCGCCAACTGCAGTCAAAGTTGCTGCAGTGGGAATGGGAGAGAAATATGGGGAGCCGGGGGTGCCGTGGGCCACGCCATCCTGCTCCGAGGAGAGGCTCCTGCCCAGGGGACATTAGGCTTGGCCGGCCACCTCTCCCTGGCCCAGAATCTTGCCTGTGGACAGGGACAAGCCACAGGGGAGCTTTCCAAACAGGCAGTCCCTGTCGTTAATCCCTGGCACGTGGCTGTTGGAGGGATCTGGTCCTTGCACCAGAAGGTTCTGCTTTTGCCTAGCAGGGCTGGTAGCTATTGACAAAGGATCCAGGTACAAAGGTAGCTGTTGGCCAGGATCCAAAAACCGATGTACTTAACCATGCATTTGAACTCAGAAGCAACCCTACCCAACAAAACAACTGTGTCCCTGAAGGGCATGTGGCATTTTGTGGGGGTCGCTGTCTGGGAGAAAAGGAAGTTGATGTTGCCGTGTACGTCTGAAGTTCTTGGGGGCATTAAAGTAGCGCTCCGGATACTGGCCCATGTGTTCGGTTTTTCCAGGCACCTGCCTCTGCTAGTAACTATTGCCTTGTACTGTGGCAGGTGTGTTAGAAACATAGAGTTGGAAGGGACCACCAGGGCCATTTAGTCCAACCCCTGCACAATGCAGGAAATTCACAACTACCTCCCCTCCACACCCCCAGTGACCCCTACTCCATGCCCAGAAGATGGCCAAGATGCCCTCCCTCTCATCATCTGCCTAAGGTCACAGAATCAGCATTGCTGACAGATGGCCATCTAGCCTCTTCTTAAAAACCTCCAGGGAAGGAGAGCCCACCACCTCCGGAGGAAGCCTGTTCCACCGAGGAACCACTCAGAAAATTCTTCCTAATGTCTAGACGGAAACTCGTTTGATTTAATTTCAACCTGTTGTTTTTGGTCCAACCTTCTGGGGCAACAGAAAACAACTCGGCACCATCCTCTTTATGACAGTCCTTCAAGTACTTGAAGATGGTTATCATATCAGCCAACAGCAGAGGACAGGCCAGCAATTAACCTCAGTCACACCAGCCCTCTTCGCTCAGCAGCAATAAGACAAAAGAACAAAGGGGACCACTCAGAAGCCCCTCTCCAGCAGGCCTCAAGCACCCACTCACTCTCACACACAGCAACCTCAGCTACTGCTCCCCAGCAGCTGAGGTGAAAAAAACTTGCACCGACCTCTCTAGCAGCTTTGGCTCCTGCTCTGCTACTGAGCCCAGCTGCCTCAGCTCTGCCTCTGGCTAGAGGAGCCTTCTTATAGGAAGTTTCCTTGGGGTAGGACCGTGTTGGCGAACCTATGGCACGCGTGCCCGACCTGGCACGCGTAGCCCTCTCTGCCGGCACGCGGGTAAGTGGCTCGGGACGGGACCGAAAGTCCAGACGGGCGAGGCAGCGACGGATGGAAGAGGTGGAGAGAGAGCAAGCCCGCTTCCCGAGGGACGGGGCGAGGAACCGGCAAGCCGACAGCCGACAGAAGACGGAGCGCAGTAGACGCGGCGGCGCGCTGCCGCACCCCAGCTGTAGCCCCGCCGCCCGGTCGCGCCTGCGCCAGTCAGAGGACTTGGCTGGGGGCGTGGGGAGGAGGGCAGGATGTTTCAGCCCTCCCTCTAGTCCCGCCCCCAAGACCTTATTAGGGTCTCTGCGTTCCGTGTTCTGTCGGCTTGCCGGTTCCTCGCCCCGTCCCTCGGGAAGCGGGCTTGCTCTCTCTCCACCTCTTCCATCCGTCGCTGCCTCGCCCGTCTGGACTTTCGGTCCCGTCCCGAGCCACTTACCCGCGTGCCGGCAGAGGAGGCTCCACCCCCACCAAAAGTCGACCACGAAGCCTCTCCTCACCGCCCCATTTCGGGTTTATTCCCCCCCCCCCACAAGAGAGGTGGTGTGTGAGGTAAAGCGCCACCCTCCCCCTCCCCTCACAGCGCGGCCGGGTTTTGAATGCGCGCTCGAGGGCCGGCAGCGCCAAGGCGGGCGGCGAGGAGGAGGTCGGGGCTCGGGGGGGTGGGGAAAGCAATGTTTGATTCAAAACTCTGCATGGGGGGTTATTGGCCATTTATGAATGGGAGGTTTTGCATTGGATTTGCCATTCAGATGCACATTTTCCCCATCCAGATCCTCAGAACTCAACAATAAGCCCCCCTGCAGAGTTTTTTTTCAGACGGAACCCTCTGAATATAGAGCAGGTTTTGCTTCATATATTTGCCTTAGGGTTGCCAGGTGTCTCTCCCCCAGTCATTTACCTCTTTTCCTGATGGTTCAGTTACAAATATCAAGTTTCACTTTGAAGAAGAGTTTGTTTTTATATGCCGACTTTCTCTACCACTTAAGGAAGAATCAAACCGGCTTTAAATCACCTTCCCCTCCCCACAACAGATACCCTGGCCATTTATGCATGGTCAGTTTTGATGTTCGCTAAAAGCTCTTTTTTAAAATGTGAATTTAAAACTGCCTATTCACGGTCTCGAAGCAAAAGGAGAAATTCCACCCCTCCCACTCGCCTGCTCCTTTGTTCCTGTTTGCATAGCCATTAGCATGTGCATAGCTAACCCGCCGCTGTTATTTTGCATGGTTCCTTCAGGGGGATTCTTCAGGTTAAATTGCCGTGTTGGCACTTTGCGATATATAAGAGGGTTTTGGTTTGCAGTTTGGGCACTCAGTCTCTAAAAGGTTCGCCATCACTGGGGTAGGAGAACACTTCCCTCCGAAATCTGCTGCCAGTCGGTTTCAGTGAGCCACCTCCCCCCCCCCCCCCGCGTGCGCTTTGCATTTTGAGAGAGCGTGAATAGTTTTTCCTCGGTCGGTGTCTCCATTCCACTTACAATTTGGCAAATCTCATATCACTTCTTCTGTTGGTCAGTATTTTTCTAAGCTAAAAGCTCCAGCTTCTTTCAGTCTAGCCGGTCCAACTCTCTGATAACATCACAGGCCCTGTTCTCCATAACTTCCTTTCTCCTGTCTGAAGTGGCACAATCGGAATTGCGCCTGGCATTCTGTTACCCAGAAACCTTTGGGTGCAAGGGGCCGCTGTAAGTTGCTTAAAGTGGGATGGGGGAACCGGAGGCCAGTGGGCCCTGCCTTGACTTCATAGGGGGTGCAAGGACTCAGATTGCAGGACCCCCATGTTAAATTGGTTTTCTTCTTCTGTGTGGTTCAGCTTCCCTCTGCATGGTGGTCGTGCCAGCCAGAGATGGACTGCTTAAATCACATGAGCAAGGATTGGTAGTGGGCAGGCCGCTAATGTGCTGTGGTGGTCCAGTTGCAAGAGGCAGGTGTCCCTAAGCCGTGGCTTTTACCTTCTTTGGGGTGGGGAGAGGAAAGGCAGAAGGACCACTGCTGCAGCCTCAGAGTTGGTGGGCAGGGCTGATGGGATTTTTAAATTTTAATATTTTTTTGCTCTGTGTTGCATTTTAGATGCAATGTGTGTGAAAATACTCTGTTGTTAGCTCTTACTCATAGGAGAAAAACCCCATTTCCTGTTCTCAGTGGGTTGTCTTTAAAGTTTTTCTAGCAGGCAAAGGCTGTGGGTACCAGTGAGAGCCAGCATGGTGTAGTGGTTAGGAGTGGGTGGACTGTAATCTGGAAAACAGGGGTTGATTCCCAACTCCTCCACACAAGCGGTGGACTCTAATCTGGTGAATCATGTTTGTTTCCTCACTCCTCCACATGAGCGGTGGACTCTAATCTGGAGAACTGGGTTGGTTTCCCCACTCCTCCACATGACGTCAGCTGGGTGACCTTGGGCCAGTCACAGTTCTCTCCGAACTCTCTCAGCCCGCCTACCTCACAAGGTGCCTGTTGGGGGGAGAGGAAGGGAAAGCGACTGTAAACCGGTTTGATTCTCCTTAAAAGGGAGAGAAAATAGCATATAAAAACCAACTCTTCTTTAACATTTCATGTTTCCAGGCACTGGCATTGAATCTTGCAGTGCCCAGCTGTTCTCCCCCCAACCTGGCTGCTCTCATCTGGAGTCTTTCTTTGCATGTTTAAGCACCATCTCGTCCTTTGATAGTGACCCAGAGGGCCGCTACAAGAGGGATCCTCTGCTGAGCAGCCGCTGAAGCTTTGAACGCAGTCACGTGTGTGTTCTTTCCCTACATCCTGAGTGTGCCATGTTGCTCTCTGCCTGCATCCCCACCACCTGCGCCATCTCTCTCCTCTTTATCTGGCTACAGCGGGATTCTGCCACTGCCTAGCAACCTGGGGCTGCCTTCACACTTTTGGCTCCTTTATTTAGGGCTAAGGTGGCATGGTATAGCTTGATCTCGTCAGATTTCAGAAGCTAAGCAGGGTCAGTACTTGGAGGGGAGACCACCAAGGAAGACTTTGCAGAGGAAGGCATTGGCAAAGCCACCTCTGCTTCTCACTTGCCTCAAAAGCCCCTTGCTGGGGTCACCATAAGTCAGCTGCAACTTGATGGCACTTTATACACATGCATTAGGCCTTGCAAGAAGAAGAGGTGGTTTTTAGATGCTGAATTTCTCTACCACTTAAGGGACAATCAAACCAGCTCACAATCACCTTCCCTTCCCCTCCTCACAAAAGGCACCCTTTGAGGCAAGTGGGGCTGAGAGAGTGTGACTAGCCCAAAGCCATCTAGCTGGTTTCATGTGTAAAAAGGTAAAGGTCCCCTGTGCATGCACCGGGTCATTCCTGACCCATGGGATGACATCACATCCCAATGTTTACTAGGCAGACTTTGTTTATGGGGTGGTTTGCCAGTGCCTCCCCCAGTCATCTTCCCTTTATCCCCAGCAAGCTGGGTACTCATTTTACCAGCCTTGGAAGGATGGAAGGCTGAGTCAACCCTGAGCCAGCTATCTGAAACTGACTTCCGTTGGGATCGAACTCAGGTTGTGAGCAGAGCTGGGACTGCAGAACTGCAGTGTACCACTCTGCGCCACGGGGCTTCATGTGCAGGAGTGGGGAAACCAACCTGGTTCACCAGATTAGCCTCCCGCTCATGTGGAAGAGTGGGGAATCAAACCTTCAGATCAGAGTCCACCGCTCCAAACCACCTCTCTTAACCACTACACCACACTGCAAATTGGAGAAGCTTTGGGGCGGCACTTAATTACTGGCTTGCCAGGTCCTCTTTATTCTCTCTCTTGCCAACCAAGATGGGCAAGGGCAGTAAAAGAAGGCTGGGAGATTGAGTGGCTGACCTGAAACAAGGAGGAGTTCGTGTCCAGCCCAATAAGAGGTACAAACCAGGGTTGTAAGAAAGATTTAACTTGCCAGTAGTGAGAGTGTGGGACTAGGACGTGGGATTTCAATCCCTATTTAGCCTCAGAGCTCGCATGGTGGCCTTGGGCTGTTCGCTCTCTCTCAGCCTGTCCACGCTTGCAGGGGTGTTGTGAGGATAAAATGTAGGAGAGGAGAGCCAGGTGTGCCACACTGAGTTTTTTTGGAGAAAGGATGAGATAAGAACATAGGAAAGGCCATGCTGGATCAGACCAAGGCCCATCAAGTCCAGCAGTCTGTTCACACAGTGGCCAACCAGGAAGCTTCTAGGAAGCCCACAAACAAGACAATGACTGCAGCAGCATTATCCTGCCTATGTTCCACAGCACCTAATATAATAGGCCTGCTCCTCTGATCCTGGAGAGAATAGGTATGCATCATGACTAGCATCCATTTTGACTAATAGCCATGGATAGCCCTCTCCTTCATGAATATGTCCCCTCTTAAAGCCTTCCAAGTTGGCAGCCATCATCACATGCTGTGGCAGGGAGTTCCACAATTTAACCGTGCTGGATAAATAGCGATGGATGTTCATGTAACTTGTGGAAACAAATGGAGGAGGGGAGGCAGTTATCAAGTACATTCTCCTAAGCTGAAATTTTCCGGTAAGAATACAAATGTGTAATCCTCCCTCTTCCCTTTTCCATATTCCGAGCTTCTAGATGAGGTTGGATGTTTTACTTGAAGGTCTGCGAAACATTGGATTTGACATGGCAACACGTTGCGTGACTGCCTCAATGTGTTAATCGACAAGACTGGTGGTACCCGATTTAAACATGATGTGCGTGAGTCAAAATAGCTCACCTGCGTGGTTTTTTCTTTTCTTTTTTTGCACGGGCCTGGCATCCTGCTTCCACTTGGACGGCCACCCATGCAAAAGAACTAGGCGTGCCTGGTGCAAATGCTGACGCAATGGCAACCTGGGCTGTGGCTCCCTGCCAGGTTCACTGAGCACACAGAGCTGCTTTGCATGGGTCATCAGCTGGTTCAAGCAGGACTCTCATGTTCTTGTGACTCTAGGTGAGGGGTCTGGAGACCAAGTCCTATGAGGAAAGGTTGGAGGAGCTGGGTATGTTTAGCCTGAAGAGGAGAAGGCTGAGAGGGGATATGATAACCATCTTCGAGTACTTGAAGGACTGTCACATAGAGGAGGGTGCCAAGTTGTTTTCTGTTGCCCCAGAAGGTCGGACCAGAACCAACAGGTTGAAATTAAATCAAAAGAGTTTCCGTCTAGACATTAGGAAGAATTTTCTAACAGTTAGAGCGGTTCCTCAGTGGAACAGGCTTCCTTGGGAGGTGGTAAGCTCTCCTTCCCTGGAGGTTTTTAAGCAGAGGCTAGATGGCCATCTGTCAGCAATGCTGATTCTGTGACCTTAGGCAGATGATGAGAGGGCGGGCATCTTGCCCATCTTCTGGGCATGGAGTAGGGGTCGCTGGGGTGTGTGTGGGGGGAGGTAGTTGTGAATTTCCTGCATTGTGCAGGAGGCTGGACTAGATGACCCTGGTGGTCCCTTCCAACTCTATGATTCTATGGGCTCGGACTCAGGTAGCTCCTCTTGCCTCGGCAGCATCACACTTAGATCCAGCCTTCAGGTGGAGTGTGCTCTCGTGTGTGCTTTAATGTCCCTCCAGAGCAAAGCTGGAAGCTGTCTACTTGACCTTTTCAAAAGCGGGAGCTTCAGACTCCAATTTCTCAAATTTAATGTTTTGGCCCTGCTTGGCTGACTTCCCTGAAACCACTAGAGCCATTCTTAAAGGTGCGCATCTTGGAGAGCCAGCATGGTATAGTGGTTAAGAGCAGCAGACTCTAATCTGGAGAACCCGATTTGATTCCCCACTCCTCCACATGAAGCCTGCTGGGTGACCTTGGGCCAGTCACAGGTCTCTCCAAACACTCTCAGTCCATCCCACCTACCTCACAAGCCAGCTGGGTGACCTTGGGCTAGTCACAGCTCTCTCAGAGCTCTCAGCCCCACCTACCTCACAGGGTGTCTGTTGTGGGGAGGGGAAGGGGAGGCGATTGTAAACTGCTTTGAGATTCCTTAAAGGTAGAGAAAAGCGGGATATAAAAACCAACTTTTCTCCTCCTCCTTCTGAGATTCCTTTTTGTGGCACACCTTGGTCAGGCTAGAGGGGCCCTGTCTTGAGAATCAGGGCTGACCCTTGATCTCCCGTGAATACCCTTCTAGCCAGGTGACTCTGGTTTTAGGCATGGATACATTGAGGGCCACCCCACCCCTCTAAGTTTAAAGAACTCAGAAGTAATAAAATTGTGCCCTTGAAATCTGTATTGTTGCTCATTTGCCTTGGTCATTTGCTACACAGGCATTTGCAGTCCTGGTCGTTGAAGCCAAAGGACATCCATCACCATTGGTATGCCCCATGCCATGGGAGTTGAAGGTTGCCATAGAGTCTTCCGGCGACCAGAGGAGGGCAACAAAGATGGTGAGGGGTCTGGAGGTTTTTAAGCAGAGGCTAGATGGCCATCTGTCAGCAATGCTGATTCTATGACCTCAGGCAGATCACGAGAGGGAGGGCATCTTGGCCATCTTCTGAGCCTGGAGTAGGGGTCACTGGGTGTGTGTGTGGGGGAGGTAGTTGTGAATTTCCTGCATCGTGCAGGGGTTTGGACTAGATGACCCTAGTGGTCCCTGCCAACTCTGATTCTAAGGTCATCGCCCCCCAAATTTACTGATCTGCATCAGGTGATCTGCAGTTATAATTAATATGCACAACGTGCCAGAACTATTTCTGCAGATGCCTTTGCTTGCAAGCATTTGGATTATTCTGGCCTCTTTGCTTCTGATGTGTGAACTTTCCAGTTGGTGGCAGGTTCCTTAACTGCAGGGCGCCCTGGAGGCTCAACGTCTGCATTCTCTTCTTGGGAGCCCCCCCCCCTTTCACAGTCTGGTGAGCCTGAGCTGATGAAGACGTTGGCCAGATCTCTTATCAACCAAGGGCTTTGTGGCACAGCAGAGTGCTTGATGAACAAACACGAGAGAAACTGGGGCTCGAGGCTGTCTGGGAGCTGTGCTCTCCAGGTGTGTGTGGGCTGGCTGCTTTGCTCCTACTGAGTTTCAAAGGGGAGGGCACCCAGTAGGTGACCCTGTAGGTGACCAGAGAAGCACTTTGTTATTTTGCATTTCCACAGGTACTTTAAAAAAATCAATAACATGTGCCAGGGAGGGGTTGGCCATGCTTGGTAGAATCATAGAATTATAGAGTTGGCAGGGACCACCAGGGTCATCTAGTCCTACCCCCTGCACAATGCAGGAAATTCACAACTACCTCCCCCACACACACACCCAGTGACCCCTACATGCCCAGAAGATGGCCAAGGTGCCCTCCCTCTCATGATCTGCCTAAGGTCATAGAATCAGCTCTAACTTAGAAAATTCTTCCTAATGTCTAGACGGAAACTCTTATGCTTTAATTTCAATCCATTGGTTCTGGTCAGACCTTCTGGAGCAACAGAAAACAACTTGGCACCCTCCTCTATGTGACAGCCCTTCAAGCGCTTGAAGATGGTTGGGAAACCACCGCGGAAGTTCCCGGTTGCCATGCAGGGGTAGGCATTGGCAAACCACCCCAGTTTGTCTCTTGCCTCGAAACCCCAACAGGGTCACCATAAGTGGGCTGCAACTTTACGGCCCTTTTACACCACCAGGGAGGGGTCCTGTAGAATTTCTGCACTTAGCAGTTGGCCTCACAAAGATTTAGGGTTGCCAGCCTCCAGGTGGAGGCTGGAGATCTCCCGCTATTACAACTGGTCTTCTGGATCATCTCCAGGTAACAGAGATCAGCTTGCCTGGAGAAAAGGGCTGCTTTGAAAGGAGGACGCTATTGAAATCCCTCCCCTCCCCAAACCCTGCCCTCCTGAGGCTCACCCCTGCAAATCTCCAGGTATTTCCCAACTCAGAGCTGGCGAGCCTACAAAGAGTCCCACTCCAGAATAACCGGGCTCCTTTTCCTCTTCTCTGCATCCTGTGACTCCCCCTTCACTCTCTTTCATCCCTTCCTCCCCTCCCAGTTCACCCCCAATTTTTGCAAGTTGTAATGGGGGGGATGAATTATTCATTGCTGCCCCTTCTTGTGGAAACTCTCTGGGGAGGGGGAGGAGGATCTGCATATCTCAGCTGCTGACCTACATTTGATTTTTTCCCCCCACCGCCTTCCTCCCTCGCTCTCTTCTCCTTTTGCAGTGTTGCCCTGTAATGTTGGGGTGGGGGTTAGGCAATGGTGGGGCATGTCATGCCCTCAGGCTCCCTGCCGACTCACCCTGGGTCCCTTGTGCCCGCACTAGATGGTCACTGTGTCTGCCAAGGCAGTGGGCTGATAAGCCTGCAGTTACACCTTGGGAGAAAGACCTGGTTAAAATTGGCTCCTGCTTCCCAGTCCTTTGTTCAGTCCAGAAACAGACAGAAGAGAGAACTGGATTATTCTGCCCTTGATGGCACAACCCCATGATTGGGAATCTGCCCCCTCAGTGTGTCTCCCCCAAAGCTTTGGGGTGCAGGCCCTTTGAAATCCTAAAGCCAGCATGGTGTAGTGGTTAAGAGCAGTGGTTTGTAGCGGTGGACTCTGATCTGGAGAAGCGGGTTTGATTCCCCACTCCTCCACATGAGCGGTGGAGGCTGATCTGGTGAACTGGATCTGTTTCTCCACGTGAAGCCAGCTGGGTGACCTTGGGATAGTCACAGCTCTCTTGGAGCTCTCTCAGCCCAACCTACCTCACAGGGTGTCTGTTGTGGGGAAGGGAAAGTGATTGTAAGCCAGTTTGATTCTTCCTTAAGTGGTAGAGAAAGTCAGCATATAAAAACCAACTCTTCTTCTTCTTCCATCATAATGGAATTGACACCTATCAGCAAAAGATATTGGGAAGGAACAAAAAGGAACCTGGGATGCAGCAGGAGCAGCTTCTTCTGAATTTTGACAGTTTTTTAGGAGCACCAGGTTCTATACAGAATACCAGAGAGAGAGATGGCCCTCTTCCCCGTATGTGTATCAAGTGCTGTCAAGTTGCAGCTGCCTTATGACAATCCACTAGGGTTTTCAAGGCAAGAGACTAACAGTGGTGGTGAGCCAGCATGGTGTAGTAGCGGACTCTAATCTGGTGAACCGGGTTTGTTTCCTCACTCCTCCACATGAGCAGCGGACTCTGATCTGGAGAATCCCCACTCCACATTAAGCCTGCTGGGTGAACTTGGGCTAGTCACAGTTTTCTTAGAACTCTGTCAGCCTCACCTACCTCTCAAGGTGTCTGTTGTAGGGAAGGGAAGGTGATTGTAAGCCACTTTAAGACAGTAGAGAAAAGTGGGGTATAAAAACCAACTCTTCTTCTTCCAGTGCCTTCCTCTGCATAGAGGCCCTGTTATTCCTTGGTGGTCTCCCATCCAAATACTAACCAGGGCTGACCCTGCTTAGCTTCCAAGTTCTAACCAGTTTGGGCTATATACCATGCTGCCTTCTCTCCCACCCCCCTTCCTCATGGTGGTTTACAATCTACACAAAATGGGGAGGGGGGGAACAATCCTTGCATGGCAGCTTTCCAGTTCTGCCCTAGTTTAATCCTGCTTTACCCATACAGCAGAATCTGGGGGCGAAATGGCTCGCTCCACTTTGAACTGCCCATGGAGGGGCAGGAAGAGCATGTTTCTGAATGCCCCTTGTACCTCAGAAAGCAGCACAGCATGGGACATGGGGAGAGTGGCCAGGAGCCAAAGCCATTGCTTATATGAGAGATCCATCAGTTCCCTCTCACCCCTCCCCCCGGCCACATGTTGGTGTATCTCATCCCACAGGACACTCTTCAGGTATGTTTATCCTGAAGGGAAGAAGACTGAGAGGGGACATGATCACCATCTTCAAGTACTTGAAAGGCTGTCATATAGAGGATGGTGCCAAGTTGTTTTCTGTTGCTCAAGAAGGTCGGACCAGAACCAACGGGTTGAAATTAAATCAAAAGAGTTTCCGTCTAGACATTAGGAAGAATTTTCTAACAGAGCGGTTCCTCAGTGGAACAGGCTTCCTTGGGAGGTGGTAAGCTCTCCTTCCCTGGAGGTTTTTAAGCAGAGGCTACATGGCCATTTGTCAGCAATACTGATTCTATGACCTTAAGCAGATCATGAGAGGGAGGGCACCTTGGCCATCTTCTAGGCATGGAGTAGGGGTCACTGTGGGGGTGTGGGGGAGGTAGTTGTGAATTTCCTGCATTGTGCAGGGTTGGTATGTGGAGAATGGACTCTAAGCTTCTCTGGGCTGGAAGTAATGGGGATGGGCTGTGGCTCAGTGGTGGAGCATCTGCTTGGCATGCAGAAGGTCCCAGGTTCAATCCCTGACATCTCCAGTTAAAAGGACCAGGTACGAGGTGATGGGAAAGGCCTCTACCTGAGACACTGGAGAGCTGCTGCCGGTCTGAGTAGACAGTACTGACTTTGATGGACCAAGGGTCTAATTTGGTATAAGGCAGCTTCATGTGTTCATGTGAGTGTAGCGTCAGATTGGGCAGGGCTGAAAATATACCTCCAGCAGTCATCCCGGCCTGCTCGAAATCAGGTGCTGGTGCCAGTGAATTGGAATATTTCCCATGTGGCTCCAAAGAACCGGCAGCCCTTTACCAACAGTTGAAAGAAGGGCTGAGCAGAGAGATGGGTGCACTGAGACTTCTTTTCTCATTGTTTTAGGGGAGGGCAGAGGAGGCAAGTGTTCCTCCCTCATATGCCCCTTCCTCCTCCCTGACATCTCTTTCCCTGCCTGCTCTGTGGCTGAGCATCTATTCCGTGCATCTTCCCTCAGTGAGCCTGGTGGCTGACAATTTCCAAGCCAATCAAGAAGGCTGACAGAGATGGATGGGTGGCAAAGCGTGGGAGGGGGGGGGGACGGATGCCTTGCAGGCTAAACTACCCCCCCCCCCCCCATCATGGCTTGCTAAGTGAATAAGCCGCTTCCTCTGCATGGAGAAGATCACTCTCTCCAGGATACTAGAGGGTACTGTGTTTGGGGGTCCTTAGCATAGGAACTTGTGTGAACCTCAACCCCTTCCCCCATCCCTGAAATGTGCCCTTCATCCCTTTTGTGGCCATTACTGCCTTTCCAAGTGCTGGGAAATAGCCCTTCTCCTACCCACCCCAACCCTCCTGCAACCCTCTGCTGGGCTATCTAGGAGGGGTAAGAGACCTTCCTTCCTCCTTTCCTATTCAGGAACCGAACTGAAATGTCAGGATCGAAATTCAACTCAGAATATAAAACCTTTTCAAAATTCGCAGATTTGATTTTGAGGGGTACTTTGGGGGGAGGGAAGGAGACACCCCCTTGCCAAACTATCTCCTTTTGATCCTTGTTTTGTAGCAGAAATAAGTGGAGTGTTGAGCAGATTTGGAGCCTGTGTTTGAATTGTTTTGAATGGGGATATGGAGGGGGATGTGTGAATTTTCCCCCTTTGGTGCTCCTCCATAAGATTATCTTAGCTTTGGAGGATTCATAGGAAGAGCCCCAAATTCTCATCACATGTAAAGAAACTGCAGGAATTGTGGGCCTGTACCAGGGGCAGGAAAACTTGTTCCCACACCTGTCTACTGGACTTCACTGATTCCAACTCATTCTGCGCTGCAGAAATACCACAAATTTTCATTTTTGGACAATTATGTGGCATCAATTTACAGCTAAAACAGAATTCAAATGTTGGGAGTTCTGTTAACCTGGGAGCTGTATTATGTATTCAAAAGCCTTATGGGTTCTGTAAGATTGTATGTTAGTCATCTGGGAAGGGACTGTTTTGTTTAGCACAGGTTCCAGGACAGCAGAAAGGCTGCATCCCTGCAATATCATGAGCAGCTGTGTGATTTCAAGGGTACAAAAGCTATGATGTAGTGCAACTGTGAGCACAGTACATGAGCGTACATGGTGAAGTGCCTGTAAGTAAGGTGAGAAACCAATAATAGAGGAAGTGTGACTGAGCAAATTTGGCAGAGGAAAGAAAGGTAGAAGAACGGAAACGAATTCCTCCTGGACATTTTCAGTCATCTGCTATGGCAAGATCTTGGGATCTGGGACCGTTTTTGTGTGTTACTGGCAGTACAATAGTATTCTGCAGTGTTTCCTTCCGCCTTATGTCTCTGTGCTGCTGCTTGCCTCCTCACAGGGGCAGGGAAGTGGGCACCTCTTCAGCTTGTTCTGGGGCTACTTTGCTGGTTCCCAGTTAGCTTTGGGCTCAGTCCAAACTTGAGAGGTATTGCTCAAATCCCCTCTGTGATGAAGCAAAGCTTTTCACTGCTGGTTCTAATAATAACGATGCTTCGCGTTAGTGTAATGCTTCCAAGGGTTCAAAAGCCTTCACACCATTATCTTCTTGTGTTCCTTACAACATCCTTGTAAGGTTGGTCAGACTTATTGTCTTCACATTGAAGAGTGAGGATGGGAGGCTCAGAGAATGTGGCTTGCTGAAGGCCAACTGGTGGGTTTGTGAAAGGGGTAGGATTTGAACCAGGAACTTCCTGGTTCATAGGTGTTGTGTTTTTTTGCCACTGTGCATGCCACACCCGTGTTCAGTATTGCGGCATGTGAGTGGAATGCAGCCTCCTTGACTTCCACGATCTTTGGACTGGTCTTTATCAAAGAGGAGATTTTTCCCCCTGGTGTTTCTTAAGTAGGGTCCCCCCCTTGTTTGACGGCTGGACATGCTTGTTGTGCATTGATTATTGTTTGTATCAATGGGTTGTCATTTATCTTCAATCTGTTGCCGAAGATGATATGAACATTCAGATGAAGTATGATTAAAGACTTTTAAACTAAATAAATATGCAACTGTTGGGCCAGATGCAACCTTGCTGGACATAGGCATAATGCAGGTGGGAGAATAAAAACAGCTTGCTTGCAAAGCAAGACTAATCCACAACTGAGACTCCAGTGCTAAGGTGGAATGGAATGGGCAAAAACCAGCCAAGCATGTCTGTGCTGGCCCCAAAGGTCCAGACCTCTCCTGTGTCAGCCAGATGGCACTCCGCACATGCGCAGCAGACCAGTTCTGTTCCCTGCCTGTAGCCATTTTAGGGGGGCCAACAAGACTGATTAAAACTAGTGAGGAACAGCGAAAGAATGCAAAGGAGAAAGTGGTGCCAGCTTCCGGACTACACTGGCTTGCTCGGCCAGTGGTGCCTCTCAGTATGGCCGTTCACAGGGCTCTGGAGCTACCAAGGCCTCACTCTGAATGGCCCGGTGCTCGTGGTTTTTAGTTGCTGTAAAAGCCCAATGAGACAACTATAAGTAGAACAGAAATATTTTGCTTTGTTAAGGCCACTTAATCCAGCCCCTCCCCACAAAGATTTGCAAAGTGAGCATTTGCTTCTCTCCTTAGGAACCTCCCCCCAGGTTGCCAGCTCTGAGTTGGGAAATACCTGGAGATTTTGAGGGTGGAGCCCGTGAAGGGGGAGGGATTTCAGTGGGGTGTAATGCCATAGAGTCCACCTTCCAAAGCAGCCATTTCCTCCAGGGGAACTGATCTCTGTCACCTGGAGGTCAGTTGTAATCCTAGGAGATCTCCTGCCACCACCTGGAGGTTGGCAACCCTACCTCCCCATCAACCTCTTGGCCAGGCCAAATAGACCAACCAGGGTTTTCAGAGCTGGCTAGCCGAACCCTCATGAGCTGGGCCGAATTCCTGGGCAGCCGATTCTGCATCAGCAGAGGCATGCCTGAATCATGCTCTGGGGCTCCCCCTCCTTCCTCCAGAAAAAATATTCTAAGAGGTGGGGGGGTGCAGCAATCAGCTTGTCTGGGCAGGGTTGAGTGGGCCATTACTGGGAGGGCAAATGAGACAGCAGAGCACAATTGTATGCATGGAGGCGGCGTGCCGGCCTCAAAATACAGATGAGGGATGATAGATGGCCCTGCTGGAGCCCCACACCTAGAGGAGGGGGGCCAGGGAGGGCTGGGGGGCCGGGAGACTGATAGGCCTGTCTCAGCCTTTGTCCTTCTCTGTCCATCATCCTGGACAATCTGTTTTGGAACAGAGGGAGGAGGGGCCACAAAGCAAGGGGACTTATGGGGGCAGCCATGGAATCGCCATCTTGATGGGATTGTGGGGTGGGTCCACATCCTGGGAGAAGGGTGGGGAAGCTCCTGTGTGTGTAAAGTGCCGTCAAGTCGCAGCCGACTTATGGCGACCCCTTTTTGGGGTTTTCATGGCAAGAGACTCACAGAGGTGGTTTGCCAGTGCCTTCCTCTGCACAGCAACCCTGGACTTCCTTGGTGGTCGCCCATCCAAATACTAACCAGGGCTGACCCTGCTTTGCTTCTGAGATCTGATGAGATCAGGCTAGCCTGGGCCACCCAGGTCAGGGTGGGGAAGCTCCTAAGTTCTGCTTAATGGTGAACATCCTTCCTCACTTCTTTAGACCAGAAAGCTTTAATTTCTTTCCCCCCAAAATACTGATTTGTTTCTTTTAACGGAGGGGATTCTTATAGTCCAAACTGTTACAGAAGGAGGGTAGGAGGTTTCCTGCCACGAATGCCCGTTGTATTCTCAGAGGGGCATTTCTGTGTTGAGGATAAAAATCACTCTGATCTGATCTGGATTCTGATCTGGAGAACCGGGTTTGATTCCCCACTCCTCCGCGTGAGCAGCGGAGGCTAAACTGGTGAACTGGATTTGTTTCCCTACTCCTCCACACGAAGCCAGCTGGGTGACCTTGGGCCAGTCACACACACTCAGCCCTGCCCACTTCACAGGGTGTTGTGGGGAGGGGAAGGGAAGGTGATTGTAAGCCAGTTTGAGTATCCCTTAAGTGGTAGAGAAAGTTGGCATATAAAAAACCAACTCTTCCTCTTCTTCTTCTTCACTCCACATGTCAACATACACACTTCTTGTTTACTGCGTTATGTGATCTGTGTTCTGGCCACACTGATCTTTGTTTCTGTAACCTCACAGCTAGACTGTTGCAATGTGTTCTGTGTGGGGCTGTCCTTGAAGACCATACAGAAGCTACAATTGGTACCCAGTAGGGCAGCTTGCCTGTTGGTTAGAACGTATAGATGAAACCATATTATCCTCATTTTGGAATAGCTACAACAGCTACCACTGTGTTTCTGCATACAAATCAAAGTGAGGGCTTTGGCCTTGAAAGACGTACCCTGTCTGGGGCCACCTCAGTTGATGGTGACCACCTCTCTCTTTAGGTGCTGCTTCACCCCCTCAGATCCTCCTGAGGCACCTCCTGGTTGATCCCTCCCTTTGCGCTATCCAATCAACCACAGTACTAACCTGCTCTTTTGGGGTGGCCTTTTCAGTGTTACGGAACATCCTCTCCAAGGACTTACAGATGGCCCTTGCGCCACCTGCTTTCCATATGAAATGTTAAGGCTGTTCTGTTCCAGTGGGCATTTGGCAGCTAACTTACAAGGAGGGTATTATTTTCAGGGAAGGATGTGTAGCTGTTACTTCTCGCTTTTCTGTTTTGGGGCAGACTTAATTGCTGAGAGCCAGCGTGGTGTGAGAGCCAGCGTGGTGTAGGGGTTAACAGCGGTGGTTTGGAGCGGTGGACTCTAATTTAGAGAACTGGGTTTGATTTTCCACACCTCCTCATGAGCGGCGGACACTAATCTGGTGAACCGGGTTGGTTTCCCCACTCCTATAAATGAAACCAGCTGGATGACCTTGGGCTAGTCACAGCTCTCTCAGCTCCACCTACCTCACAGGGTGTCTGTTGTGGGGAGGGAAAGAGAAGGGGATTGTAAACCAATTTGATTCTTCCTTAAGTGGTAGAGAAAGTCAGCACATAAAAACCAACTGTTCTTTTTGCTGCTTCTGGGTCAGAATTGTTGTAAGCCACTGTGGTGGGTGGGAAAAGCAGCATATAAATATTTGAATCAATAAATGACAGGTGCCTGCCTGGCCCAAATAAAATGGTATCCAGAGTTTCCAGGTCTCCGCTGGCAGGGAAACTGACGAAGAATCGATCCTCCAAAGGACTCTGTTTCTGACCATTCTGTTTCCCTCTCTCTCGCTCTCTCTTTGTCTGTCCACGTTTCCAGCTGGCACGACGTACATCTTTGGGAAGGGTGGGGCGCTGATCACGTACACATGGCCTCCCAACGACCGCCCCAGCACGCGGGCCGACCGGCTGGCCGTGGGATTCAGCACGCATCAAAAGAACGCCATTCTGGTGCGGGTGGACAGCACCTCCGGGCTCGGTGACTACCTACAGCTGCACATAGTAAGGAGGGGGGGCTGGATCATGGGGGGGCCTTGAGGTGGGAAGGCAGGGGGGCGGGGGGACCATAGCAGATTGAAGTTCCAAACCAAATCTGGGGGTTGGACTAGATGGCCCTGGTGGTCCCTTCCAACTCTATGACTATGAGTCTGCTTCAGAAGTATTTTTTTCCAAGGCAGGGGGGTCAAACTGAACATGCACCCCTCTGCAAATCTTTACTGGACCGGTTCCCGGCTTTCTGTGTGCCTCTTTCTCCTCCCGCTGTCCTCCTTCGCCTCTTTGTTGGGAAATGCTTTCCTGGCTCATGCCTCCTTAGGCAGCATTGCAGGGGGTGAGGTTTTGAGATGGCAGCTGCCGGGTTTTGGGGGTCTGACAATTCCACTAGTGTTGCTGTCTGTTCCTGGGAGAGAAGGTTGAGTGGGGAATCCTGAGCTGCTTCTGCCGAATCGAACTCATTTGCCCTTCCCCATGGTTGGAGGCTTGGGGCAAAAGATGCCCCTTGACATCTCCCTTGCGGGTTAGGAATATTATTTTTTGAAAAGGGGAGTTTCAGCCTGCCCAGTTGGGGTTCCTTGGAGCTTAAATTTTTTGGAAGAGAGGCCTTGAAGCAGAAATGCAACCCAGAGCTTTTTGGGTGTGGGGGCTTGCTGTGATTCGTTATGACTCAGGGGGAGGCACTCTGCACCTGCTCAGAGGTGTTGCACTTATGTGTCAATTTACATGTCCCAAAGAGGAATGCTGACATTCAAAACGAGATGAGCCAGATTTGTCACCCCACTGTGCATATGCTCAGAGGCCTTCTGGGCTTCTGACACTGAACGTTGAGATATAGTCAACTTGTGATGCTGGATTCCCACGATCGGAGTTCCAGATGTATAATTGGACCCTTAGATGGCAGCCGTGGCTAGAGGGAGGGCCGCAATCCAGACCAGGGTCCTGGTACCAGAAAACGGGCGGCTCAATTCTTTTACCTCCTTTTCCTGATCCACATTACACTGTCCCCTGGGCAGCTACTTTCTGAGGCCTGAATCTGGCGTTCCCATAGCAGAAACAGAGCTTAGTCATAGGACTTCCTTTTATAACCAGGGTGAGTTTTCGTGCTTGTTGAGTAATCTCAGGCTGTCCTCGAATAGCCGGGATCTCCGGACATGTTGGAGCGTTCACAACTTAGCTGCTGCTGGTTTACTGGGGGTGGGTTTTTTTTTTTTTAATGACCTACCACAAGGAGGTTGCTTGGGAAGCTTTGTATGAGGCCATTGGCAGATTGCGGGCAGGGCCCTGCACTTTCTCTACCTCCCTCGGTTTCCAAGTTGGGCGAACGGATTAATTCTCCGTCCTGTGCAAACCCAAGCATCTTGCGCAGGCCGCAGGCGCCTAGTCCATCTCTGTGTCGTTCCTATTAATATTTATGCATTAATGGCTGTGCATGATATTGGGAGAGGAGGGGGGGCCTTGTTGCTTAATGAAATACTCGTTGGCCGGAGGGGGGGGGAGTGGGAGGCAAAAGGCTAATCTCTCTCTCTCATGTGCGCACCTCTTGCTGTGGTCAGGCGCCCTGAATGGACGGGTGCAGAGTCTTCTCTCTCTTTCTTTCTGGTTTGGCATGTCACGAGGTTCCATTCAGAGCCTTGCTCAGGTTTTTCTGTCTTTCGATGCATCTGCCTGCATGTCTTCGCCCATAAGGGGTGGGTTAATTTCTCCCTGTTAAAGGGAAGTGCCCAAATGAAATTAGGGGAGGGGCCATGGCTCAGTGGTAGAGCCTCCGCTTGGCACGCAGAAGGTCTCAGGTTCAGTCCCCGGCATCTCCAGTTAAAGGGACGAGGCAAGTAGGTGATGTGAAAGACCCTGGGGAGCCACTGCCAGTCTGAGTAGGCAATACTGACTCTGATGGACCAAGGGTCTGATTCAGTATAAGGCAGCGTCATGTGTTCATTTGTCCCCAGGGCCAGAATCTTACACAGACTGTAGATTTGGTAGATGCCCGGCTGGGATGCCAAGAGGAGCCAATTGGAGCTGCAACAAGGTTTCCCTGGCTGTCAGACCTCTGTGCCCGCTGCCACACGCCATTTCCTTTGGGCTTTTGCAAGTGGAGAACTAGTTTTCTTTGGTGTTGACTGGGGGGGGTGTATTTCGGAGGGGACAGGCCCCTCTTCCAAGGCTCCATCTTGGCTGGAGGAAAGGAAAATTGCTTAATTTGCATTTCTGTAGCTGCACTGCTAAAAGCAAACAGTTTTGCACCAAGAAAAGCAGGTGCTTTTCCCTAACCTGCAGAAATTATAGACATTAAGCGATTTTGCATAATTAATTCTACTTCTGCTCGTGAGGTGGAGGGCTTAGGCAATGAAGCCCCTCTCTCCCCAAATCTGTGTCCTACTGGAAGTTTTACTGGCATCTGAGGTGTCACTAGGTCATTGTTCCGTCACTTTCTTACCTGTCATTGCTGCCATAAGGGCTAGGAACTTGATTGTTTTTTAAAAAGTTGATTCTTTTTCTCAGATGCTTAATCTGTCCCAGAGTCATCCTGGTTCTTCCATTACCCATTTTATGATCACTCTCGAAGGAATTGAGCCATTTCCCCCCAAAGTCTTCCCAATTTGCTTCACATTTGAGCAGAGGCCTCAGCTTAGGTCAGAGTTTCTTCCCATTTTGCAGGTGGTGGAAACTGAGGCCGCGACTCTGTGATCGCCATGTCTAAGAAGGGATCCGAAGCACAGGTCTCTTGGGGGTTGCCCTGTACCGACTTCTGCAGTCCAGACATTCCAACCGAAAAGAGAGAACTGCCCTAAACCAGTCTGGAGAGGGGGCAAGGGGGACTACAAAGTGATGAATCCCCTGGGTTCCCCTGCTAGCTTCTGGGGTGGAAGAGGGGCTGCTAATTTTCAGTGCAATCCTATGCAGAGTTACTCCAGTCTAAGCCCATTGAAACGAATGGGCTTAGACTGGAATAAATCTCTTTAGGATTGCACTGCTGCCGTATCAAACGGCTTCCACGTTCCATTGTTGTTTCTCACTGGTAGAAACAAGTAGAAACAACACTAGAAACAAGCCACTGCAAGTATGAATCTGGCTGCCTGTTTTTTTCAATGGTAGAGCCCGTGCGTGGCATGCAGAAGGTGCCAGGTTCAATCCCCAGCATCTCCAGTTCAAGGGACTAGGCAAGGAGGTGATGGGAAAGACCTCTGCCTGAGACCCTGGAGAGCCGCTGCCAGTCTGAGTAGACAATACTGACTTTGATGGACCAAGGGTCTGAGTCAGCATAAGGCAGCTGCATGTGTTTCTCCCTGTTTCACAGATGAATGAAGTAGGCAACAAGGGACTTGCCAAAAGGCCACCCAAGTCAGGGTTTGCCTGTGGCTGTTGGATAGCCTTGCAGAAAGGAGGCAGGGGCCTACTAGGACTCCTGGGTCCTCCTCCCAGTACCCTCAGCGCGAGCGTTTCTGCCCTTCTGGCTGCAGAAAGGACACCGGTGCAGCGCAGAAGTAGGCTCGGTCTTGGCACTCTCGCAAGGACACCCTCGTCTCTCTGCCTGCCCTGTGGCATGTGCCAAGCGAAGGTGCCGCTGCTAATGCTGCGTGGCAGGAGAGCAGGCGGGCTGGCTGGGGAGTGCCCGGTGTGTCAAGCAGGCCCCCGGGGCACCCATGCTCCACTCCAGCGCCTTCGCCTCCCATACTTTTCTTCGTCACGGCCCCACCAGTCTAATGCTGGCCGACAGCATAACCTACTGGTGCAGATGCGGCGGTATCTTTTCCTTGGGCCAAGGTTCCCTGAGCGTGCCCCGTGAGGGCCCCGGAGAACAGGAAGACAGGTTCTGCCTCGGTAGCTGGTTTGTGGGCGTGGGGCTGTGGGGCTGTGGCTCAGTGGTAGAGCCTCTGCTTGTGGGCGTGGGGCTGTGGGGCTGTGGCTCAGTGGTAGAGCCTCTGCTTGGCAGGCAGAAGGTTCCAGGGTCAATCCCTGGCATCTCCAGTTTAATGGAATAGGCAAGGAGGTGATGTGAAAGACCCCTGCCTGAGACCCTGGAGAGCTGCTGCCGGTCTGAGTAGACAATACTGATTTGGGGAGGGGCTGTGGCTCAGTGGTGAAGCCTCTGCTTTGCATGCAGAAGGTCCCAGGTTCAGTCCCTGGCATATCCAGTTGAAGGGGCTAGGCAAGTAGGTGATGTGAAAGACCCCTGCCTGAGACCCTGGAGAGAGCCTGCCGGTCAGAGTAGACAATACTGACTTTGATGGACCAAGGGTCTGATTCAGTATAAGGAAGCTTCATGTGTTCATGTGAAAGCAAGTGGGAAGGGGATTTTAAAGGCAAGACTCTTTCCTAGGGTCTCCTCTGGCAGGGGAGTTGCGACTCATGGACTCTGGGAGCCAGGATCTCTTCCTGAAGCCTTGGACGGACAATTTGGAGCGAGCAAGGGTCCCGAGTACTCGCTGGCTAGTTACTTTTTAACGGTGGCAGTTCCCCCTGCAAAGGTGCAGGGCCTGATAGGAACTACCATTTCACCCCCAAAGGAAGAGCACCCTTTACCTCAGGGGTGTCAAACATAAGGCCCAAGGGCCACATCCGGCCCCTTGAGAGCTCTTATCCGACCCGCGAGCCAGCCGAGGCAGCCACCCCACCCCACCCCACTCTCAATCTGGGCTGGTGAGGCATGGCCCGGCCCGACCAAGTGACATTTATGTCATATCTGGCCCTCGTAACAATTGAGTTCGACACCCCTGCTTTACCTGTTCCTGTGCTGGGAGTTGGGCTCCCTTTACCTGTTGCGCACCTGTGACCTTGGGAGGGGGAGCGAAGGCGAGCAGACTGAGCCTTTTTGGGTCATGCAGTTTCTGGCACGCTCATCCTCTCTTTTCCTGCCCCCCTCCCAGTTGTTCTCATGTCCTGTCCTCTAGCCCTCCAACCAACCCTTCATGGCAGGCAGGGAAGAGTCAACCTGCATTAGCCAGTCCAAGTATACAGGCAGGGTCTGCTGGACAGATGGAAGACAGGGCAGTCGGCCAACTGTAGAAGGGAGACGTGTGTGTTTGTGTGTGCGCGAGAGAGAGAGATGGAATCTGGTTCCCCAATGAATCTCTCCCAGAATGTCTCTCACACAACCTTGTGAGGACTGTTCTGTGCTCCTCTTCCTGCTGTAGCATATTCAAGGAGGTGCCAGTATTATTTTCTTAGATGCTGACTGTCCACTGTCTGGTCAGATCCTTCTAGACATTAGGAAGAATTTTCTAACAGAGCAGTTGCTCAGTGGAACAGACTTCCTCGGGAGGTGGTAAGTGCTCCTTCCCTGGAGGTTTTTAAGAAGAGGTTAGATGGCCATCTGTCAGCAGTGCTGATTCTATGACCTTAGGCAGATCATGAGAGGGAAGGTATCTTGGCCATCTTCTGGGCATGGAGTAGGGGTCACTGGGGCTGTGTGGGGGAGGTAGTTGTAAATTTCCTGCATTGTGCCAGGGGTTGGACTAGATGACCCTGGTGGTCCCTTCCAACTCTATGATTCTATGATTGACCCCTATCTCCAGCCATGGCCAGCCAGAGGCCTTGGGGCAGCTCCCACGAAGCGGGTGTTCAGCCCCTAGCATGTACCCAGGAAGTTGCTGTTGACGTCTGTGTGCCCTCTGTCCATGAAGGTGCCATTTCACTACCATGGGTTATAAACATTGCTAGGCCTCTCCTCCATTCAAGGGTCTGAACCCCTTTTTTATTTGTGAGACCCCAGCAGTGCCCCAGTATGGCTCCAGTTCATTCCATTGGGACTTGAAGAAGAAGAAGAGTTGGTTTTTATATGCCGACTTTCTCTACCACCTAGGGGAGAATCAAACCGGCTTACAATCATCTTCCTTTCCCCTCCCCACAACAGGCACCCTGTGATGTAGGTGGGGCTGAGAGCTCAAAGAGAGCTATGACTAGCCCAGGGTCACCCAGCTGGCTTCATGTGGAGGAGTGGGGAAACCAATCTGGTTCACCAGATTAGCCTCCGCCGCTCATGTGGAGAAGTGGGGAATCAAACCCGGTTCTCCAGATCAGAGTCCACCGCTCCAAACCACCGCCCTTAACCACTACACCACACTGAGTGGGAGAACTTCTGGCTGGATCGGTGCCCCGTCAATCAAATACTGCCTTCCTTTGGCTCTTGGAGGGGGTGGCTGTGAGAATGCCCGTGCCATTCCCTGCCGAGACCTGGGGTCTCGGGGGTGCTCAGAGGGGGATGACCAACATGACTCCCATCACCGGGTCTTGGGCACGAATGTCAGATCCTCTCCTGGGCAGAGATGGCATTTGGGCTTGTCTCAGGCAGGCGAGGAGGAGGGAAGCGTCCGCTCCCTTGCGCTCTCTTCCTCTCCTCCTTCCCAGTGGCTGCTCATGGCTGCCACTGCAGACAAAGCCCTTCTCTGCTGGAGCCCTCGCAGTCTGGGTGATGTGCTTTAGCCCTGACACTTGCACAATGGCGCCTGCCAGCGCACCTTTCTGCAGCTTTGCTTAGGAGACAGCGAGTGCAGCTGATTGGCAGGGGACACCAGGCCGCCTGTGTGTGTGTGCGTTTCATACTTTCTGTGTGTGTGTGTGTGTGCGCGCGTGCTCATGTGCCTGTCTGTCTGCGCGATCAGCTGGCATTTCTCCCTGTCCAGCACATGGCCTGTATGATGCGCAGCGTTTTGCAAGCTCCCTCTTTGTTCGGCACACAAAGAGCGCTGATGTGCAGCCCTTGTTTTGCATAGAGCACAATGGCTCGGGGGCACCTTCTCAGGGCCACTTAGCGGGGATTAGTTCCTCTTGAACACCCTGTAACCATCCAGCCATTCTTGCGGGGCACCTGCTTTCTTTCACACCCCTCTCAGTGTCTGGGGTCTAATCCTGGCTACCGGTGGGCCATACATAACCAGCAGGGAGAACAAAGGACCATTCTCGTGCTCACGGTGTGTTAGTGCCCCTGCGGCGCAAGCAGCATTGTGTGTGCTGGTTGCGCTGATGAATGGGACTAATCACTCTCGCCCAGAGAGCGCGCACATGTGCGTGGATTCCCCCCCCCCCCCTGCTGAATTTAAAATTTTTCACATTGCAGAACCGCAGGGCTGGGTGTGACTTCGTAAGTCGCTAGACTTGAGCCCCTGCGGTTGAAACTCACCCCAGACTACAACCCCACTTACCACCACAGACATGCAACTGGAATTCAGAGTTTGGAATAGGGTTGCCAACCTCCAGGTGGTGGCTGGAGATCTCCCACTATTACAACTGTGGTTTAGTGGTAGAGCCTCTGCTTGGCATGCAGAAGGTCCCAGGTTCAATCCCTGGCATCTCCAGTTCAAGGGACTAGGCAAGGCGATGATGTGAAAGACCTCTGCTTGAGACCCTGGAGAGCTGCTGCCAGTCTGAGTAGACAGTACTGACTTTGATGGACCAAGGGTCTGATACAGTATAAGGCAGCTTCATGTGTTCATGTGATCTCCAGGTCATAGAGATCACTTCACCTGGAGAAAATGGCCTCTTTGGCCATTGGACTGTATGGCATTGAAGTCCATCCTCTCTCCAAATCCTGCCCTCCTCAGGTTCCACTCCCCAAACCTACAGGTAATTCCCAACCCGGAGCTTGCAACCCTAGTTTGGAAACTGTGGGTGCCAATCAGGTTGGGGCTGTATAAGCTCTCCTTGAGCAAATCCACCTCTTCTGGCGCCTCGTGAAGGCAAAAAAGCACCGTCTCCCCTTGCATGGCCCAAGGAGAGAAGGGGCTCCGTTTTCTCCAGGCAACTTTTGGCAAAGGATCCCCCCCCCCTCCCAGACATGCATCCGCACAGCAAGAAGCCCTGCAGGTGGCGGGGAGCCCCCACTGGCAGGGGTCAGGAACCAGCCCTTTGGCAGCTGTGATCATTGTTATTACAGCTGTCATTTCCTTAGGCCGAGCACCAGAGGAGACTCCCCAGCAATTTCTCCAGCCTCCCTCAGCCCAACCGCAGGCTCCTGAACTCCAGGCTGAAGTAAAACCAGTACACGTTCTCCGGCAGTGATGCAGTAGGAGTAGACATTAAGGCTTGAAATAGTAGCGGAGACTCAGAACATGCACAGAGTGATTATTTTTAACGACTGCAGGCCTTGACAAATTTTCTTCAGCTCCAGCAGCCTTTAGAAGCCAGACATGTTTTTTCAGCCTTTGGTGTAGTGTAGTGGTTAAGAGGGGGGTTTGGAGTGGTGGACTCTAATCTGGAGAACCGGGTTTGGTTCCTCCTCCACGTGAGCGGCAGACGCTAATCTGGTGCACCGGGTTGGTTTCCCCACTCATTCACATGAAGCCAGCTGGGTGACCTTGGGCTAGTCACGGTTCTCTCAGAACCCCACCCACCTCACTGGGTGTCTGTTGTGGGGAGGGGAAGAGAAGGCGATTGTAAGCCAGTCTGATTCTTCCTTAAGTGGTAGAGAAAGTCAGCATATTAAATCCAACTCTTCTTCTTCTTTTCTTCTTCTTCACCAACCTTTCTGAGCCTTGCAACCACAAAACCTAATCCTAACATCTTCGCGGTTTCTCATTCATTGTAACAAAGTTATGGCAAATGGTTGTGATAGATAGATAGATAGATAGATAGATAGATAGATAGATAGATAGATAGATAGATAGATAGATAGATAGATAGATAGATAGATAGATAATTTATTTGTGGCCCTTAGCCAGATAAAACAAGATAAAAATGGTTGTAGTATATAAATTAATACAGGGGTAACCCAAGTTGTTATCGCCACAACAAAAAGCTAACCTCTTAGCTTGACTTCTCCCCATTAAAAAGCTCCATTTGAGTGAATATAGAAAGCAACAACTTGAGAAATGAATTCATCCACCTTCATTGAATGGCATAAAGTTAAATTTACATAGAAATAAGCAATGACAAGAACTTCGCACTTTTTTGTGGCATACAACAAAACGTTCTGTTGCAAAATGCCAAATAAGCATTGGACTAGATCCATCCTATACTTTTTCGCTCAATCTCAGCTAATTCTCCTCCTTATTGCAGCCCCTATCCTACATGGCTTTTGCCCTTGAAGGTCTTGTGTTCCTAAACATGATCCTAAACATGGCCTTTTTGATAGTCACATGAACACATGAAGCTGCCTTATACTGAACTGCCTTATACCCTTGGTCCATCAGAGTCAGTATTGTCTACTCAGACCAGCAGTGGCTCTCCAGGGGTCTCAGGCAGAGGTCTTTCACATCACCTACTTGCCTAGTCCCTTTAACTAGAGATGCCGGGAATTGAACCTGGGACCTTCTGCATGCCAAGCAGAGGCTCTACCACTGAGATACAGCCCCTCCCCTAGTCAAAGAAGGGCATTACAGTAAGGTTGGAAAGTCCCTGGGTTGCCCTCACCTTGTGTGTTGTTGGTGTCAGTTTTGCTTTGGGGAGAGCTTGATAGGGGAGTTCCGCCCCCTCCCAAGGCAGCTAGATGGTGTAGACGGGTGTGCAGGCTTTGAGAAGGAAGCAGGGCAGGCGGAGGGAGAGAGAGAAGAGCCGAGCTTTGCCACCGTCCTCCCCCATCCCCCACCGGCTGCCTTTCCCTGCAAGTGATGGCCTGAGGCAGGATCGATGCTGCACTCAGACGCAGGAGAGCCGTTCTGGCTCCAGAAGGGAGGGGACGGGAGGAGGAGAAGGCTAATACATCACACCCACGCAATACCATCACAGCCACCTTCCTTCCTAAAAAGAGAAACATCCGATCGAGCGGCTCCCCGTTGTCTTGGGTGCTTCTTGTCTTCCAAGATTGAGCCCTGGGTTGGAACGCCAGACCCGGACACCTGGGGATCTGTGACTCCTGGGGAGCCCGCCTCTCTTTCCAAAATACCAGTGGCGAAAAGAAAAAAAGAATGTGCCCTGGAAGAGGTGCTTTGCCTCTTCCCAAGCCCCTCCTGTGCATGCCAGGGATCCCCAGGGTATGTCTGTGCCCAGCTACAGAAGAGCTGCCCCCATCTTCGCATCTCCCCCCCCCCCCCGCAAACACACCTTTCTTTACTGACTGCCTCTCTTGTAGCCGAGCAGGTTCCTAGCTAGCGGGGAGCTCAGGCGTGTCCGGCGCTTCTCAGGCTGGCCTTGCGTGCCAGGGAGATGGATGGGGGTCAGCCCGGGGAAGGAGAACAGTACATCGCCAGAGCAGAGTGGCGGCAACATCCACAGGCCCTTGTCACGGGCAGAGCCAGGCTGTTTATCACACCTGCTGACGGGCCACCGGTGGCAGCGGTGGTACTTCGAGCGTGGCACAGGGCCATTCTGCAGCAGCTGCGGGAGGATGCCGGCAGCACAGAGCTTTGCCAGGTCACGTCTAGCGTGCAGACATGGGTGCACGTGCCCTGTGAGGTCTCCACACCAGCTTTCATTAGAAAGGACGACCTTCAGAGGCTGAACTCCCCACTTCCCGTATGTGTGATGGAGTAGGCGCAGGGCTGTGGCTCACAGGGGCAGAGTGTGTGCTTTCCGTTTAGAAGGTCACAGGTTCGGTTCCTGGTACCTCCAGTTAAAGGACCTCGGGAAGCAGGCGTTGGGAAAGACTTTTCTTTGCCTGTGACCCTGGTGACTCAGTACCAATCTGGGTAAACACTGAGCCGAGGGACCAGAGGCTCAGTAGATGATAGCTTTGTACTAAATGGCAGCTTTTAGAAAAAGGCTGAAGAAGAAAAAAAAGTTGGTTTTTATATCCCGCTTTTTCTCTACTGTAAGGAGTCTCAAAGTGGCTTACAATCGCCGTCCCTTCCTCCCCACCCACCCCCAACAGGCACCTTGTAAGGTAGGTGGGGCTGAGAGAGTTCAGAGAGAACTGTGACTAGCCCACCCAGCAGGCTTCATGTGTAGGCGTAGGGACACCAACCTGGTTCTCCAGATTCCCCGCTCTTAACCACCACACCACTCTGGCCCTCAAAGGGTTCTGAAAGGGTTATGCGTAGGGCAGCACCATGCAGAGTTACATTCTGCCGAGTCCACTGAAGTCAGTGGGCTTAGAACAGTGTATCTCTGCTTAGGCTTGTTCTGCTGGCGCAATCGCTTACTGGTCAGAGATGGGAAATGGAAGGGCTCCTGATCCCTGGCCGACAGGAGGAGGAGATGGGCCAAGCTCCCCCTGCTCCTCTGCTTGCTTATTTACTATATACAAAATTATACCTCTATACCACTAGAAGTAGTACAAAATCAGTATAGGTAT
Source organism: Euleptes europaea (assembly GCF_029931775.1). Taxonomy (NCBI): domain Eukaryota; kingdom Metazoa; phylum Chordata; class Lepidosauria; order Squamata; family Sphaerodactylidae; genus Euleptes; species Euleptes europaea. Next base: position 81,603,717 of record NC_079318.1, read on the forward strand.
GTGCCAAATACTATACACAAAATTCATAAGGTATAACACCAAACATAAACTAGAAGTGTATTCATCAATCTCACAAATCCAAAGTACAATTGTATAATTATGCCTCTGAACAATTCCATCTTGCCAAAGGTGCAAAGAAAGAAAGTCCAATCCAAATAACGGTGAAGCCTATATGGTGCTGGTTGGAGATGGCCGTGTGTTCTCCGAGATGTATGTCATTTTCACCAGCTCCGTGGGGTTGAAATCATACAGTTAGTTTGGCTAACAAAGGATTCACAGTGAGCAAGGAGCATACAGCACAGACAGCCTTCCCAGGTATTATGCTGTTTCAAGTTGAATCATTTCGTCAGTGTGCTCTGTCTTACTTCTTACACTAATTCAATACACTTAATTGTGTGTTCAAAGAGCTGCAGTCGCAGACACAATCAGTACCTTAGTATCTATTTACTATTTACTATGGCAAACCCAACCGCTGCTCCTCACACTGTTCTCTGCTTTGCTGCCTAAGATGTAGGGAGAGGGCAGGGAGGAAGGAGAGGGAAAGATTCTGACACTTGAGCCCCTTTCTTCCCCTTCTCTGAGCCATTTAAGGATGCAGTGAGGAAGGCCTGGAATCCCAAGCATTCAGCAGCGTGCCTCTAATCTGGAGAACTGGGTTTGATTCCCCACTCCACATGATCGGCAGACGCTAATCTGGTGAACCGGGTTGGTTTCCCTGCTTCTACACATGAAGCCAGCTGGGTGACCTTGGGCTAGTCACAGCTCTCTTAGAGCTCTCTCAGCCCCACCTACCTCACAGGGTGTCTGTTGTGGGGAGGGGAAGGGAAGGTGATTGTAAGCTGGTTTGATTCTTCCTTAAGTGGTAGAGAAAGTTGGCATAGAAAAACCAACTCTTCTTCTGTGGTTTAGACTATGGCTCAGGACATCTTAGCTGTGGGCTGTCACCATAGCACTTTCCAGGTGTTAAATCCACACATAACAGGAGCCCAGCAAACATGTGTTATCAGGAGCACATGCACTACCCAGTATGCTCCCAATAAGTATGGTCCCCATGTTTCCTAAGCAGGGGCAATGTGTATTTTGCATGCACATGCGTGTTGGATATGCACCAACTAGAATCCCTGAAAAATCCAGGAGTCAGTTTGTGCGTAAGGAGGCTGCTGTGTGCGTGCAAAGTACAATCATTGCCCCTGCCAGACAACACAGAGACCAGTGTGCATGCTCCTGGTATGTGCATTTGCCAGGCTCCCTGACCGAGGAGATGTGACATCTGAAAAGGTTCTTCTCTCTGTCTTATGGGGTGATGGTTCACAATCACCACTGGGCTTTAAGATAGATGTGGACTTAATGAAATGGGTTCAGAGGAGGATGGTGAAGATGGTTAGGGTCTGGAAAGGCGATCCTATGGGGAAAGGTGGAAGAAATGGAGGAGAGATCCCTGAGAAGGGCTTTGGGATGTGAGGGTATTCTCGAAGAGCCGTCACATGGAATAGGGTAAAATGCATCATTTTTGCTGCTTGGGAGGGCATGACGAAGTTGAATGGGCTTTAGATTTCAGTGAAACATTAGGAAGAGGTTTGCGATAGTGAGAGCGATTACCGTGGGGCAGTTGAGTAGGGCCCTCCCTCACTAGAGGTCACCTGTTGGAGGTGTTCTAGCTTCGGATTATCCTGCATTGAGCAAGGGGTTGGGCTAAAAGGCCCACAAAGCCCCTTCCAGCTCTAAAAAAGGGAGCTTTGACTCTCGAAAGCTTATACCCCTAGAATGTTGTTGGTCTCTAAGGGGCTACTGGACTCAAATCTGGCTGTTCTACCACAGACCAACACGGCTGCACTCTGAAACAGCCTTTCAGCTCGGCATCTGTCTGTCCTGAAGGCCAGGCTTCATTCTCCTGTCATTGGGCTCCGGCGCTCCAGATGGTGTGCCTGGCTTTGACCCAATGCTGAGATAGCACTTTACCATGGTTAGCAGTTCAGCTCCCCGGTGGGACTGTGGCCAAGATCTGCTGATGAAGGCCACGTATGGAGAGAGACTGTCTAATGGATCTCTCATCTGGAGAACCGGGTTTGATTCCCCACTCTGTGGCTCAGAAGCAGAGCATCTGCTTGGCATGCAGAAGGTACCAGGTTCAATTCCCAGCATCTTCGGTTGAAAGGACCAGGCAGTAGGTGATGTGAAAGTCCTCAGCCTGAGACCCTGGAGAGCCGCTGCCAGTCAGAGTAGACAATACTGACCTTGCTGGACCTATGGTCTGATTCAAGTAGAAGGCAGCTTCATGTGTTCATGTGTTCACATGCAGCCTCCTGGGTGACCTTGGGCTAGTCACAGTTCTCTCTGAACTCTCTCAGCCCCACCTACCTCACAAGGTGTCTGTTGTGGGGAGGGGAAGGCGCTTATAAGCCGGTTTGAGACTCCTTAAAGGTAGTGAAAAGTAGGGTATAAAAACCAACTCTTCCTCCTTCCTTCCTTAACCTATGTTGTTTGTATCTTGTTATTCCATTTGTATCCCACCCAGCATGCCTAGCCATGACCCTAAGAATTAGGGTCACGCCAGATGAGACACTGGGAATGTTGTCACTGGAGCTCCCAGCCTTTTGTTTTTAATTTTAGCTATTGGGCACAGGGTGGCATGGCTTGGAACTGTGGGAGAGGTGGGTTTTTAACCTCCCCTCCCATTTTGCTGACCTGAAATAATCCAGGACAGCTACTGTTTCTCACACTGGGGCAAACATATATTTCCACAATGGGACAAATTTTATTCACGTATTTATGAACTTCATTTATACCTCGTCTCCTCTCGTCCATTTTATCCTCACAACAACCCTGTGAGGTAGGTTAGGCGAAGAGTGCCCAAGGTTACCCAGTGTTCTTCCATGGCATTGTAGGGTTTTGAACCTGGGTCTTCCAGAGCCTAGTCTGACACTCTTAACCACTACACCAGCAGCAACCCTAGACTATTTCAGGTTGGGAAAATGGGGTGGGGAGATTTCTCCCCTCTCCTCATGCTTCGGGCCATGATCCCCATCCAGATTGCCTCCGTATGCCTGATAATTGGATTTTAACCCATTTCTATGAGCTTCGGTCACGGTCTTCCCGGCATCTCCTCTGAATCATTTCTGCAAGGAGATTCCCTGTTTGGTTCTCATTGTAGCCGAGACATTTGCCACAAGAGACCTTGCATCCTTCCCCTCGTGCCCACCATTTCCCCCTTCCACTTGGCTCATCCAGGCTCTTTGCTGGATTTTTAGTCAATCTTTTGCCTGTCACTGTAGTTTCAACGCTATAGCAATATACCTGCTACCAATAATTTAAAAATAAACCAGGCAAAAAGTATAGACATTAGGAAGAATTTTCTAACAGTTAGAGTGGTTCCTCAGTGGAACAGACTTTCTCGAGAGGTGGTAAGTGCACCTTCCCTGGAGGTATTTAAGCAAAGGCTAGATGGCCATCTGTCAGCTGATTCTATGACCTTAGGGAGTTCATGAGAGGGAGGGCATCTTAGCCATCTTCAAGGCATGGAGTAGGGGTCACTGGGGGTGTGGGGGGGAGATAGTTGTGAATTTCCTGCATTGTGCAGGCGGTTGGACTAGATGACCCTGGTGGTCCCTTCCAACTATATGATTCTATGATATTCTATAGATGGTGGGGGGGGGGTGAGGAAAAGAAATGGCACCAGACATGGGCAGGGAAATACGGAAGCCTGCACCTTCCATGTCAAAAGTTTCCTCACAGCTGTTCTGGCTGTGTTCTTTTAGGAAAGACCGTTCCAAAGCACTGTTGGAAAAATGCAGAACAAAGAAAGGGGAAATATTCCCCAAAAAAACTGCGGGTGGCAAATGGGGGGGGGGGCTTTGTTTGCAAGATCCCAACGCCTGGGTATCTCTTCAGAATGGCCACACGCAACGGCTGCATTCCCAGATTAATCCACACCCTGCTCCTCTTCCCACGGCAATTTAGTTACAGGGAGCCTTAGAAGTTTTTTTAAAAGCGCAAATTGATGCTTCCACTAGAAGAAGAAAAAAATTGCTCCGCTTGGTAAATTAATTTTGACTCCGCTGACTGTTTGCCTATGTGAACCTCCAGCTATTCATTGCTGCGCCTGCCACGTAATGAAGTAATTGTGGCATTAGGAATTAATAACTGGCAACTGAGTGACATCTTCCTTTTGTTGCTCATACGGGGGTGTCGGGGAGGGGGGGGCGGGCGCTTTTGGCGGAGTATGCTCCCCTCTTTGTTTTTAGAGTGAGTCTGCTCCGTGCCTCATCCAAATACCTTTTGAATCATCCCTTTTAGTACAGTTGCTGGGAACATTTCTCCCCTGAACCTAAGAGGCCTAGATCCCAAGCACTTGCTTGCCTCCCCTCCTCCCACACACACACACACCAATTTGAGTAAGAGAAACCAGGCGTCCTGGTTCCTGTACTCTTAGAATCATAGAGTTGGAAGGGACCACCAGGGTCATCTAGTCCAACCCCCTGCACAAGTCAGGAAATTCACAACTACCTCCCACCGCACCCCCAGTGTCCCCTACTCCATGCCCAGAAGATGGCCAAGATGCCCTCCCTCTCATGATCTGCCTCCCTCTCAGATGAACACATGAAGCTGCCTTATACTGAATCAGACCCTATTGTCTACTCAGACCGGCAGCCGCTCTCCAGGGTCTCAGGCAGGGGTCTTTCACATCACCTACTTGCCTGTTCCCTTTAACTGGAGATGCCGGGGATTGAACCTGGGACCTTCTGCATGCCAAGCAGATGCTCTACCACTGAGCCACAGCCCTCTCATGATCTCCCTTTCCCCCCCATGTTTCCTTCACAGAACTGAGCTTGACTGCACCTGGATGTCGTGATAGGGTGTCTTTTAAACTAGGTCACCACCAAGCCCCAAACATGTTTTCAGTGGTCAGACTCGACCATGAACCACGTGGCATAATAAGGATGAGAGTGCCTCTGAGCGTTTGCCAAATGCCTGGGATTAGGCAAAAGGCTTTGGCATGTGGGTGACAAAGTTAAGCTCCTCTGCTTCTCGTTTCAGAAGTGCTGAGGCCTCCTGTAGTCCCCTTCACCTCCCCCAAATCCTCTGGACCCAATTCTGGGCTCAGTCCTTCTCCCCTCCTAGAGCTCAAGACAGAACCGAGAAGCTCACCTTCCCAATCCCTCCTCCCTTCTTCCCCTCAGGGTTTAGGCCTTTCTTTGGGGGGATTCTCTGTACTGGGACCAGAAGGGATCCAGTGCCAGTTAATCAGAGGGGAGAGAAGCTCACAATTTCATCACAAAACCTCCATGTTCAGAGGCAGTCCACCTCAGAGTACCAGTTACTTTGATGAGCATACACGGTACAAGGGGAAGCCCTTCTTTCAAAGTGCTTTCCACCTATCATCTGTCTCCAGTCTGAATTGCAAGGGAGCACCAGTGAACATAATTATTTTAGGTACTATTGTTATTTATTTATTTCCTCCCTCTACCACATAACAGCAAATCAGAAATCCACAACGTTAATCTGTGTTGCAGCCACATTTGGAATGCTGCGTACTGTTCTGGGTCAATTTGAGATGAGCAGTTTGTAACCAGGGATGTCGAGGAGACAGGAGAACTACCAATCCCAGGATCCTTTTGCAACACCCTTTCCCCTGTGGCTTCCTGGGAAATAAATCTCTTTTGTTCACCACTCTAGGAATGGCAAAGACAATCTCATTCCCATAATCCTGAAACAAGCCTCCTGAAGACTACACCACTTCTTTTGAACGGGTTGCTGTTTGTCTTTTTAGTTTTGTCATGCTCCACAGAGAGACATTAAATTCAAGTTCAGTTCCAGTTCACTGAAAGAACTCTCTGAACTGGTTTTTTGGGCTTGGGTTCAAGTTTGGTTTTGGCACTTGCGACTGGATCCATCGTCCTTGGGGGTTGGTCAGCTTAAAGCTTTCCGCCACTTTGGCCTCTTCCAGAATACGATCTGCTTATGAGACTGCTGCTATTGATTGATCACCAGATTCCTGATATACAAGTCCAGGGAACCAGTTCATCAGAGGGGAGAGAAGCTGCACCTGCCAAAATTCCCTCTGCCTTTAAAAGTTCAGGAGTCCCTTTCCTGTTTTTCTTGCTTGGTTTAGATTGGGGAGGGGGCTTTTCCTCCATTCCATAAGAATGCAGAAATCTTGTTGTGAGTATGGGAGAAGGAGGGGGACTCCATGCACCTGGGCCCTTCCCCCATCTGGTCTTCTTTCAGGTAGCCAGAAGTGTGGTACTTGCATTATTTACTTTGTTTAGACCCTGCCTTTCTCCCCAGTGGGAACCCAAAGCAGCTTACATGGTTCTCCATTTTATGGTTGCTATATAAGCTAAAATGACTAAACTGAGGCTGTTATACTTTGGTCACATTATGTGAAGGCAAGACTTACTGTAAAAGACAGTAATGCTAGGAAAAGTTGAAGGCAGCAGGAAAAGAGGACGACCCAGCATGAGATGAATTGACTCCAAAACTCTAACCACTACACCATACTGCTCCTACTTGATCCTCCACAGAATCTGTGGTAAGATTAAAGGTGCCAGGGATGTAGCCCGCTCTCTCCTTTGGCACTGGAATTCCCAGTATCTGAGAGCTGGTTGTAGAATAGGGAATGCACTTTGCATGTGCTTATAGGCACTCTCTGTGTATTGTGGGCCTTGCAATTCTGATCCTCTTTACTTTGAGAGATTCTTTCAATCTCTCTCACCCTCGTATGAGAGCACTCATTAGTTCACTACAATGGTGTTCAGAGCTTCAGAACTCGGCTTTCTTCGTTGCTGCCCTTCTCTCTTAGAAGAGGGTCTTGATCTAGCTGCTTGTTTGAGCCTCTGGCCTGCTTTTCTTTCTTTTTTCCCCTCCTTTCCCCCCCTTCTTCTTTGTTTCCTTCTCCTCTAATCTCTTCTCTTGCCCACACTGATGCCAGATTGGCTGCTTCTGAGAGTCTGGTTTTATAGCATTTTACAATCTTTGAATTATCCAGAGCCAAATTACTTCAGCTGCAGGAGCGAAGCCGGGGAGGGGGAAGATAAGGCACAAGCCGTCCAAGTGGCGACATGTTGGGGGGCCAGGGGAGGATAACTTTCAGGGTGCCAGTGAGGCAGCGTGTGCCCAAGGGAGTTTTATTTCTTAATAGCCTTTGCAGAGGTACCCGGGGTCTTGGATCACCTGCTTCAGTTGCATGGGGCAGCCCGAGATTCCTGCTGTATGAGCAGCCCTAGGGTCCAGCTTTAATGTATGGCCTCAGGTTTGTACCAGTGTCCGAATTCTAGAGAGGCAGCCGTCTTACTCTGTCGCAGCAAAAACAAACAGGTGTCCAGCAGCGCCTTAAAGACAAAGGTGGCTTTTATTTCAGCTCCACCAGAGCTTCTGTGGGAATAAAATCTTGTTAGTCTTTCAGATGCCGCCTAGACTCCTGCTTGTTTTTGTGGTGATGGGGTTTCTTTTGCGAAAACTGCACAGAAAATGGGAAGCACAGAAGGGAAATGCTGGCCTGAAATTGGGGAGGGCGTACACAACTCACAACTCCGGCTATTTTCCTGTCTCTGGGCAAAAGCTGCTCACAAGGACCTTTACAAAGTTTTTTGGCTTTGTTATACAAAAGCTGGGAAAGTAACCTGCCCCAAGACTGAACAGAAGAAGAAGAGTTGGTTTTTATACCATGCTTTTCTTAACCTTTAAGGAGTCCCAAAGCGGCCAAGAAATAAGAAGGAGATTGAGACTGGGAAGGGCAGCCATGAAGGAGCAAGAAAAGATTCTTAAGTATCAGGATGTGTCACTGGCCACCAAGATCAAGTTAATTCATGCCATCGTATTCCCTGTTACTATGTATGGGTGTGAAAGCTGGACATTGAAGAAAGCTGATAGGAAGAAAGTAGATTCCTTTGAAATGTGGTGTTGGAGGAGAGTGTTAAGGATACCCTGGACCGCCAAAAAAACACAAATCAGTGGGTTATAGATCAAATCAAGCCTGAACTGACCCTAGAAGCTAAAATGACTAAACTGAGAATGTCGTATTTTGGTCACATTATGAGAAGAAAAGAGTCACTGGAAAAGACAGTCATGCTAGGAAAAGTTGAGGGCAGCAGGAAAAGAGGAAGACCCAACAAGAGATGGATTGACTCTATAAAGAAGCCACAGCCCTCAATTTGCAAGATCTGAGCAAGGCTGTCAAAGATAGGACATTTTGGATGACTTTGATTCATAGGGTTGTCATGAGTCAGAAGCGACTTGACGGCACTTAACACACACATAGTGGCTTACAATCTCCTTTCCTTCCCCACAACAGACACCTTGTGAGGAAGGAGGGGTGGAGAGAGTTCGAACTGTGACTGGCCCAAGGTCACCCAGCAGGCTTCATGTGGAGGAGTTGGGAATCAAACCCGGTTCTCCAGATTAGAGTCCACCACTCATGTGCAGGAGTGGGGAATAAAACCCAGTTCTCCAGTCCACTGTTCTTAACCACTAAACCACGCTGGCTAGTAAGCCCACAGATGTAGGATTTGAACCCAAACTCCTGAGATCTAAACCATACTGTATCCACTGAAGCACTCCAGCCAGGGGCAGTGAACACTTGAGGCGGCCTTATACTCAGCCAAACTAGATGTTTGCTTTTTGAAAGAGTTGGGTCTGGGTTCCTTGCAGCCACACAGCAGCTGGAGGGAATAGCCATTAAAAAATAAAGCTCAGAATGCCACCACAGGGGGAGGAATGGCTCCTGCCTTCCACCCTGAGCTGTTGTCCTGAACAGAAACAGTGCTGGGGGAAAGTTAAAGCAAAGGTAGTCCCCTGTGCAAGCACTGGGTCATTACTGACCCATGGGGTAACATCACATCCTGGTGTTTACTAGGCAGACTTTGTTTATGGGGTGGTTTGCCAGTGCCTTCCCCAGTCATCAACACTTTGCCCCCAGCAAGCTGGGTACTCGTTTTACTGAGCTCGGAAGGATGGAAGGCTGAGTCAACCTTGAGCCGGCTACCTGAAACCGACTTCCGTCGGGATCAAATTCAAGTCATGAGCAGAGCTTTCGACTGCAGTCCTGCAGCTTACCACTCTGCGCCATGGGGCTCTATGGGGGAAAGTTATTTCCCACTTTTTGCCACTCCACATGCACAGAGTACTTTGGAACCCAGACCCAATGCTTTAAAATAGGGAACGTCTAGTTTGGCCATGAGTCTCACCACTGGTCTGTCAAGGTCAGTATTGCCCAGTGTGACCAGCAGCAGTTTTCCAGGAGCTTAGGAAGAGGCCTTTCCTATCACTTACTACCAGGTGCTTTTAGTTGGAGATGCCAGGGATTGAACTTAAGAAGACCTTCTGCATTCAAAGCTGGTGCTCTGCCACTGAGCTGAGGCCCCTTCGAGTGTGACTGGGGGGGTTTGAGACTCCAGCTGTTTTGTAAAAGAGAGTGATATGGACACTATGGACTGCCAAAAAAACCAAATCAGTGGGTTCTAGATCAAGTCAAGCCTGAACTGACCCTAGACGCTAAAATGACTAAACTGAGGCTGTCATACTTTGGTCACATTATGAGAAGACAAGAGTCACTGGAAAAGACAATCATGCTAGGAAAAGTGGAAGGCAGCAGGAAAAGAGGAAGACCCAACAAGAGGTGGATTGACTCTGTAAAGGAAGCCACGGCCCTCAGTTTGCCAGACCTGAGCAAGGCTGTTAAAGATAAGATGTTTTGGAGGACATTGATTCATAGGGTCGCCATGAGTTGGAAGCGACTTGACGGCACAACACACACACACAGGAGCTAAAGAATTGGAAAGGGAACTCTCATCTCTTCTTGTTTCCTCTGCAGGACTCTGGGCCTCAGTTTCTCCTCTGAAAGTCCCACTAATTTTCCTCCTCCTCCCTCCCCCCCCCCCCCCGCTTAGCTCATGCAGTTTCAGAGAGACATTCATGATATGAAAGGACCATGAAAAGGGACTAAAACGGTCCAGGCAGAACGGAGATAATGTGGGGATCTCCAGCTATCCCAGCTCTGATATCTCTACCAGCAAGGCTTTCTGTGCCTCAAGAGGTGACGGCATTCCCCTTCTTTCCTCCTGGCGGGGGTAGCTGATCCATGGCCAATCCCTGTGCTCACCGTGCCCAGTAAGCAGCTTAGCTCGGTCTCTCTGCTCCTCTTGGTCCCTGGAGCGGGGAAAGACGCAAGCAGCCGAGCAGAGGAGAGACGCTGCCTGCCACACTGCCTCCTCCCTGCCGTAGGAGCGAGCGTGGGCCGCCGGACAGGGATGGTTGGCGGTTCCTCACTTGCTAATCCATCCGTGCCACCGACACCTCTGTTTGCCTTGCTACGCTGCGGTGGACGAATGACTTAAGCCCCTCTCTGCTTGGCGGTGCTTAAGCTCTGAAAAAAACGAGAGCTTGGCGGGCCCGGTTCAGTGTTGCTTTTTGCCAAGGGAGCGCTTTCTCATAATCTCACTGGGGAAAGGCACTCTGCACACGCTCAGAGTTTTTTTTAAAAAATTCCTTTGTTCCACAACTGAATACTTCCCTGGGGTCAGATCCAGCTTAAATTGGTAATTTCCAACGTTTCCCCAGATCACATTCCTTCCACAGATCAAATTCATATCATCCCCAGGGTCTCCAGAAGTAACATTTTGTGGAGATCAGGGGGCCGTACTAGGAGGGGGGTGAAGGCAGGACAGTTCTGTCCCCCTGATGGGAAGCTTAGTCTGGATCCAGTCCTTGGTTTTCAGTGAATTTTCTCTCGTCAGTCACAGAGAACGGGTGGGATCAGCAAAAAAAAAAAAAAACCCCAAAAAAACTATTGGTTTGGCTGGGGGGACATTATGAGGGACGTCTCCTCTAGATCTCTTTGCCCCCCCCCAAAAAAAAATTGTTGGGCTCATGAGGTGGATTGGGCCAGGACCTCATCCTGTCAACCCAGAAAGCTAAGACTGTCGTAGCGGGGAGGAGGCATTTAACCAGTCCTTGAAATGGAATGAATTGTGAGGGCTGCTGTTGGCTATCAAAAACAGAATGAGACCTGAAATGTTATTCTGGTTATCTGAAAATAATCTCAAGATGCAAAGGCCCTTTCCTCAGCCATAGTGGAATTCGCGGCAAGAGGCCCATATATATAAATGGCCAGGACTGAATATTTGGAGGTTGTGGGGCTAAAGAACGCTGACCAGCTATTTCTTGGACCCTTCGCTTCACCCTTCTCCCAAGGAGAAGATCTCGTAACCTCCCCAAGAAGCATCTTCCAGTTTGTGGGGCAGGCTGTTTCCCCCCACCCCACCCCGCAAGGCTGGGCTTAGTAGATCTTTTCTTGAATTTCTCCCACCCCATTCCTTGCACTTGACAAAGAAAAGGGAGCCGTCAGAGTCTAGCAGGCCTTCGTCTAAACCAGGGGTCCTCAAACTAAGGCCCGAGGGCCGGATCCGGCCCCCGGAGGGCTTTTGTCCGGCCCGGGGACCAAGGAAGCCAGTCCCCCCTTGCCCCCCTCCCCAGAGCTTTTCTGGGCTTCCTGGCTGTGTACGCACAACTGGAAGCCTCCCTCCCGCCCCAGTCGCCCCCTTCCCTGCTCCCTCTCCAGCCCCAAACCCCTTTCCTGGGCACACAAGGCATATTGCTGCTTTGCGTGCCGCCCGGTCGCCCCCTTCCCCCTCTCCCTCCCAGGCCCAAAACCTCCTTTCCTGGGTGCGCGAGGCGTCTTGCTGCCTCGCACGCCGCCCAGTCGCCCCCTTCCTGTCCTGGCGTTCCTGTTTTGGCCACAGTTGGCAGCGTTCTCACGGCTCGGGGCTCTCTCTCCTCCTGGGGGTATCCTTGTGGCCTGGAGATAATTGTAGGGGCCCCTTGGGAGGGCTGGGCATATCTCCAGGGAGAAGAAAAAGACTTGTGGCCATTTATGCACAGGAGGTTTTGCCTTGGATTTGCCGCTCTGCAGATGCACATTTTCCCCATCCGAATTCTCAGAACTCAAAAGTAAATTCCCACCCCACCCCAGGGGAGAGTTTGGAGAATTCGGATGGGGAAAATGTGCATCTGGAGAGCGGCAAATCCAAGGCAAACCCTTCCATGAATAAATGGCCTTGGTTTTTACATGCCAACTTTCTCTACCACTAAAGGGAGACTCAAATTGCCTTACAATCCCCTTCCCATACCCTCCCACAACAGACTCCCTGTGAGGCAGGTGGGGCTGAGAGAGTGCTAACAGAGCTGTAACTTGCCCAAGGTCAGCCAGCTGGCTTCGTGAGTAGGGGTGGGGAAACCAACCAGGTTCACCAGATTAGCCTCCGCTTCTCACGTGGAGGAGTGGGGAATCAAACCCGGTTCTCTAGAGTCCCCGCTCCAAACCGCCACTCTTAACCACTACAGGGGGAAGGACCGGGCTTGTAAGGAGGATGCTTTTCCGGAGAGCCCCCTCGTGCCGCCGCCTCCTCCCCAGCAACAGTCCGGCCCCCAACAGTGTTTGAGGGACAGTGAACCGGCCCCCTGTTTAAAAAGTTTGAGGACCCCTGGTCTAAACCAATGGTTCCCAAAGTGGGCAGTACCACCCCCTGGGGTGGTAGTGGGGCAGTGGGGTTATCTAGGGGGGCACTAAGAGGCAAGGGGGCAGCAGGGGGGTGCTAGAGGTGGGCCCCTTCAACTTTCAACAGATCAAGCTATGGCACCAGGCTGGCAAATTTGGAGGAAACTATCAGCATTTTTTCCATACTTTGAAAAGCTGGTACCACTGGATCAAGTTCATCAGTTTTGTTGAGTAAATTTCAACTAAAAAGTTTTAATTTGATTTTGAATAGGTGCAATTAATTGTTACTGTTTTGAAACTGTATTCTTATTTTCTTCAGTGCATCATGCAAACCTCTATTTTGAATAATGCTTTTTATGGGATAGGGTAGGGGGCGCTGGGGTTGAGTTTGTGGGACCAAGGGGGTGGTGGCCCGAAACGTTTGGGAACCACTGGTCAAAATCCATACAAAGTACTCTTTCCCACATCTGGAGTCTGGTTCTGTGTGATCCAGCAGCATCGTGCAGGGTCACTCTACCAGCAGGTTATCCTTTGCCCACAGTGTGCAACATTTGGATTGAGTTTTTTGGAACAACTGAAGGAGTCTGTTGGTGTATCACCACCTTCTGCCTGAGGCTGAGCTTCTAGAAGTGGTCTCAGGCTTGGTTCCCTGGACTTGTATATCAGGAATCTGGTGATAAATCAATAGCAACTGTCTCATAAGCAGATTGTGTTCTGGAAGAGGCCTGAGTGGCGGAAGGCTTTAAGCTGACCAGCCCCCAAGGACGATGGATCCAATTGCAAGTGCCAAAACCAAACTTGAACCCAAGCTCAAAAACCAGTTCAGAGAGTTCTTTCAGTGAACTGGAACTGAACTTGAATTTCACATCCCTCTGTGGAGCATGACAAAAATTTTAAAAGCAAACAGCAACCCGTTCAAAGGAAGTGGTGTAGTCTTAAGGAGGCTTATTTCAGGGTTATGGGAAAGAGATTGTCTTTGCCCCAGTCCTAGAGTGGCCAACAAAAGAGATTTATTTCCCAAGAAGCCACAGGGGAAAGGGTGGAGCAAAAGGATCCTGGTAGTTCTCCTGTCTCCTCGATATCCCTGGTTACAAACTGCTGATCTGAAATTGACCCAGAACTCTATGCATCATTCCAAATGTGGCTGCAACATAGATTTACGCTGTGGGTTTCTGATAATTGCTGCTATGTGGTGGAGGGAAGAAATAAATAAATAACAACAGTACCTAAAATAATTATGTTCTCCAGCGCTCCCTTTCAATTCAGACTGGAGACAGATGGTAGGTGGAAAGCCCTTTGAGAGAAGGGCTTTCACTTGTACCGTGTAGGGTTATCCAAGTAACTGGTACTCTGAGGTGGACTGAACATGGAGGTTTCGTGATGGACTTGTGACCTCCTCAGAGGCATCTGTCTTGGAGCAAGAGGCTGGAATAGATGAGCCTTGGTCTGACCAAAGAAGGCAATTCTTATGCTGGGCTGGGTTTAAGAATGGTGCCGGGGCTCAAGTCAGCTTGGAGGTTACTCTGAAAGCCAGCTGTATGCAACTAGTTGCAATCCCTTGGTGGCACATGTTTAGGGGTGACCCTTAGCACCCCAGGGGCTGAGTTCCAGCATTCAGAGAGTGCTTCCTTGGCCTGCGCCCTGCCTTCAGAGGAGCTGCTTTTATGCTTTGCTTCTGGCACTGTGGCTGCCCCCGAAGGGTCGATGCATCTCCGGCAGGAACTGGCTCAGTGTCCCTCGGCGGTACTTACGCCCACCTTGGCGGCCTGCCGTGAGCCCCAACAAAGGCAAAGGGAGGGGAAGGTTTCGCTAGGCAGCCGTGAGCAGCATGCTAACACCCTCTGGGGAGGCGGGGGGGGGGGGCGACACCAGCCAGAGACACAAACCCCCCACCGGGCTCTGTTTGAGCCATGGCTCCACTTTGGAATATGTTTAACTCAAGCTGTAAGGAGCGTGCATTCTTCATATGCTCAAAGGCATGCTTCATATTCCTGGTTCTGAGCTCCAGCACTAATATGAAATGTATGCCTTTGAGCATATGAAGAATGTCCATTCCTTGCTCCTTACAGCTTGAGGTACTGCTTGGTATCCCCTTAACTCCAGTAGTTGTTGTCAGTGTCTGGCCTTAATCTTAATCAAGTAGCATGTGCTTCAAAGCATGTTCAGAATGCCTTTCCCTCACTTCTGATAACCTCGGACGAGCTGCAAGGTGCCATTGTGGAGAGTAGAGATGCCTCTGGGTAGCTGGGGCGTGCCCTCTGATGCTATAGCTAGGGCTCAATTTGGGCCAGAGCTGTTGTCTTGGAAGCGAGTGCCTCTGAGCATGAGCAGTTTTCATGTCTCTTGCCACTGAGGAAGCTCGGCCAGGCTCCACACTTTCGGGGAGAAGGCACTACCTTCCAAGTCAGAGGGTGCAGCTCTGAAGTAGACATGAGCCATTGTGGCAAGCCCTGGTGTCCAAGTTCAGGTTGTGCGATTGCCTCCTGCTTCCCACAAATCCATTCATTGCTATGGTGCACACCTGCAGCAGCAGTCTCTGGAAAGGTCTAGCAGGGATGATGACAAATTAGATCCTGCTTGGTGTAATGGTTAAAAGCGGTGGACTCTAATCTGGAGAACCAGGATTGGTTTCCCCACTCCTCCACGTGAGGCCAGCTGGGTGTCCTTGAGCTAGTCACAGTTCTCTTAAAGCTCTCTCAACCCCACCTACCTCACAGGGTGTCTGTTGTGGGGAGAGGAAGGGTAGGAGTTTGTTAAACCGATTTGATTCTCCTTAAAAAGGTAGAGAAAATCAGCATATAAAACACAGCTCTTCTTCTTCAAGCCAGGATCTCTCCCTCTGTATCTCCCCCCCCCCCCAACACCGGCCTTCTACCCCTTTCCTCCCCTGACCCTGGCCTGTCTGCCATTTTTATTTATCCATCTTCTTCTGCTGTGTCTTCCTATCGCTTTCTAATCGTTCTTCATCTGTCTAATCTCTGTCCACTCTGGACCTGGCTTATCTGGCCTCCATCTGTTTTACATCGATCTTTTATCTTTTCCATCTAAAATCTCTCCGCCTGTCCACTTTCCATCCATCCATCCGCCGTTTTCTCCTATTTATCTCTCTTAATTCCTGCTGTATGTCTCTCTCTCATCTCTCTCATCTGCTTGCATGCGTTTGGGATCAGGTGCAGGCCACTGGAGGGTGAACCCGGAGTGGAGTGTGAGTCGGGGGCAGAATGTCTTTTTCTTTTTTGCCTTGAGGGACGTGGTCCACTCCACCCCGCCCCCCTCTCCATATTAATCATTAGTGTCCCCCCTTTGTTTCTTTTCCCCATAAACGAATTAAGCACCGCAAAAAGACAAAACCACCTTGCGTAGTCAAGTGCCGAATGTAATTCAATTGTTACCCAGAACAGGCAGCCACGAAGATGACATTGACAGGCATAATTATATTCCACTTTAAAAGCGAACCCGCGGCTCTCCCGGCATTCGAGAGGCCCGGCGCCTGAAAGGCAGATAAAGGCTGTGCAAAGCGCGTAATTGGTTTCTCTTCCAGCGCTGACCTGTTCGCAGCCACTGGGCTCATATTTTTAGATGTGGCGCGGAAGGGGGCGGGCGCTGAAGGAAATCGCCCCCCTTTTATTATAATGGGTCTGTTGGCACCCACTTCTCCTACCATCGCGATTACCATTTCGTCTCCCTAGCAGAGCATTCTATAAATCTGGGGAGGCAATTAAGTGGAGGGGGGGGGAGAAAGGAGGAACCCGCCTGCCTGCCTAACTTCCTGGGCAGCACAGATGTTGCCGCTGGGCGAAAAATGCTGCTTCAGGGTTTTTCCCCCCACCCTTATCTTTGCTTCCTTTGAAGCAAAAAAAAAAAAAATCACCTGCACTAACACCTACCCACCCTTTAAGGAAATAAAATGACTCAGCCCTCATTTGCAGGGAACAAGGGAGGGGTTGTCACTTCAGGCATCTGGAGGCATCAAGGTGTGGTGGTGACTTCACTGGAACATGGGGGCAGACTGGTAACAGAAAGGCAGGGCCGAGGCTTAGCCCCAGGATCTGTTTCTGTTGAGAAAGCTCAGTCCAGTAAGCGAGCGGCAAAGAGGAAAGTTGCTGTGAGCATGTGCAAAGTGTATTTCTGTCCTCAATGAGTTGCTGCAGAGCTGGGGATTTTGAGAGGCTTGAACTCCAGGGCCTCTCATTTTAGGAATTAGTGGGGATTGGGGGGCTGAAAGGAGCTGAGGGCTGGGCTATCTGGGCCTGGAAAGGCTGCGGGCGACCAGGGTGCAAGACCTCCTCATGGGAGCCTCGTAGGGTTGCCAGGTTCCTCTTCGCCACCAGCGGGAGATGTTTGGGGCGGAGCCTGAGGAGGGCGGGGTTTGGGGAGGGGAGGGACTTCCATGACATAGAGTCCAATTGCCAAAGCGGCCGTTTTCTCCAGGTGAACTGTTCTCTATCGGCTGGAGATCAGTTGTAAAATCGGGAGATCACCATCTAGTACCTGCTAGACCTCCTCTTAAGAGCCTCAGGATTCTCTGTGCCAGCACTGGGAGCTGGTTGGTCATTGGAAAACCAGGGTTTCTGGGGTCTTTGTTTCCCCAGCTAGGTGAGAGTCCAGGGCATGGAAAGGGGGCAAAGGAGCAGTGATCTAGTGACCAAGAAAAAGCAGGGAATGGGGGCAGGCCTGGCTGGGTAGGTCCCTGTTGAGCTCTGGTCATTGCAAGCAACGGGGCAGGGGGATGAGGAACCGTCTTGGGACTGAGAGGGGCGGCCTTTCAGATCAGTGGGCTTTGTCTGTGGAAGATGGGAGCAGGCCTGCGCTCTGTCTTTCCTTGTGTTTCCTCCCTGGCAAAAAAGTGTAATTAAGGCCCTGTTAATAAGCCGTCTGCCTCACGTGCAGATTTAGACTCATTAGCTTCTAATTAACTGTTTCTCTTTTATTTCTCCTGGGGGGTGGGGTTCATTGTGGCTGTCAGAGGCAGCCTTCCCCCCACTCTTCCCCAACCCTCAACAACTGTTACCTTCCTTCTGTTTCTCCTCTTCGCCCTCCCCCTGCTATTATTGGGGGTCTGCAAATTTGTTCTGCATCTCATGCATCCCTTCCATCTCTGGGGAGGTGATTCGGAGGGCAGGTTGTGGGACAAAGCCAGCCTGGCTCAGATGGAGCCCCAGGAGATTTCCCCATTTTCTGTTATTTTCTCCATTGAGCGCAGTTGGGCAGGTCTTTCCCTGTTGTCCTCCCCAGACATCTTCATCTTTGCCCTTTTGTTCTCCTAAGAGGACGTTCTTCCAGCATCTTCTCAATATTCCCCTAATCCCGCACCTCCAGATGCTGCCCACTGTCAGATTTGCAGGCTCCAGGGAAGGTTGTGGACATGATCTGCAAAGCCCTGGCTGGGGGGAGGGGAGGGGGTCTTCTCCAGTGCATCCTCCCCCTGCAGGGCCACCTCACACCGGCTTGGCCCTCGCATACATCTCCATTATCGGTGCATCCTGGGCAGCCCTGGGGTGAGCGATGAGGTGTTGATTCAGGCTGACAGGTGGATGGAGCAGCTCTGCTGAGAGATTGATCCCGCCCCGTTGCCAGGTAACCGGGAGCGACAGGCGAAGCTGTCAGAACGAATGGCGCAAGCTGCAGTGGTTGGCGCCAGCTTGCGTCCCTGGGTGGCAGACCTCCCCTCTTGCATCCGACTGTACCCCAGAGATGGCTTGCTGGAAATGGGGAAGGAAAAGACTTCCCCACACACACACATACACACCGTTGTTGGAGAAAAACTCCTGGCGAGCCGGCAGTGCAACTGCGTGGGTCTGTTTGCTGACAGGTGCCATGTCCCATCCTAAGAGAGCTGTAGTGTCTCAGGCTAATGGAAGAGAATGAAAAGGAAATGAGGTGTCGAAATGCTGCTGTGGTAGCATT